>NC_072736.1:157590401-157917901 GCF_026930045.1 Uloborus diversus
GCTCCCTAATCAGGGTTGTCAGGGAATAAAAGGTTTTCAATGAGGGAGGCAATTTATCCCTCATCGAGTTTCCGGAAATTGTTGTCATAAATGAAGAGTAAAAGCTGTAAATAAAACGCTAAAGTGAAATTGCCTACCTGTTGCTGAACTAATCAGGGTTGCCAGGGGCTAAAAGGTGCCTAAAAATGAGTAATTTACCCTCATTGAGTTTCCGAAAATCGTTATCATAAATGAAGACCAAAAGAAGGAAATAAAACGCTAAACTAAGGTTGCCTACCTTTTTCGGCTCCCTAATCAGGGTTGTCAGGGAATAAAAGGTTTTCAATGAGGGAGGTAATTTATCCCTCATCGAGTTTCCGGAAATTGTTGTCATAAATGAAGAGTAAAAGCTGTAAATAAAACGCTAAAGTAAGGTTGCCTTCCTTTTTCTAGTCCCTAAGCAGAGTTGTCAGGGGCTAAAAGGTGCCTAAAAATGAGTAATTTACCCTCATTGGGTTTCCGAAAATCGTTATCATAAATGAAGAGTAAAAGAAGGAAATAAAACGCTAAGCTAAGGTTGCCTACCTTTTTCGGCTCCCTAATCAGGGTTGTCAGGGAATAAAAGGTTTTCAATGAGGGAGGCAATTTATCCCTCATCGAGTTTCCGGAAATTGTTGTCATAAATGAAGAGTAAAAGCTGTAAATAAAACGCTAAAGTGAAATTGCCTACCTGTTGCTGAACTAATCAGGGTTGCCAGGGGCTAAAAGGTGCCTAAAAATGAGTAATTTACCCTCATTGAGTTTCCGAAAATCGTTATTATAAATGAAGACCAAAAGAAGGAAATAAAACGCTAAACTAAGGTTGCCTACCTTTTTCGGCTGCCTAATCAGGGTTGTCAGGGAATAAAAGGTTTTCAATGAGGGAGGTAATTTATCCCTCATCGAGTTTCCGGAAATTGTTGTCATAAATGAAGAGTAAAAGCTGTAAATAAAACGCTAAAGTAAGGTTGCCTTCCTTTTTCTAGTCCCTAAGCAGAGTTGTCAGGGGCTAAAAGGTGCCTAAAAATGAGTAATTTACCCTCATTGGGTTTCCGAAAATCGTTATCATAAATGAAGAGTAAAAGAAGGAAATAAAACGCTAAAATAAGGTTGCCTACCTTTTTCGGCTCCCTAATCAGGGTTGTCAGGGAATAAAAGGTTTCAATGAGGGAGGTAATTTATCCCTCATCGAGTTTCCGGAAATTGTTGTCATAAATGAAGAGTAAAAGCTGTAAATAAAACGCTAAAGTGAGATTGCCTACCTGTTGCTTGTGAACTAATCAGGGTTGCCAGGGGCTAAAAGGTGCCCAAAAATGAATTATTTACCTTCATCGAGTGTCCACATAAGTAATATAAAAAAATGTAGGTAAAAATATTACGAAACCAGTGTTATAGGGTTGCCTAAGCAAAAGTGCTCCAATCATAGGGTTGCCGCTATTCAAAGTTTCAATATTGAAACTTCGCTTCCACCACCACTTTTGCTTCGAATTCAAAAGTTACGTTAAAAAATTGAAATGATGCTGTTCGAAAAAGGAATCCCCCCCCCTCTTTTCTTTTCGACGCACACATGAGTACTGTAAAATAGAAGAAGAAACTTCTTGTTCAAAAAAGAATGAAAATTACCGAATCTAAAAAATTAGGAACATATTCTAAGTCAAATACTTTTTTAAAAAAAGTTATCTGAAGCAAATCGGAAGTTCAGGTTCTATAAATATTTTAAATTTCCCCTTTAGCTGTAGTTGTAAGTTTTCTTTGAATTGTTGAAAAGTAAGCAAACAGGATGGCTGAATCAACAAGGAGTTCCGGCAAGTTAGCCTTGGAATGAAAACAAAATGTTCCGTCTAGAACTAAACGAGCCTACTTTTCCGTATATCAATATCGACTTTCTAGTATCTGATCAATATTCTCAAAATTAGCTAAAATCGCAAAATATTTCAAACATATTTTTTAAATATTTTAAGCTGGTATCTAGAAATAAAATATGCCTCGCTCATCTAAAGAATTAGATGCGAAGTCAAACACTAAGTCGAGGAGTCGGAGTCAAGTGTCCAAAAATTCTTGGAGTCGGAGTTGGGATTTTTTTGAAGCAAATTCGCCTCTATATATAAGTTCGGGATTTATATTTGCCTTTAATTTCCTCGTAGGGGCTTGCGTTAAATTTTTTTGAACTGTTCGAAATTGAACGAGAAATTGTTCAAATCAGAAAATGAGATGTGCGAATTAGGTGTCATTGCCGAGATCTTTCGGAAAAAAAAAAAATGTTTGAATCGAACTATTGACCAAAAGTTATTAGGGAAGAGGGGGGGGGGACAGACAGACATTTTCCCCTACCTCAATACCCTACTTTCCAGTTTTCAATTTTCCGATACTTATTTTATTATTTTATTTATTTTTGGCTTTTTTGTTTTTTGTTTTTCGCGATATTTTCAAGATGCATTAGTCTTCTTTCATGCGTTTTTCTTCTTTCTATGACTTTTACTGGGAAAGTAGGCTAAAAATGAAACGTAATGAGGGCCCTGGCCATTCAGATTCGAACAAAAACTATTTTTTTTTAATTGGCTAACTTCTTTATTTCCTTTAAAGTTGTAAGTGTGTGAGTGTGTGTGTAAGGGGGGGGGGTTGAAATTTTTTCGTTTTACGGTAAAAATTGATATTTTTACCTTACATTACTTTTTTTTTGACGTATTTACCCTTTTGGTGATTTAGTTGTTCTCTTTTACTTACTTCATGTGTTGTTCTGAATGATGTAATGCCCCGGCCATTGGAAATATAAAACAAACGATTAGACTTTCTTTCTATTTTTTCTTTAAAATCTCTTCACATGAAAGTAGAGATGTAAAATTTCTTTCAATTTTGAAGTAATGATAAAAACGGGTTCTTTTTTTTTTTTTTTCTAAAAAAATTGGAAATAAAAGGAAAAATTGATTTTTTTTAAAGAATAAAAACAGAGTTTCTTAATAGCTCTGTTTTTCTTGGAACAAATGAAGGGTTAAGCATTAAAAAATATCTGCAATCCATACATCTTTTCCTGCTAGACAGAAATACACATAAAAGTAAGTTTAATTAGAAAAAAATAGCCTTTTTGTTTTATAACTGAGAGCTTTCTTGGTCTAACACCAGAAATAAGTCAAACCGTCGTTAAACTAATAATATTGGTTAAGGTGTGTCTAATCATAACAATTACATTTTCTATTTTAGATTGCCTTTGAAATTTGAAGTAATAATAGTAGTTATTGACTTTATTGTTTGATAGAAAAATAAGCATGATTTTTCTTCCTTGCTATGTAATTTTACTTTTTGAAAAGGAAAACTATTGAGATTAGATTTTTTCCAATCCAGTCTAAGTCAAAATTAAAAATTTTTTTTTTTTTTTGGGGGGGGGGGTGTTTGCAACAGGAAACTCCAAACCAAATTTGTGTAATGGTTTTTAAAGCTGAACCAAAACTTAAACTTTAGTTTCAGTTAACTATACAACCGTGCTAAGCACAGTAGTAATAGTAATATTTGCCCTTTTGAACAAAATTGAGTTATAGTAACTAAGTTGTTCTCTGTTTCGTATTTTACGTCTCGAATAAAATGTTTTCGGATCATTTGAGCGGGACCTATTTCATAAAAGTTTCTGAAAAAATAAATAAATAAAAATAACATCTGAATCAAATATATGGACGAGCCAAACTTGAAAACGCAATATCTCAGTTTGAGCTCAACTGCAGATTCCACTTATATGCTTAGCAAGGCAGTTATACATTTGGTTTTGCACAGTCAGTAGAAACACAGTTCTGTGATTAAAGTTATGCTTGTTTGTTTCATGAAGAAGGAAAATAAATTATTCACAAAGGATATTGGTTTCGCTAAAGAAGGTTCAGTATGTGAAAGTTCTCTGTGTGGAAGTATCATTAGCAAACCAAGATCTCCATTTTTCTCAAACGTTGCAGAAAATGCAATTTTTTAAAGTCTTGACGAAATATATTCTTGATGAATAGAGTTTGTCTTATAATCATTCACCAAAACACACGTATTTTGGTGTTTCGAGGAATCCCTTTTTAAATGCAAGCATATGAGACTGTTTCCAAAAGCTCACATCTTTTTGCATTGAAAAAGTAGGTTTATTGTAATTTCCAAACATATGTCTCTAATATTACTTGCTATCTTGCACTTTCAACGCTGTTTTTTTTTTTTTTTTTTTTTTTTGACAATTTGTTGCTGATATTAGAATCTGTTTGTAGTATCTGGCGCTAAGTGGTTTCTGTATTCAAGAAATGCATTAAGTGGAACGTTAAACTTATGTGAGATTTTTCTCAAAAAATACTCAAGTTCATGGGAAGTTTATTATAAGCTTTCAAAAAATTAATACGAAAATTAGGCCGATATTTAGTACCCAAACTATAAAATTTAATGAGTTTTTTGTTTTGTAAAAAAATTAAATCACCCATCAGAATATGACCAAGATCAGAATAGTGGAAGACGGAATTACAGAAATTAGCACAGTTGCAATCAAAGTCAAAATAATTATCAAAGTTTTTGGCTACTTCTTGAGAATTAAAAATGTTTTTCGAGAAAGAAGGGTTGAATTAAAAACTGAAGACATTTTGTAGATCATTGATAGGAAAAAATTCCAAAAGTTTAGTGTGTAGTTTTAAAAAGTTTAAATTATCAAAAGATTTTTGCAAAAAACTGAAAGTAGAAAAATAGATCTGATGTTGTTGAGTAGAATCAACTTTGTAGTTCAAGAGATCAAAACAGAGAAATTCAAAGTGTAGATTTTTGAAATGTTAATTTAGAAGGAAATTTTTAAGTTTTTTCAGAAATTCAAGTTTTAGACTAAAAAGAAATTTTCTTACTTTTTTCTGTGTTATAAGAATGACAAAAGGAAAATATATTTAAAAAAAGGAATTAAACACTCTTTTAGTTTGTAGTTAAAATGTTTTGGTCTTTTGACCATATTTATTAAATTGAATGAGCTCCGGATTCATCCTTTGTCTTTTCCTATTAAATTGTTGCTTGTATTTTCCTTTTTCTCATCGTTATTTTTTGTATAAATTGCTTAAAACTTGTTATTTGGCTTGTATACTTTTAATATTTACTTGGCTTTTTAGTTTTACTGCGTTGCGCATCTATGGGCTTTTGGTGTGATCTTTTCAATATTTTTCACTATTATCATAATCATTATCTTGTATATAATTAATTTTGTGCTGCTTTGCGCCTTCTAATTTGCATATTGGGTGTTTCCTTTGTTTGTTGTTCTTTTAATTTTGTGTTTCGTCGGTTCCACGGTGTACTTGTCCTGTTTCTATATAAATTATCTTACCGCACCTTCTTTCTTTATTATGGGTTTATGTACAAATAATCGTTGTAAAATTTGATTGAAGCTAGTGTTCATTTTGAGGGTCACTTTTGAGAACAACATCATCTTGTTTATCTTATTAAATGTCTTTCCTGAAATCTTTGTTTTTTTGGACAAACTAGGAATTTACTAAATATTCGTATCAACAATCACAGACATGATATACTTTCGTTTAAAAACAAAGATGATAAAGAACTTACACATTTTCAAATTCAGTTTTGACAACGTTTCTATTTCAATTCTAGGTTTTGAATACTCTCAGGGGAGAAGAGACTTTCTTTAGAATCTCACTTTATTCTGCAATCAAATCTCTTTTCCCCTATGGGTTAAATTCTTCCCAAAATAATAAGTTATATACAACTTACCATAATTCATCTAAAAATCTTAGTATTTATTCACTTTTTAGATTTGGAAATAATACCAACACTTCTCGTTTTAAAAGAGGATCAGGAAAATCCCCTCCTCGTTTCTGCATTTTTTCTGCAATGAAGTTCTAGATAAGCTTGAAAATTCCTTTTGTCATTCTTATCAAAAAGAATTTTCAAGCTTATCTAGAATTTCATTGGGCGAATTCCAAAAAGGCTTGTAATAAAGAATACAAAGCTTGTCATTTTACTTTTTCGCCAACTGAATGCAGTTATTTCTGCATTTTAAACCTTTTTAGCTCTAAATAATCACATAACGAAAATATACTTGGAATAGATTTTTTTTTCATATCGCCAAAATGTCACTAAACCCCAAAATATGGCACACATCCTTTCTTCTTTCTCTACCTATTTTACTGCTATATGAGGTCACAACAAGTAGTATAATCGGAAAATGAGAATTTGAAAATGAAGCTGGTTAGGATAACTGAAACTAGTTACTCGTATTTAAAGCAAATGTAGATAAGTTGCACCAAATGTGATATTATTACACATAACTTTATTTTGACCATGTTATTATAACACATAGAATCAAAGAGCTATACACAAATTTATTTGAGGTAAACTGGGATCAGGGTGAAGTTAGTGCAATCCATAGGCGGATTTAGGACTGAGTTCCTGGGGGGCAGGATTTTTTTTTTTTTTTTTTTGGAGAAACATTTTTAATTGCCCTCCCCCCTCCCATGTTTTTGTCTGTTTTCTGTGATGCGTAAGGCCATTCTTTACTTTTTTATGTGTCGTTTTCATTACTGTGTGTAATCATGCTGTCATTTTTACTTTCTTCTATATCTAATATATAGAAGAAAGTATTGAATTCGTGCAAATTTTCGAATTTCGAATTTTGACGGATTCGAACGTTTTGAGGTGTGCTGAGTTCATTTCGACTATTTTTGGAAAATGTCTGTCTGTCTGTGTGTGTGTATGTATGTGTGTGTGTGTGTGTGTGTGTGTGTATGTATGTATGTGTGTCACGTCTGTGTGTGACCAGTTTTTTGTGGCCGCTCTACAGCAAAAACTACCGCATGAAATCGAACGAAATTTGGTACACATATGTGCCCCTATGTGAACTTGTGCCCATTAGTTTTTGGCGCGAATTCCTCCAAGGGGGGTGGAGCAATGGGACGTTTTTTGAGTGACGCGTGCTTGCTATTCCTCAGGAAGTAACTGGCGGAATCAAACAAAATTTGGTCCATATGTTGCCATTAACAGGAGCAGGTGCTGATTCAATTTTGGTGTCAATAACTCAAAGGGGGGTTGAGCTATAGAACGTTTTTTGTCGTCAATTGTGACTGCTGTATCTCAAGAAATAACGAACGGAATCAAACAAAAATTTTTTGACAAGTAGCCCTTAGTGGGTATAAGAGCTGATTTTATTTTGGTGTCAACAGCTAAAAAGGGGGTAGCGCAATCGCCCGTTCTTTTTTTCCATTGTGAGTGCCCTATCTCAAGAAGTAATGCTACGTTCTGGTTGAAATTTGGAATATATGTGAATCCATACGTAAACAGGCTTTGGTTCAATTTTGACTCCAATCGCTCCAAGAGGTGTTGATTTTTTTTTTTTTTTTTTTTTTTTTTTTTTGCGAATAAAAATAGTTTTATTAATGCAACAATAAGAAAGATAAATCGTAATAGATTGTCGTCTGCGTATTTCTCGTGATTTTAATTGTATGGAAATGATCGGAAATATTATCTCAATGATTTAAAATTTTTAACTGTTGCCATCTTATGTTTGTTAATAAATAAAATATTTGTAATTAATTCAAGTAAGGCTTTTAAAGTAACTTTCAATTTTCGCTCTTTGTTTTGTTTTTACAATAATTCAGACATTGGGATGGTCGTCAAGTTTTTGCATGTGTAATTTTGTTTCTGTTAGGAATATTGCTTCCTCGTCAAGCATGGGGAGGGATCAGAAAAAGGAAAAATATAGAAGAAAGTTTCGTGATGGCCACAACATACTAGTTTAAATTGACCTTAAAAGAGAGGGGGCTGGTATGAAAAGAGTAACGCAGTGCTCCCTTTTAAGTGGGATATAGAATATCTCCAGTTTTAGGGGACCCGGAGGTTACTCCCCCGGAGGAAATTATCTAAAATAGATATAAAATTCTGCATTTTGAAGTCTTATAAGGGTTAATTGGAAATAATAGTCAAATATTTTTTTTTTTAAGTTTTACGCTTTAAAAGTGCTTTGTGATGCAAGTTAATACTTTAAGAGAAATGGTGCACAGATTTAGAGAATAAGTATCAAGAGAGTAACATACTACCCATTTGAACAATTCTTAATTTATACACTTGATAAGAAATAAAATTGAAGCACACTTTGCTTAGGAGTTTCGAAGACTTGTCTAATTATTTTCAAGGTTTGGTTGGTTAGATTGGGTTTTTGGTTCAAGAGCCCTTGTAGGCTATACTGCGCCAATTCTTTTCAGGGATTTTAGAACCTATTAATAATTTGCACTTTCCAGCCTCTGAAATTGAGTAGTAGATTATACACTTGTACAGTATTGTTCCAACTTTGTAAGAAACGGCTATTTTAAGTTTAAAAGAAAAAATAAACTTTAATTTTTTATTCAAAAAAGAAAAAATCATGATTTTTTTTTTTGTTATAAGATTTTGGAAGATAAGTTGTTACTATATAAACTCCTCCCAAAACTGGGGAGCATTGTCCCCTTTGCCCCCTCCCCCCTATAAATCCACCCATGCTCTTCTGTACTGTTCAAAAACGAAAAAATAATGATTTTTTTTTAATTTTTGGAAGATGTGTTGTTACTACATAAAGTCCTCCCAAAACTGGGGGGGCATTGCCCCCCTCTGACCCCCCATAAATCCGCCCATGGTGCAATCTCAGTCACATTCACAACTTCAGTAGGGGGCTATCACTAATGTCATTGCACGTTTTTTAATATTAGGCAGTAACTGTGACAAAGTGACCTCTGGTTTGTTTCAGTATCTTGCTCGGTGGGCTGCTCAAATGTATGTTAATGCAGAAAATCCGTATTCTCCTCAAAACTCCACTAAAAACCTCAAAAAAGTTTAAAATGTCTTAAATAGTTCTGCTGGAGTGTTTAAATTAATTGGGACAAAGCTATTTTTTCGGAGACTTTCAACTTGGCTGCCAGTTAGCTCCAATGAGTTCCCCTAAGCAATTCTGTCTGTCTTAATGCCCGGGAATTTTGAAACATTCCTTAGTTTGTTTCTGTGAGAGGAAAAAGTAACTTATTCCATTCTTTTATTTTAGTGTACGAAATAAGGATACAACGCCTAGAGAGTTAGAGGGAGGACAACGCCAAAGATAATCGGACTTAGCAGGCACCACAAACACGCCAGAATAATCGAACCACAGGACATAAAAAAATATTTCTTGTGGTTGGGTATTGGGAAATCGAACTTTTGACAACTTCTCTAATGACCAACAGTGAGACGTCTCCGTCACAGTCTCAAACAATAAATATGAATACAGTTGGACCCCGATTTAACGAACCTCTATTTAACGAATTTTTATTTTTCCCCAACTAAAATCAAGGCAAAAACCTCTATTTACCGAATAATAAACCCCGAATTGACAAATTATTTCAACAGCCGTTTTTTTCTTTTTTTAAACTTGAGATAGGAAATATTTGATTGTTTTTTAAATGTTACTTCTATATTGTCTGAAATAGAAAAAGACTTCTCTTGGAATCGGCAATTTTTGACCCCCCGGGCGAGGGAGCCACCAATAACAGTGATTCTGATGCTGAAAGCGACAGTTAAACTCCCATTAAAACTGTTACTTTTTCAAGTGCCTTACATGGCCTGGAAACTATAAAAACATCTCTCATGCAGCAGGCTGCAAATGATACAGTATTTTCTTCGCTCCGTAAAGTCGAACGAGAACTATTTAGAGTCAAGTATAAAGGAAATTTTCAAGCATCTATTACTTCGTAGTTTAAAATTCAAATTATCTAGTGTGTAAAAAGTAGTGAAATACTGAATATAAACTTTCTAATATTTTTGCGCAGCTGCTTATCAGGGGTCTTAGATAAGGTAAGTGCAATTTTTAGTAAAAAATTTTGCACCCCGATTATTAGGAATAACCCCGATTTAACGTATGAAAGTTTCGGTCCCGATGAATTCGTAAAATCGGAGTCCGACTGTATAAATACAATAGGCTATAAATACTTCATAATACATTGGCTAATTCTTGTTGGACTAATAATGCTGTTTCAGAGTAGGAAAGGATCCTATTTTGGAATTTTATCTTCTTCTCCTTCGTATTTGCCCTTGCTTTGAGGAGGAAATGGTTCAGTTAAAAGCATTTCTTCAGATACCCGGAGAAGCTCGATTGTCTTATCACAATCATGGAAGTAGTATTGTTACAGCTATAGATGCGTGACTGTTAAAGACGATTATTTTTGCAAACTTTCTAGGATAACTTCCTCTTCTCACAGATCCAATCTGAAGAATTGTTCCATATGACATTTAGATCGCATTAAGACAGGTACAATAGCTTAGTGGGACCTGCTGGAGCAAGGTGGCAATCAATTTGAAAGTCCGTAGCTTTGTCCCAATCAACTCGAACACTATCGCATGCAGTGGTGCCTAGCATGAGTGACACCCGGGGCGGTAATTTTGGGTGTCACCCCCCCTCCCTACTAACGCAAAAGAAAAATTTTATGTAAATATGAAATTCATGTAATTTTCAGAAACAACTACATTTGTGTTACAAAGAAGTTTTAAGGGGGCTTATGTACAAAAAACAAGCAAAAGTGGAGGGGGGCGATCTGGGAGCTTTCCAGGGGAATAATTTCAAATATGTAGTTTTAAGAAATCATTTTAGGTTCATACTTTTCAAAAACATGCAATTTCATTTTGGGTGTCACCCCCCAAATGGGTGATACCGGGGCGGACCCCCCTCACCCCCCCCCGCGTAGTGACGCCACTGCAGTATGTCACCATGAAGTTGAGCAAATCATGCATTTAGTTTCACTTTTGAGTTATATTTTTTAAAAACGCAAACGTCTCCCTTGAATTTATTCTACGTCCCCTTAGGTAAGCGTTCCCCCCCCCCCAGGTTAAGTACCACTGCTTTTAGAGACTAAAAAGGTATCCGCATCAACAGATTGGTATACAAAAAAAAAATGTTTAATCGTGAATGAATTGATAACCAACAATCTGTAATACAACAGGAAGTAAAACGAACAAATTGATATCACTCACATAAAAAACAATTTACAGATCAACTCATGTATTAATATTTAGATGGTTTTCACCAGTAGGGGGCGGGGGGTAGTGATTTGAAGAAATAGACAGACCATGTATGTAAGTGGAAACTCTTCTGTAATTTGGCATCTGTGGTTTAGATGATGCCTGAAAAGTAGCACTGATATATTCTTTTGTTAAGCAAGCAATACCGAAAGTCTAGTTAATGCAGCAATCTTTTCCTTCGAAAGAAATATCACTTGGAAAAGCAGGACAAAGGTATATTTTCAATATGATGATTACGCAAAGTATTTTCCCTAGTTTCGCTATGAATATGAGAACCACTTAAGCAAAGCTTTGCAATATATGAGTCAAGTAAAATGAACGAATGCAAATTTAAAATAGTAAAGCCTATTACATATTTATGAATGGATAAAACAATTTCATCATACAACTTTGTAGATATTTTATCAATTTACTTTGTAGATATTTCATCAATTCATCTTTGTAGATATTTTATCAAGAGTCAGAAAAAGGAGTATATAGCATTCGTTTAACAAGAACCAATTAAATAATCTTTAAAACACTAAACAAGTACGAGCATTGTAAAGAACTAAAAACAAGTAAAAGACATTCAAAGGTAAAACTACAGCATGACAAGTCAAGAGAAAAATGACTAGCTGCCGACTGCTGCGTGCAGGCTTTTCCTATTCCTATTCAGAGTCACAACTGACTACAACTGTATTTATGTCGAGGACTGCATACTAAGTGCCTTGCCTCCATTGTTTTATATACCGATAGATGGCAGCACCATCACCGGATCGAACAGTTAATGAGAATTTAGAACTAGTCCAGGAGCTAATAGCTACCTGGTGCTAGCACCCCCAGAGGTATCGTTTCACTTGGAGGACATTGAGACCACGAGCATGTTTAACGTCGCCCAGTCCCCTTTAATGACGACGGTGGGTCTTCGACCATCGAGGTTCGAACCCAGGACCCTCCGGCCGCGAATCCGACACTCTACCGATCGGGCTACCACGGCCCCAGCAGGCTTTTCAAACCGTCAACACCGGCACTGGCGAGTCGAGTTGAGTTGTACTCTGCTGGCGCTGCAAGCCAACTTCTACAAGAGGCGCTGCAAATTGAAGGGTCGTTAACACATTTGAAAATTGTTAGTTTTTTTATAGGACAAAAATTGGAATCATCTGTTCATTCATGTGAATGTTTCTGCAAATATTACCATTTACCTGCCCATTGCAGTACAAGCTATTCATTCTAAATTCTACATATTGTTTAACAGAAGAGCCGTTGCCTTATAAAATATAGCTTGAAGCTAAAATAAGTCCCCTATCAATAGCGAAGAGGCAAGAGTTACCACATTATTTTTCAAAAATTGTCCACACCAAGTATTCAATTTACTATTAAACGTTTAAGATGCTTTAAGTTTCGCAATCATTCTTGAAATTCAAAAAATATTATATTTTTTTCATTACATTCGAAACAATAACTTCAGCTGATCGTTGGTGTCAATTTTGAAATATTTTTTAATTTTATGACTTTAAAACACTAGTTTTGTTCATCTATACGTTAACGTTTACACATTTTTTAAATATTTATTAGTTTTAACTGTACACTTGATTAAGATTGTGAAAAAGTATGAGTTTCGTTAGCAATGCTTCTATTTCCAGTTACAGAGTTGATTTGGTTTGATAAGTATTAGTTCTAATAGCATTTATTCTTGCTTTGTTTCATTTTTTAATGTGACACGATCAATTTTGACTTTTTTTATGAGTAAGTAATCAACATGTCGCAACAAAAAATATTTGACTTGTGTTTAAAACACTTATGCAAACACTTTTCCTTTTAGATTAAGTCTCTTGCAGGCTGGAGTCAAAATTCCTTGCACAAAGGAGACTTGATCTTTTTATCATTTTTTTTACAAATATTTTATTCTAATACACAGGGTGTTCTGTTTTAACCTGCAAGACCTTTATTTTCGCAACCGTTAGTCCTAGATGTATACTTCCAATTGCAAAAATGTTCAAAATCAAATGCAGAGTTAAGGTATTGAAAGTTTGAAGCAAAAATAAAAATGAGTCAAAAAATATAAAATTTAACTTTTTATACTGTCCCCAGGTCCCCTTACTTATATTTAGGAAAATAATCTCCATTAAAAAATAATCCCAACAAAAAAAAGTTTGAAATTAGTACGACAATATTCACCGAGATATGAAACGCAGTGATTTGTTACTTAGACCACTTTACACTCGCCTTTTGGGGAAAATATAGCGGTTAACAAGTGTTTAAAATGATATGTGTGCATAGAGCATGGTTTCTCAAATTGTTCGAGGTTTTGTAGTGTGTTTTTGCGTATTACGGCATAACATTTGCATTTATTTTTGAATAGCAATTAAAAATATAAATGCCTTGTATTTCTTATACTTTGACGATCTGCCATTCTTCGGAAGGGACAAGTTCTAATCTTATCTTCTGTATGGTCCCTTAAACCTTTGAAATGGAATATCTCCTTGAGTTCTGATCGCACAAATGTCAAGCTTTTTTGTGTCAGTAATAGTTTTCAATGGAGATTGTTTCTCTAAATATTAGTTAGGGAACCTGAGGCCCGTATAAAAAGTTAAATTTTGTATTTTTTGACTTATTTTCATTTTTCCTTCAAACTTTCAGTATCTTAACTGGTTAAAACGGAACACCCTGTATAAATTAAAAAAAAAAAAAAAAAAAAAAAAAAAAAAAAAAAAAAACAGCAGAGCATTTTGACAGGGTAAAGATTGCTTAATAGGGAACGTGAGATTGTTTAGTTAAATTGATTGAAACAAAAGTTATAATTTCCAACAAAATATAGAATCACGTGCACGCATTTTCCCCTACCTACTTTGCAGTTATATTTTGTAACATTAAAATCTTAATTGAGAAGGTGAGACGGAGAGAAATCTTGAATAAGACTTATTATTACTTTCCACGCTTACTAAATTTAGTTTGTTTAACTACTTCTCTTATTCTGTATATTAATTTACAGAATTTAATAATTTCTACACTGAAACGTTAAAATTATCTAAACTCGAAAATATTAATTAACGGTGGCTCTTTTCTAAAACGAGAATGTACTTTCATGTTTTACAAAAATTGAAAATTGAAAACTAGTTCCTTTTCTGCGTTTAGTTAAAACAGTTTTTTTTTTTTTAGCTGCTTTAAAGTGCTGAACTAGACAAAAATAGAAGAATTAAAATTTCCCTCATTCACACGAATTTTATTATTTTACAGTTAAATTTATTGCTAAAATAGCAGTAAATATATCTTAATTTTACGTTTAATGTTTTTGTTCATTTAATAGCATTTTATGTTCTTAAAAATTTAACCAAGAATTGGAGTAAAAAAATTACTTTCATGACTCATAATGAGAGTTTCGCAGTTCATTTTAGAAAGCTTTCAACGTATTTTCTTTAATAGAAGATTATTTGAAAGCATAACAATGGAGTAATCTGTTCTTTTTGTTCTAAATTTCGATAGTTCTTTGAAATGACACCTGAGGAGAATTAATATAATTTCTGAGAACAATGTATATAATTATCTTATTTCCCTAATTCACAAATTTTAAGAATGCACCAAAGAGGCATGACTTAGTAATTGGAAACATCACATCATTAAATTTTTAAATGAGAGAATATTTCTGAAACTTTGAGAATCGTTGTTCAAGTTTTAGTGTTATAACTAGCTACGTGGCCCGGCTTTGCACGTTCCACCTCGAAAATAAATGTTATGTCAAGTAACGCCTGTTCAACACTCAGGCTTAAACCAAAAAAAAAATCAGTAAAATTTTGTGGCAGATTGCGGAAAAATAACCAAAAAAGAAACATTTTAAATCCTCCGATTACAAGAAAAGCCTTTAAAACAAAATCAGGAATTTTACTTGTTCATATTCGAGACAAAAAATGGCAACAGATCTTTCGTCTCAATGATGTTCTTCACGCTATAAATTTGAA
This sequence comes from Uloborus diversus, assembly GCF_026930045.1. Taxonomy (NCBI): domain Eukaryota; kingdom Metazoa; phylum Arthropoda; class Arachnida; order Araneae; family Uloboridae; genus Uloborus; species Uloborus diversus. The sequence goes on from NC_072736.1 coordinate 157,605,365, forward strand.
TAAAAGCATTGTTGCGGAAAGTTGAGATGAAGCACTGAATAATATTTTGAATGTAGGAAATTTTTCGAAAAATAGGTATTTTATGTCGAAATCTAAGTGTCATAATTAAAAGCTTTTAATTTATATCTCCGCTAATTATTATCGGAGGATTATGTTAAATAGCCAAACATAAAGATGTGAAAATAAGAATCCATCGATACCTGGCTCGATGGTCAGTTCACTGGCGTTCGGGAGAAGAAGCTTGGACATACATAGTGACATACATAGGTACATACGCTCAGTTTTTAATTATATAAGATTTAATCCTTGGTGTTAAGAAAGTGTTCTCTTTTGAACTATCATGAATAAGAGAGACGGCCTGGCTGTGAAATTTTATAAACAAACCAGCTCAAACTTCTGTATGGCTGATTGATTCAGGTAAATACAAGTTTTTTTTTTGAATCGATAACCATTCTAGTTTCTAATTTTAAAAGAACATTCGATACCAGCCTATAAGAAAAGACATGAGCAAATGAACTCTGGGAAATGAGTAGTGTAGCTTTTAACCTCGTTCCTCTGGGTTGATTGTTGCATTACCGGAACAATATTGTGACAGAAAAAAAAAAAAAAAAAAAAAAAAAACTGAATATATATATATATATATATATATATATATATATATATATATATATATATATATATATATATATATATATATATATATATATATATATATATATATATATATATATATATATATATAAAGACTTTTTTTTTGAGAACAATCAATCAGTTTTTCTTTGCTTTATTTTGTTAAAAATGCAGTTTTTAAATATTTACATATTTTATGGAGCTGTGTCGTGTTTCATTGAAATAAAATTTGTTAAATTCTGGAATACACTCTGTTCACGAAATACATATACCGAAAGTAAAAAAAAAAGGTTTCCAGAAGGTTTGCCGCTATGTCACTTACGGGGTTTTTCTCTTTAATAAATAAGAGTTAACCAATGAGATTCACATTCGTTGACTGTTTGGCACCAATTTGCTCTTGTCCAAGCCAAGCACGTGATTAAGATCGCCAAATGACACAATTCTTTCTTTACACGTGGTCTATCTTTCCCGTGAATGAAGTTTAGAACAAAACTATGAATTGAAAACTTTGATCATATTCTTTTTTGGTCTCATTCCTCATGAAAACGTAAAACAGGAAACCTCTAAACTTGAAGACAAATATTGTAATGTTAATTTAAAAACAAAAACGTTGTCAATAAACATCAAAAAAACATGAGTTATGCCATTAAATGTGTCTAACTCTTGGGCCAAAACAATGACAAATAACTGTCACAACATAAACGTATATGTAGTAGTACCGAAAACTGGAAAGTTTTAACCAGTTCCTTGGGACTTCGAGTTTGCCATTCCAATCGTCAGAAATGAAGGAGAAGAAAAATAAAAATAATAAAATGAAAGAAATCGATCTACAGTTCGGGAGTACGATCGTATCCATCAAGAACACCATAAAAACCAAGACATTAAGTGTAGTTAATTTTTATGATACGTTTTAATGATAAAACTAACATGTAAATACAGTTTCACCCTTTTGAAGTCACTCTGTTTTCTGTCTACATCTCTCTTATTCTAATGGGAAGAGTTTTGTTTTGAAAATCTTTTGTTCAAAAATATTATTTCTTCAAAATCAAATTAGGTAGGTAACTTTCAAGTCGAAAAACGAAATACGGCCGAAAATTCATCATTATTAAAGGTATAGATACATAGAAGAATGTATGTTTGCGCTACCTGCTTAGGGCTGTCAATTATTGCGGTATTTTATTTTTCTTTATAACCACCGTGTTTCGCCAACGCCCATAAATTATATAAACACACATTAGAGTCTTATCATATCATTCTTTGCCCTTTTTTTGGAATAGGAACTTCCATTTTGTCTTGAAAAGTATTTTGTCTCATTTCTTCAAAAATTGAATTTTCTGATTTTATGTTTGTTTTGCGATTGCGCAAGAACTATTAAAGCTACAGACTTCATTTTTGGCTTAAATGAAAGCCAATTAAATTTAATGTAACTGTATATCCATTTTTGTTTTCTTGAAGAGTAGGCATTTATGTCGATATTTGGTCTAAAATGTGATCAAAGCATTTTTATTTTTTATTTTTCGCCCAAAATGGCCAATTTTTGAAATACGATATCCCCTTAACTATTGGTCGTACAGAGCACCACCTGAGCTTAAATTGTTCATAACTGAATTTACTTTAAAACGGGTATTCTTATTTAGTACAAAAAGTTGGATAGTTTAGGCGTTGTAAGGAAAAACTAAAAAAAGGTCCGAAAATTTCGCAGTATTTCACGAATTACGCAGCGAGCACAGGTTTTTGAAAACTGCAAACATAATTTTACACTACCCTAACTAACCCAAATAACATACTAAAATACAAATACAAATACAAATGTGACGACCAGCAACAGGCTCTGGGCCCAGCTAGGCTGGTCCTAGTTAATTAATTAGTCCCCAATGAAGATCAATGGCCCTCTTAAAGCTATCCACTCCCTTGCTCATTACCGCCTCTTCCGGTAAGCTATTCCAAGTGCTCACGAACCTGCTAAAGTCGTAGTTTTTCCTGATTTCCAAGTTAGCCTGAGATTTAAATAGCTTAAAACAATGACCCCTTGTCCTGCTTTCCCCGCAAAAATTTAATCCATTTACATCTTTCATTTTGATAAATTTAAATAACTGAATCATGTCCCCTCTAACTCTCCTTTGCTCCAGGCTATACATGTTAAGCCTATTAAGTCTGGTATCATAATCTAAATCTGAGAGTCCCCTTACTAATTTAGTTACCCTTCTTTGAACCCTTTCCAATACAAAAATATCTTTCTTCAGATAAGGCGACCAAAACTGAACAGCATACTCCAAATGAGGTCTTACTAAACTCCTATATAAATGTAGAAGAACTTTCTTAGATTTGTTTGAAATAGATCTATTGATAAACCCAAGCATTTTGTTGGCTTTGTTACTAGCAATACTGCACTGTTGACTAAACTTGAAGTCCTGATTATTAAAGATACCCAGATCCATAACATTTTCTGCCTGATTTATGACTGAACCCTGTAAACGATATCTCATACGCTTATTTCCATGACCTACGTGTAGCACTTGACATTTCCCTACATTAACTGCCTTACCCCATTTATCTGCCCACTTAGTAATATGATCTAAATCCTCTTGCAGCTGTTTTACTTGTTCTTCATTTTCGACAATCCCCATAACTTTTACATCGTCAGCAAAACAATTCATGCTTCCAGAAATATTTTCATTGATGTCATTCATAAGTAAAATAAACAAAAGAGGCCCTAACACTGATCCCTGAGGAACCCCACTTAAAACATCACTCCAATTAGAATGATTTCCTCTCACAACTACTCTTTGCTTCCTACCAGTAAGCCAATTTCTTACCCTAAGTAAAGTTTTTCCTCCTATTCCTATGTCAGCTAACTTGCTGAGAAGAGCAACATGCGGTACCTTGTCAAAAGCTTTTTGAAAATCAATATAAACAACATTCACACATTTTTTGTTATCTAAAGCTGAGGTAACCTTGTCGTAGAAATGCAATAAATTAGTAGTACAGGATTTACCTTTCCTGAAACCATACTGCAAACTAGTCAACAGACTATTAGTCTCTAAGAACTTCATGATCTTAATTTTGATCAAAGTTTCGAAAATCTTACAAATCACCGAAGTCAAACTTACAGGTCTATAATTCCCAGCAATACCTTTAGACCCCTTCTTGAAGAGTGGCGTTATGTTAGCCAGCTTCCAGTCCTCTGGCACCGTCCCCGAGTTATAAGAAGCATTGAAAATATTCAAAATAACATCCACTAATTCATCTGCACATTCAACTAAAATTTTTGGATAAATATTATCTGGTCCCGGAGCTTTAGTTGCTTTAATCTTTTTCATATGAAATAAAACCTCCTCCCTGGAAAATACAAAATCCTCAAGCTGTATAATAGCTTGTGTCTTGTTAGCGTCAACTGTTGAGATACAGTTATCGTTAAACACACTGGAAAAAAAGTTATTTAGAACATTTGCAATATCCCTATCGTTTTGGATTAAATTTCCATACTCATCAACCAAAAGCCCAATTTGACTGTTTCGAGCTTTCCCAGAATTAGCGTAAGCAAAAAACCTCTTAGGGTTCCCATCAATGTTATCTGCCAACCTTTGCTCCAATTCCCTTTTCTGAATCCGTACCAAATACTTAAAATTTCGCCTTGCCTAACCATACTGGATCCTCTCCGCACTCTGACCAGTTTCTTTAAACTGACGAAAAGTGGCTTGCTTATAATTAAGAGCTTCTTTAGTCTCCCTGGAGAACCACATGGGACAAATTTTGGTACTAACACCTTTTCTCCTAAATGGAACATAGTCCCCAACCGTTTTAGCAAGTTTATCCTTAAATTCCGTCCACTGCTGATCTACGTCGCTATTTTCCAATCCTGACAAAAAACCCTCTTTCAAGCTCTGCCTAAGTGCAACAAAATCAGTGTTTCTGAAATTGGGAACAAACCTGAAATTATCATCTTTGCACACTTCAAATTTAACCCGGAACCTAACGCTGTTATGATCACTATCTCCAATATGCTCCCCTACACACAACCCCTGAATAAAACTACCTATGTCACAAAAAACTAGGTCCAAAATCGCCTCCTCTCGAGTTCCTTGAGTTACAACTTGATCTAAGAAACAATCACAAATTACTTTTAAAAAATCCTCTTCTTTGCCATTACCAGGATAAAAATTATTCCAATCAATACCCGGAAAATTGAAATCCCCCATTATGATAACAGATCCCTTACTGGACATGTCACTAATAATACGGTACATCTGTTCATCTTGTCCCTGGTTTGAATTAGGTGACCTATAAATGTTTCCAAAGCGTAGCTTTTTGCCCTTACTGCTCATCAACTCCAGCCAAACCATATCAATATCAGTAGGCTTATCATTTATGACCAATTCATTGCAAATAAAATTGTCTCTAACATAAAATAAAACCCCACCACCTCTTTTACCTACTCTATCCTGTCTGAACAAATTATACCCAGCAATATGTAATAACTCTGCATCAGATTCGGTAGCCCATGTCTCTGTAATTCCAATAACATCCAACTTCTCATCCATAACTATGCTTTTCAATTCATCCATCTTGTTCCTAATACTGCGAGCATTGGTATAGAAAACTTTAAGCATGCCTAAGTTGCTTTTATTTAACACCCTGAAATATCCTGAATTACAATTGTTAACATTACTACTCTTGTTCGTCACTTTATTTCCATTTCTAGCAATACCCAAAAAAATTTCATTCTCTCGATACCTGATGCTTGAACCATGCCCCCCATTCCAACTTAGTTTTTTGACTCCGAAGCCCCTAAAATTAATCCACTAACCATTTTGACCCCTGTAGAGCTCAGATGCTGGCCATCCCTAGCAATCCAATCCCGTTTACAATGACTCCATACATCAATGAACCTGATACTGCGCTTTTCGCAAATTGACTTCAGTAGCAAGTTCATACACCTTGCACGTTGATTTAGCCAGCTCCTATGCACTCCATACCTGGGAAGCAAACCAACCACTTGGACATTCGTCGAAAAGCTGGTTGCTTTATCCAACAGGGATTCCCATTCCCTAGAAAACTCCTCATTTTTACTGTGGCCTACATCATTTGTTCCCACCCACAAAGTAACCATGTCCTCCTTATTCAATACTCCCTTCTTTTCAGCAACCATATTAACGTCTTTTACCCGAGCCCCTGGTAAACAACACCTAGCCACCTTACGCTTTACTCTCCCAACTGTGTTACCCACCTCCCTTACCATAGAGTCCCCCAAAATTACACCCTTAGTTTCCCAATCTAACTCCTTATTTGAAACTTCCCCCTGAATCTCTGGAACATTTATACCCTCTACAACTGGCCTACACCCTAATGCTAACTGGGCTTCCAAAACTAGCATCTTAAGTCTTAAGTCTGAGAGTTCAGCACATTTAGTGCAAATATAATCCTCCTCAAAAACAGACTCATTTTCCCCCTTGTACAGGCAGAACATATGACATAAATCACAAGAGATCCACCTGTCCCCCTTCCCACTCTTTACCTCTTTCATAATGCATATAACACCCATTTCTACTCAGTGAATATGTTCCAAAATCCAAAACAGAAAGATAAAAATGCAAAAAAAAAAAAAAACAAACAAAAAAAAAAAAAAAACACACAGAATAAATACTAAAAACAGCAGTAAATAAACAGAGTTGCTACACCCAATAAAGCACACAAGATCAAAAACCAGGAGATCACCACATGTTAGGCTTAGCTCCAAAAAATCAGAACTATATCGAACTTTGCGATTTTTAATGTCTAATATGATTCGACTATAGTGAGTTGCCTTGTAGTCAGATAGCAGAAGCAGCAGTTATATCATTGAATTTGCAAATTTAATGTTTGGTGAAATGTGAGAAAAATCCAAAAGTTGTATTCAAAAAATTTCATTACAACTATAAAAAATCACTAGATTGACTTAGACTAGCTGTTCACTAACCACATGAAAATTGCTCATAAACCACATATTGAGAATCACTGGTGTAAGAAATGCAGTTAGGCATTTATATATTAAAAAAAAAAAAGGCCATTGGTCGAATACAATATAGAAAAACAAAGTGAAATGGTGAAATATTTACTCCGGTTTTAGCGCCACCAATCTAGTAATATTTTAACTAGGTAATAACATGTGTAAGCCTATTGTAGTCAAGAATAAATTACAAAGAATATAAAAATCAAAGAATATGATAATACAAGCAATTTTCAAAAACTGGTACTCATATTGTAATATTTTGTTGTTAATCAAAAATTATTTTTGTCATTATTAAATCTTAAAAATATTGATCTTAACATTTTAAATATTAATTGAGATTTACTAATGTTCAGTGCAATATTTATTTGTTTAATATTGAGCTTATTAGTGTTTTAAACGCTTTGTACAGTTAGTAAAGTGCAAGCGGGGCAAAGTGAAATATACTGCTTGACAATTGCTAAGGAACAATTACGTTTTTTGGAATAGTTAAGAATGAGCGATGATTGATTTTGAACAGAACTAAGTACATAGTTAGTAGGGAGGATGTTCCTTTATTACAAGTACAAAATAGTACAGATATTACTGCATCGATGAAGTAAAGCATCATAGTTGAATGAAATTTAATACAGTTGAGTGGTAATGGTACAAATAAATGATTACATTTTCAAACCAAACAAACAATAAAAAGAGATAGAAATTAGTATTTTGTGGGGCCACCACGCGCCGCAATAAGAGCTTCTACACGACTCGGCATGGAGTGCAACAAAGTTTGAAGATCTGCCTGCGGGAGAGCATTCCATATTGTTTGTATGCGCAACCAAAGTTCGTCTGTCGAAGCAACAGGATGAGGATCACGAGCGAGACGCCGCCCAACGAAATCCCACACTTGTTCAATAGGTGAAATATCCAGGGATATGCAGGCCAAGGACGAAGCTGTACCTGCTGCGAATCAAGGTAGGATTTGACAGCCCTGGCGACAAGTGGACGGGCACTATCCTGCTGGAATACAGCCCCTGGCAACCCTTGCAGGAAATGAATAGCTTGGGGCTGTGAAACTTCGTTTATGTATCGGGTGCTGTTTAAATTGCCCACAATTCGTAACAATTGTGATCGGCCATGATATGCTATGGCACCCCAGACCATAACTCCGGGTGTTCGTCCACTGTGGCGTTCGATAATGCATTCCGGAATGTGCCGTTCACCGGCATAGCGCCTGACACGAATTTGGCCATCATGGTGCCACAAATTGAAGCGGGATTCGTCAGAAAAGACGACCTGCTGCCAAGCTCCTATGCACATTGGCCCATTGTAGCCGTAGACGGCGATGGTTTTGCATGAGAGGAATCCTGTATAAAGGAATCCTTGCGCGCAGCCCACCCTACAGCAGACGTCTCCGAATTGATGACGCACACAATGAAACACCTATAGCTGTTGACCACTGTGCTGCCAATTGTCTAGAAGGTTCCGTCAGCGCCATACGCACCAGGTGTCTGTCATCGATAGCTGACGTCACATTTCTTGGTCCACTCCCGGATTTCCGAGCTGTCCGACCCTCGTCCGTCCACTGCTTCCAAACACGCTTGATTGTGCTGCTGTAACGCTGCACACGAGCGGCTACTGCACGATAAGACAATCCAGCTTCACGAAGGCAGACGATTCTGCCCCCTTCAAACTCCGAAATTTGCTCATATTTCGCTTTCTTTCGTCGAAGAATCATAGTAAAGATTCCGTTAACGTTTACTCTAGCATATAACCACCGATAATCATACACGCCTCGTCACAGCCGTCTATTTATATTCGGTTCGATCCGCCGTTCAGAGGGAGCTGCTCAGCATACGCATGCGCTACCGGTCTGCAATTCTAATCATTTTCAGCTCACTCGCGTAAGTCCTTCGCAGTATTGCAATTTTCACGAACAGGAGTGTAAAAATAAAAAACGTATCAATTAGATGATTTTCGGACAACCACAAAAGATTGATCTAGGTCAGAATGATGGAAACATGAGTACTTTAGTATGATGTGTGATTACCTCGGACACTAATGCACATTTTGCCTTGGTTGCACTAAACTATCGAGGAGTGCTTGGGGGTGTATTTTCCCACTCCTGTCTCAAGGCAGATTTGTGTTCTTCAGTGGCGGCGCAAGAGCAAAAGTAAACGTCGGCGATGCAGTTTTGCGAGGCCCTTTTAATCATAAAATATTGTGAGACAAATAATTGAATTCATAGAATTAGTTTTTGTACTAACTATTGGCACTTAGGATTCCCAATTCACTTAATTGCTGGGACAAAAACATTTCGTGATTAGTAGCACAGTCAAAAAGAAGTTTTTTTCGTGGTGGGGGGAGGAGCCGGCACTTTGACTGTGGAAAAAATTACCTGATAGAAAGGGGGGTCTGGGGGTTCTCCCCCGGAAAGATTTCGAAATTTGTAGTTTAAAAACGCCATTTTGGGCTTTCTTTGCTGATGTTAAGGTAAAAAAGGTACAGGGGGTCTCGGTGGAAATTTCTAGAAATTGAAGCCTTAAAAATGCAATTATAGGCCATATTTATTGACTTTAGGGTCAGAGACTGTCCCAGATCGATTCTTTAAAAAAAAAAAAAGTCAAAATCAATTTCCTGCAAATTCTCGAAATTGAAGTTTCAAAAACGGAATTTTAGACAAACTTTGAAGATTTTACCGGAAGGAAGGGAGATCCCTCGAAAATTTCTGAAAATTATGGTCCTAAAAACTTAGGAATATTTTATATTCAGGAGCCATTCCACTTGAACTTTCTGTTAATGAAGTTTAAAAAGCCTAATTACTTATGATATAAAAGAAAGGCGATATAGGGACCCTTGCCCGAATATTTTCTGAAATTCAATCCTTAAAAATGCGATTGTATTGCCATATTTTGTAATATTACTCTCGGTAATTTTTGAAATTCAAGCTAAAAAAACGCAATTTTAAGCGATTTTCGACGTTGTTGAGCATTTGGGATCTTTAAGCTGGAAATAACGCGAAGTTTAAGATCTGGAAACAAAATTTCAGTTGCTCCATAATGCTTTCGGTGTGTGTGTGTGTGTGTGGAGGGGGAAGAGTTCGGAGGAGCAGCATTTTGGATATTTTCTTTACCTTTAGATAAACTTAGGAAACATAAGAAAAAAGAAAAGAACTGAAAAGAAGAGAAAAAACAAGGGGGGGGGATAGAGTTAGCTAATCAATTAGCTGTTGCCAATGAATATTTTTAATTCAGGCCCCGACAGAATTGGGCCAAACATTTGCTAAGGCCCTCGTCCGAGCGTAATATTACAAAATATGGCAATACAATCGCATTTTTAAGGATTGAATTTCAGAAAATATTCGGGCAAGGGTCCCCATATCGCCTTTCTTTAATATCATAAGCAATTAGGCTCTGTGCAGTCTCTCCTGCACGCACTATTTTGATTACTTTTGCGTCTGTTATATTTAATGAGAGCTTCAATCGAAAACATGGAAATATCTTAAAACTTTTGAGAATTTACTTCTGAGAATTTTGCGAGGCCCTATCTGCGCGAGGCCGTCGGCAGTTGCCGACGTCGCCGACGCCTAGCGCCGCCACTGGTGTTCTTACACTGTTTTGGGAGGGACGATTCCTTGTGCGACACGTCTGCCAAGAGCATCCCAGACACGTTCAATTGGATTTGAGTCGGGAGAGTAAGTAGCGTACAGAGAATGTTTTCACTTTGCAGTGTGTTTGATACTTCAATGATCCTGTGTAACCGTGCATTGCCATCCATAAAGGGAAAGTCTGGACCTGTAGCTCTCCTAAAAAGACGAACATATGATCCAGTATACCTTCTCTGCAATACCTTTGCGGCCCAATGCTTCCTTGTTCAAAAATCTGAAGCGGTGTTCTGCCATTGTGCATGATGCCTGCCCACACCATCAAGCCTGCGCCGCCGCCGTACCGATCACGTTTGCAAACAAATTTTTGTGCGTAACGTGTTCCACGCTCTCTCCACAGTAGTTGGTGGCCATAATCACTTGTCACACTGAAATGAGATTTGTCGGAGAACATCACTTAGACCAATTTTGACAATCCCAACCAACATGTTTCTTATGCCAGCGTAATCTCTCTCGACGATGGCGTGGTTGAAGCGGAATGCAACGTACGGGCTTCCGTGCATACAAACCAACATTATTTAATCGATGTGAGATGGTTCTTGCAAAAACATGCGCACCGGTAGCGGTTGCAAGATTTGCAGCTATCTGCCCAGGAGTGAAATTTCTGTTCCTTTTTGCCACGAGGGCTACATACCGATCCTCTGAAGGTGTGGTGTCCCTACCACGACCCCCAGCACGCTTTCGCAAAGCATTTCCACCTTCAGCGGCCTTCTTTAATCGTGAGATAACACTTTTTGTTTCACTCATTTCAGCAACTACAGTGGTGAGACTTTGACCTGCTTCCAATCATCCAACCGCTCGTCCACGACCGTAGGTACTCAAAAAAATGATGTCTTGCAGACATTCACTCTTAAATATTTGAAGAACCAAACAGCATTTCAGAGAAAAACCTTTTTAACATCCAGCACTATTTTTGTTAAACACCTAACAGCGTGAATTTTCGTACAAATCTTGAGCGTGTATGCACTTTTACACAGATAACGAGTCTTGATCTACCACGCCATCTGAACTTGAATTTTTTTAAATTAGTCAGCTGTCTGAGGCACAAATTTGTATAAATCTGTTGTTCCATAGCAATTGCCAAGCAACGTAATTCATTTCATTTACTAATTTAATCTGCTATCAAATCACTTACGTTATCATTTATTAACTATCTCATTTACATTTCCTCGTTTAAGAATTCGATTATTTATTCATTTATCCGCTTATTTTCTTATTCGTTCACTATTTCCTTAACTGTTTTATTTTTTCTCATCTATTAACTTGTTTATGATTTATTTATTCATTTATTGTTTCATTTCCTTTTACATTCATTCATTCTTTTCTTTACTGATTTATTTGTCCAAATATATCTTTAACAATCGAGTAGAAAATATTTGTTTGGAAAAATATTTTATATTTCACTTTGCCCCATGAAAAAAAGAAGTGAAAAATTTCCAACTTCTTTTGGAGGTACAAATTTACTGCCAAATTTGAAAAATAATGTTTCAATGAAAGTTTTATTATAAAATACATTGCTATTTCTTTATGTGCCGCAATTTTCAGAACTAATTTCCCACTGGTTCATTTTGAAAAAAGTAAGTTATCTTAACCATTTCACTTTGCCCCACATTCCCCTATTTTCTTTCTTTATCGTTAGATTTTATAACGATCAGGAAACGCAAACATAAACCTTTGTGTCGTTTCTTTATCTCACCTGAATAGAACCGCAGAAAACATTGTTTACCACTAGAACGGAGCAGCATTAAATAACATCAAAATATGTGAAGCTTAAGTGTATTAAGAGAAAATACACCATATCCTTTGTAGCAAGCGGCAAAATACAGGATACAAAATAAAACGTAGATCATTAGTGCACAGAGAAATATGCGTTGAAATACAAGTAGTTTGTTTGTGGGTTGTTATTTTCCCTCAATTTATATGCAGAATTTCGTTTATGAAATGATTTTGCATTTCTAAAGTTTTCGAATATAATAATGTCATGTCACCTCACATAGCAAAGGTTGTAAATCATAAAATTCTAAAAATGAGATATGAACCCGTAAAGAATGTGGAATTTGTCGTGGAATATACTTGAGAAAACGGGACGCTTTCTTTCATTTCCTTTGTATTGTACAATCAGAGTTTATTGGGTGCAAAAAGTAAGCAGAAAATTTCCATAAAAATACTAAGAAAAAAAAATAAATAAATGGAAAGAATACGCGCTTTATTTCAATAGAAATATTAACTATACTGAAGGCATAATAATTTCATCGTCTGCGCGATTCGTTTCAATTAATTTCAACTTCTCCGAATTCATTTATTAATTTATTTACAACTAGCTGCGTTGCCCGGCGTTGCACGGCCTGCCTCGAAAATAAGAGTTGCGTCATGCGTCAAATAACGCTTGTCTAACTGTAACTTCACCCACACGTTTCCTCTTACGCCCGCTCTTGTTCGTTCTGCGCCTGACTTAGACATAGTCGCAACAAAATTGTATATTTGAATGAAGAAAATTGATTATAATCAACGAGACTAGCACATATACAATTCTAAGATGCAATTGTGGCCAGTTTCATTATATAGGGTGTCCCAAAACGACTGCATAAACTCTGCACAGCTAGATTCTTCGTTGGGAGTACAAAAAAAAAACTGCCCAAAGGATCGTTCCTGTACGATCCATAGTTTACGAAAAAAATACGAAAAACAAAGTATGACGTCATTGCCGGTGCAAGGAAAAAACACTTTAATCAACAACACAACAGCAGGGTTGCCAACTACTCCGCAAAAATGGCGAAACTCCGCGGCTCCGCAAAGAAGTTATTTTGCTCCGCATTTCCCGGCCGAACGTTTTAAAGCTTATTTTTCACAATTATCATTTCAAACATGTAAAATACGCGAAATTGAAGATGCTTATACTCAAAGATTAAAGTTGCGTTTAAAGCTTTTTTATTGATTTAAAAATAATTATTTTTATACTAGTACTTAAATTGATTATTGAAGTTCTAAAACAATTTTGGATAAGTGGTTTTAGTTATTTTTATTGATTTTATTTTACAAAATACCGAACTGCTCCGCAAAATTTCAAATTGCTCCTCGAAATCACCAGAAATGCTTCTCAAATCGTTCCTCCAAGGTTGGCAACCTGCAACAGTGTTTACGCATCTTTCCAGACGATAATGTTTAAAACGTAAATACACGTATTTATAGTCATACATAATGTAAGTGTACTGCTGTTGATATGTTCAATCATGGCCTCACTAAATTTCCGCTTACGTTTACGGGCTTTGACAATTTTTGACTTTTCTGTGCTAAACCGATGCAGTTCATGCATCCACCAATCAAAGTCAACGTTTCAATGCAGCTCATGCATCAACCAATCAAAGTCAACGTTTCAATACAGCTCATGCATCCACCAATCAAACTCAACGTTTCAGTGCAGCTCATGCATCCACCAATCAATGTCAATGTTTCAAAGCTTGTTTATTTTTGATTGGACGTCGCCCACTTTGACCGCAAGAGGAGCCACAGGGAGCCCCTGCATCCGGCAATCAATGGCAAAGTAATGGAAACAGGGATGCCCTGTAGCGCCCTCTTTGTTGCCACGGGTTTCAGAGATTGCTACGGCCTATAAGAATTAAGTGTGGCCTTATTTTAATAAAATGTTTCTTCTTGCACCGGCAGTGACGTCATACTTTGTTTTTCTTAAACTATTTTTCTCGTAAACTATGGATCGTACAGGAACGCTTCTTTGGGCAGTTTTTATGTATTCCCGAGGAGGAATTTAGCTGTGCAGAGTTTAGGCGGTCATTTTGGGACACCCTGTATACACACCTGAGTTACAAAATAAAAAATAATAATAAAGAACTCATATTAAAAGTAATATTCCACGGTAGGAAAGAAGTTTAGATTAATAAAGAATATGCGAAAGCTCGAGTGGAAGTAGATTAAAAAGAGACAGACTCTTTACAAAGATCACTAATAAATTATCTTATACATATAAAATCTGAGTATCTATCTATCTATCTATCTATCTATGTCCAAGCTTCTTCTCCCGAACGACAGTGAACTGACCATCGAACCAGGTATCGATGGATTCGTAATCCTCCCGTCTTCATGTTTGGCTATTTAACATAATTCTCCGATAATAATTAGCGGAGATATCAATTAAAAACTTTTAATTATGACTCTTAGATTTCAAAATCAAATCACTATTTTTCGAAGGCTTTCCTCCATTCAAATTATTATTCAGTGCTTCATCTCAACTTTCCATAACAATGCTTTTATTAAAATGTATAGCGGGCGAAGAAAATCATTGAGATGAAAGATCTGTTGCCATTTTTTTTCTCGAATATGAACAGGTAAAATTCTTGTTTTTATTTTGAGGCTTTTCCTGTAATCAGGGGATTTAAAATGTTTACTTTTTGGGGTTTTCCGCAATCTGCCGCAAAATTTCACTGACTTTTTTTTTTTTTTTGGTTCAAGCCTGATTGTTAAATACGCGTCACATGACATAACTTTCATTTTCGAGGAGGACCGTGCACGTCGTAAAGTAAATGAGTGATTTACAAGTTATTTGAGTTCTTTGAGGGTTTGTACCTGGAAAAAGGATTGATGTAATTCTTGTACGACCATGTGGATAGAATCCATCCAAATATTTATCTGAGTGGTATGTTGCATTAATAAACACCCGGGCAACGCCGGGTAGTAGACTATTTTATGTAAAAAGCGGATTGTTATTGTGCATAAATATTTCCGATATAGTCTATCAGATGTAATTCAGTTTAACGTGAGTAAAAATTATAGTTGATAATGCATATATTTTCCCCTTTTGTGCTGACTGAAAATGTACTCATAACTTGTATCATTGATAACGATTATTAACGTTGATGAGGTGTTTTGGCAAAAATATGTTTTACTGGTGTTTTGCAAACCTTGCTTTACGCGCATTTATTTATTCCTTAACGCGTTAGAAACTAGTGTCAGTGTACTACAAAAGCATCAACTGGACTGCTCTTACATTTTTTAGGTAGCCCGTGCAACGCCGGGCACGCAGCTAGTATATATATATATATTTTGAATACAAATCCTCAAACCAATCCCCCTACATCTAGATGAAGGAAACATTACACGCTAGTCATTGAGCAGGTTGAAGAGAAATACTCTTCAGCTTATTAACAAATTACTAAAAAAAATCGGTATGTACTATTGAAACAACTTTAAAAAAGTTGCCATCGAATGAGCATACTGAGGCTTTTTGGGACGAAAAAATAATTTGCCCTAACCTTCCCATTATCGAGATGTAAGGTTTTAAAGTCTGCCAAATTTACTGACTTGGCGCGAAAATTGGAGGAACTAATCACCGTCTGCAATGTAAAGGACATAAATCTGGAACGCATGTGAATGGTGTCATTCAATACTCACAGAAACTCATTAAATTTAGCTACCTTTGTTAAAATGTTGATAGACATCAAGACATCATTTTGATAAATGGGACACGAGGACAAATGATTTATGCTTCCTGAAGCATGTTTTACTATGCTCTTTCTTTTTAACACGCTTTTATTAGCTTCACCTGTATGTATTTATGTATGTATGTAAGTATCTTGTAACGGAATCTTACAACTCAAACTTCGCCCACTTTCTGCGATCGAATTTGTTTGAAATTTGGCACGTGACCTCAGACCTTATGACAATGAAATATTCTATAATCACATTGATTAACTATTAATTGTTAGTTTATTCCAATTTTAATCAATATTTTGGCACAAATCCAACAATGTGAAAAAGATTTAAAAAAATTCAAAATAAATAAATAAATAAATAAATAAATAAAAATAAAAATAAAATAAATAAATAAATAAAAATGCTCGCAAAAAATTATTAAAAAACATGTATAAAAAACTTTTATTTTTCTACATCAGATAAAGTTCGTTTAAATGTTCCAAGGTAATTAGAAGTTTCTTTTTTCTGAAAGAACATGCTTAAAAACATAGGATTTAACCATTTTTTAAATAATTTGTTTAAGTTTAATATTTTTAAAAAATTACTTAAATCGGTGCGCTTTTATTATTTACATTTCTTGCTGATGACATCACAAATGATGAAATGCCATTCTGTGTTGCCATTCACAGAGCAATATAATTAATTCGCGTGTATTGGCGACGATAGGGTTGATAGCAAGCGTAGAGCGCAATTTCGATTCGCTTCCTGATTATCATAACGTGGAAACGCGGTACAAAATGCGCCAAAGAGCATCATTTGTGACGTCATCAAGACCACTCCTTGTTTGCAAAATCGAATATTTAAAAAAAATAATTTAAAAAATAACTGTTGTGAAAATGAAAGAATTTTCTGGGTCCATGTTATTTTCTTTGCTTATTCTATCAATTTCAGTGACTAAAAGTACTACTTTTCACTGAAGGAAACAACCCCATTGGCGATTCATTGTTGATCAGGCCATTGTTAAACGATACTTTTATGAAAATTTATCTTAAATTTTCAAAGTAATATAAATATGATTTCCGCACACATACATCGATGACTGAGATGGATTAGCTGGATTAGACAATTACTCGACAGGCAATTTACACCACGGTTTTTTTATTTCATTAAAATTAAGTGTTTGATCAATTACTTTATATAATTATCATTCAAAGATTATTTTTTACTTTTTAGTTCATATTGTTACAAAAGCATGTTTTTGTTTAGTTTTTTAAACTATTATTTTATTTATTATTTCTGTATCATGTGGTTTCCTGGTTAATATTTCTTGTTGAATTTGAAACTGGCTACAATGGGGTTGTTTCCTTCAGTACTACTTTTAGTCACGAAAATAGGTAGAACAAACAACAACAACAAAACTAGTTAGACATTCATTGCAATGTCAAACACCAAATTGCTTTCATTTTATTCAGTTTTTTTTTTTTTTTTGCAGCTTTTAGATTTATAAATAGCAATGATTATGTACTACGTTAAATTACACATCTTTATATTGTATAATAGCCGATGATCAAATAACCCGCGTGTTTCAACAATGAAACTCGCGCCATGGCACGATATTTTAATAATATGTTTTGGTAATGTTTAACATGCAGGGAAAGGCTTTATTGTGACAAGGCTTACCTCGATCCAGTAACTTAACTGTTTTACTTGTAAGACTGTCATTTCAAGGGAATGAAGAAACAAAAACAATCAACACTATCCAGTGGAGTTTAGGTTTAATCCACTGAAGTTAGGGTTACAATTTCAACCATCAAAATATGAACAAACAGGCAATGGCTTCGTTCAAATGTAGAAGAGTAGAAGCAGTTTTCAACCGTCATACCTTGACGGGCGACTTTCTAGTTGAGTAAGAATAATGTACTTATGAATGGATCTTGCACTGAATTATTATTTTTAACCTTTGTCAATAAATTTGTACTTAGGAATCAAAACGAAAAGTTACCACTTTGTGTCACAGACCATAAAACGATACTCAAAATATTTTTCTAATGAAATATTTCCTATTTGATTATTAAGAATACTTTTCTTCTAATGCATAAATAAATAAATTAATGACACCTCCCACGACGGGCGACTATCTAGTTGTTAATAATGAGTGTTCTTAGAATGGTAAAAAACATAAAGTAAATCCCGAAATTTTTTCTGTTCGTGACTGTTTACCAAGTCTCAACCCCACATGGTAAAGTACATCTTTTCGTTTTGTATCATTTTCCGCCCGAATTTAAAACAAAATGCCCAACGGGGCTGTTTCCAAAATTTTAGAAGTATTTTTTTCTGAAAGAGCGTGCTTAAAAACATAGGATCTGACCATGTTTTAAATAATTTGACTAAGTTTAATATTTGAAAAAATTACTTTAATCGGTGCGCTTTCATTGTTTACGTTTCTGCCGATGACATAACAAATGATGAAATGCCATTCACTGTTACCATTGGTAGACGTAATATGTAGTTTTCTTCTTTACTTACGTGTACTGGCAACGATAGGGCTGATAGCAAGCGTAGAGCGCAATATTTAATTCGCTTCTTGATTATCATAACGTGGAATCGCGGCAGACACTTGCCTCAAAAGTACATCATTTGTGACGTCATCAAGACCACGCCTTGTTTGAAAAATCAGACAATTTAAAAATAACTGTTGGGAAAATAAAAGTATTTTCTGGGTCCATGTTTTTTTTTCTTTTTCCATCAATTTTAGTGACTAAAAGTATTACTTTTGACTGAAGGAAACAACCCCATTGTGTAACTCAAATTCAGTTTCGCACGCAACTTGAGACTTATATTTTCAATAATCACGTTTCCATTCTTAAACCTACACAAAATCAATTCGTCCTTCATACTATCACTCATAAATTCTCCCTGAATGTGAAATCCATATTCTGAAACTATCACGCATGTTTCGAGTAGCGATAATTGAGCTTCAATCTGACTTTGTTGTTCAGATCTTCTAACGTCGCACGCTATGTCTGTTGCTGAATTCGGCATGACCTCCCATTTCGTATGTATTTTTACATCAGTTTTGTGCAATATTCACTTTTGCTACTCAAGTCATTTCCGTTGCATAAGCTAAATTGATTTTCTAGGAATATTCGTACTTAATCGCAAAATCTTGTCTGGAACATTTTGAGCTCAGCCCTTTATTAATAACTAGTGGTATCCGCACGGCTTTGCCCGTAGTAGAAAATTAAAAGATCATTTGGTTTCCCAGTATATTTACAAATAATGGATGATGAATTTCTCGCCAATTTGCTATGTTCATTTGCTCGTCCTCGTTATGGTATTTTGCTCGCGAAGGTTATGATAATTTACTCATCCACGTTATGGTAATTTGCTCGTCCACGTTACGAAAATTTCCTCGGTAAAATGTTCTTAAAAATGGAATAAAAAAAGAACAAAATCGAATTTTCGAAAAATCGCTTCGAAGTGCTCACCCCATTGCTACGTGCCAGATTTTGTGCCAGATTTCATGAAAATCGGTCGAGCGGTCTGGGTGCTACTCGCGTACCAGACATCCAGGCAGAGATTCAGAGAGACAGAGATCCAGATATCCAGAGACACAGACTTTTAGCTTTATTGTTAGTAAAAACGATAAAGCTAACTCCTCTCAGAAAAACAATAATAGTTTTTTCTGCTTCAAACATTTCACATACATATTCAAACTTTCTAAATTATCATTGCATGAAGGAAAAAAAAAACATTGACTGTTCGCACACTAAAAAAAAAATAAAAATAAAATAATAATAATAATGCATTAACTGTTCACAACATTGAGAACAGATTAAATGAAGGGAGTGAAGACTTTCACTCGTGAAGCCAAGACCCCAAGTCACGTGACAGAACTTAAAGCAAAGCATTGGAAGAAATCGGTTTCTTTCGCTTGATTCAAAACGTGCCAACCATTCGTCGATGTTGAGTCACGTGACTTGGGGTCTTTGGGTCAGGTTTTGCTAAGTCAATGACTGGACTTGCTCCTTCCATTTACTAATTCCTGCTCTAAGGTTCACACGCTAAAACGAGCTGATGTGTGCATCACATGACTTCCTTTTACACCAATTTAATGTTATTTCTCCATTAATGGCAATTTTAATGTAATTCAATAGTTAACTCTGTAAATATCACCAACAATGGCCAAATTGAAACCAGATTAAAAAAAAAAAATTGTCAAATTTGTTGCCGAGTTGGCGAAAAAAACTTGTCGATCAAAGGACTGGCGATAGATCGCCAAGTGTCCGCCGAATTATAACACCATTTGAGTTTGCATCGAAATTAACAATGATTTCCTGCCAAAAAGGTGCAAAAGACTTCTTTAGAAACACCCGAATGCAACTAAAAGGGGAGGTGCACAACTAGACCCCACTAGGAGTCTGCGTAAAAAATTTCAACTTTCTAGGACATACCGTTCTTGTGTTATATGACATACATACGCACATACGTACGTACATACAGACGTCACGAGAAAACTCGTTGTAATTAACTCGAGAATAGTCAAAATGGATATTTCGGGCGTCTATACGTTTTTAGGTATATTGCACGTGTGGTCGGGTCGGAAAAAAAAAAAAAACTCAACATTTATTCGGGGTTGAGCAAAATGGAAATTAAGGTCGATTTTTGAGAGAAATTTTTTTCTCGAATACAATATTTCCATTTTTACTTTCTTCTATATCTAATATATAGAAGAAAGTATTGGATTCGTGCAAATTTTCGAATTTCGAATTTTGACGGATTTGAACGTTTTGAGGTGTGCTGAGTCCATTTCGACTATTTTTGGAAAATGTCTGTCCGTCTGTCTGTGTGTATGTGTGTGTGTGTATGTGTGTGTCACGTCTGTGTGTCACCAGTTTTTTGTGGCCGCTCTACAGCAAAAACTACCGCATGAAATCGAACGAAATTTGGTACACATATGTGCCCCTATGTGAACTTGTGCCCATTGATTTTTGGCGCGAATTCCTTCAAGGGGGGTGGAGCAATGGGACGTTTTTTGAGTTACGCGTGATTGCTATTCCTCAGGAAATAACTGGCGGAATCAAACAAAATTTGGTATATATGTTGCCAGGAACAGGTGCTGATTCAATTTTGGTGTCAATAACTCAAACGGGGGTTGAGCTATAGAACGTTTTCTGTCGTCAATTGTGACTGCTGTATCTCAAGAAATAATGAACGGAATGAAAAAAAAAATTTATCGGCAAGTAGCCCTTAGTGGATATAAAAGCTGATTTTGTTTTGGTGTCAACAGCTAAAAAGGGGGTAGCGCAATCGCCCGTTCTTTTTTTCCATTGTGAGTGCCCTATCTCAAGAAGTAATGCTACGTTCTGGTTGAAATTTGGAATATATGTGAATCCATACGTAAACAGGCTTTGGTTCAATTTTGACTCCAATCGCTCCAAGAGGTGTTGATTTTTTTTTTTTTTTTTGCGAATAAAAATATTTTTATTAATGCAACAATAAGAAAGATAAATCGTAATAGATTGTCGTCTGCGTATTTCTCGTGATTTTAATTGTATGGAAATGATCGGAAATATTATCTCAATGATTTAAAATTTTTAACTGTTGCCATCTTATGTTTGTTAACAAATAAAATATTTGTAATTAATTCAAGCAAGGCTTTTAAAATAACTTTCAATTTTCGCTCTTTGCTTTGCTTTTGCAATAATTCAGACATTGGGATGGTCGTCAAGTTTTTGCATGTGTAATTTTGTTTTTGTTGGGAATATTGCTTCCACGTCAAGCATGGGGAGGGATCAGAAAAAAAAAAGAAAAATATAGAAGAAAGTTTCGTGATGGCCACAACATACTAGTTGTAAAAGGAAGTAAAAATAATTAAAAAATCCCATGTACTTTACAGAAAAACTAGCTGGCATCTAGGCTGTCAGCAGCTTTTGCTATAAATTTCACAAGTTGTTGTTTTTTAACAGTGCTGTGAATATTACAGCACACCACTGTGCATGGAACGAAATTGTGTAGTAAAGACACACGAGAGAAGTGAAACTTTTATTTTTTCTTTCTTTTACATTCTGAACTGTTACTTCCCCGCACGCTTTCTCTTGCTCCAAGCTCTTTTTTTTCTGCTTGACGAAACTCACTTTAAAAAAAAATAATAAAAACATATCTAAATATGTCATCTTTTTTTTATCTTTATACTTTGAGAGCAAGAATTCTAAAAGTATGGAAGATATTTCAAAAACATAATTGCAGGAGGAGGAAATTTTAACTATAGCATAATGCCATGAGTTGCTTTCCTAATTTTTTTTAAAATGTACGTTATTGTTTGAAAGATGGCTTTTTTAAGACTCTTATTTAATCGATAAGAAATTCTACTAATGCGTTTTAATTTCTTTTCATAAAATTTAATAAAACGTAATTCTTTAATCGAGCAAATACTTTTCCTCCCTCAGTGTTTTTGATTTCTGCTTCAAAATGCTTTCAAATTAACAAATTCTTTCCGCATTAGTACTTCAATCAAGTCTGATTTCTCAGAAGCTCCAAATTTAGGGGAGGTTATAAATGTGTTATTTTGGATGAAATATATTTCTTAGAAACTTGGAGAAAATACGAATGAATGGTTTTTATTTCCTCTAAAGCATAAGTATTATTAAAACGCAATAATTAAAAAAAAGTGATTAATTATTATAGGATGTTGCCGAGGATTAAACTAAACTTAACTTGCCAACTTCGAGGTTTTTTGTATTGTGGATTTTAAATTATCATTATATCCTCATATCACATATTTGTGGGTTTTCAATTCCTAAACCGGAACGAAACACTAAAGAATGTTACCTAAGAAATGATTTTGTACAACACTAATGAAAAAAATGATTAAAAAATCACAATCTTGCATTTATCCAGTCATTTGTTTCACCGCAAGTTATTTAAATTAAATCATCGCAAGTTATTTTAATTAAATCATCGCGAACAGTTTTTTCAGCATTTGTTGTTTTGTTTCGGAAATAAAGAGTTATTTTATTTGGATTAGTTAAATAATACAGCAGTCTGTACAGTACGAAATTAATTATTTGTTTCCTTTTTTGCCTTGCAAACCATAGACTAATAATAAGAATAGACCGAGCCATGGCAACCCTTTTGCTGCTCATAAACCAAACCATGTGACTGGTGGATATCCTAGCAACAGCGGGCATTGATCGTAGCAGACGATCAACGATCGCGAAAAATAAAATAAATAGAATTGATGGAACACGGAAGAATGATCTTTTATGGAGTCCGATTTGTAAATTTGTTATTGTAAGTTGTAAATATTTTGTTAATATAGTGAGTTTTTCGTTTAGATAGTATTGTGCATTTTCTTTAGTCAATTTCAATAACTCTCTAAGCAATTAAATTTGCAAGCGTCCAAAAAGAATCGACAAACGGTAAGATTTTTACCTACAATTTCAATTTCAGATACGGATTAGTACATTTTTGCGTTAACGCAAAACGTTTACGCCATTACGTTTACGCCAACGTAGTAGTTCCGAATGAAATAAAAGTTACTGAAAACTGTGACCAAAAACTATTACTAATGTCAAAATAATGCATAACTAAAAAAAAAAAAAAAACAGTTCAATCTCTGCACTTGGAAAAATTATTTTTAATGAAACCACATTGTCTTAAAATACATGTCGAGTGTCAAACTATAGATAATGCTGCCATCTAGCAACCATGCTGCCAAAGTCTTCGCCAAGCCTTTCCACTAATCACGTGATACATCTCTGAACCAATTTTCTTCTTCAGCAAGATTGAAAAAGCTCGGTCTACTCTTATTATTAGTCTATGTTGCAAACTGTTTTAAACGCCTTCGTTTTACTTCCTTTCACAAAAAAGGAAGTATTGTATTCGCGAAAAAAAATTTCACTCAAAAATCGACCTAAATTTCCATTTTGCTCACCCCCGAATGAATGTTGAGGTTTTTTTCGACCCGACCACATGTGCATATATACCTAAAAACATATAGACGCCCGAAATATCCATTTTGTACGTATGTATGTACGTATGTGCATATGTATGTCACAAAACTCAAGAACGGTATGTTCTAGAAAGTTGAAATTTGGTACGTAGACTCCTAGTGGGGTCTAGTTGTGCACCTCCCCTTTTGGTTGCATTCGGGTGTTTCTAAAGGAGTCTTTTGCACCTTTTTTTGTGGGGGGGGAATCATTGTTACTTTTGATGCAAATTCAAGTGGTGTTATAATTTGGCAGACACTTGGTGATATATCACCAGTGTTTTGGTCGCACAGTTGTGTCGCCAAATTGGCGACAAATTTGGCGATTTTTTTTTAAAAATCTAATTTTAATTTAGCCACTGTTGGGGATATTTAGATAGTTAACTATTGAATCACATTAAATTTGCCAATATGGCGTAATAACATTAAATTTGGTGTAACAAGAAGTCATGTGATGCACACATCAGCTCGTTTATTTATGTTTTTGTAAATTGAATATTGATATTTCGCGTTATATTGAATGTTACTGAAAAAAAAAAAATCGCAATATCTCTTCCTGATTACCTCTGTTCTCCTACTCTCGGTACGGAAGACTGGGGTCGGTTGTGACATATTTGAATTTAATTTTCGAAACTTTTTAATTAAAAAAATGTTTTTTAAAAGTAAATATAAGTTTGTTCGATTCTGCAATTACTCTTTTGCACTTTGATTTGCCACTCGTAAATTTATACACTTAAATGTTGGAAAAAATAACTTGATTTAAATCTTTAAAGTGTTCCCAACAGAAAATCTATTAATGGATAAAATTAACTGAAAATAAACCCTAAGAGTTCGAGAAACTGAACTCGATACTACATATTCTGCATTATCCTTTTTTTTTTGCATAAGAGGATAGAGATGTAATACATGCATACTTTGTTGTTTGAAATACACTGCTCAAAACAATTAGGGGAGCACATGGTTTTAACAGAATTGCGCAAAGATGTCTACCAATAAGTAACATAAAATGAATCCTCCATAAATTACAGCCTGCCAATAAACGGAAGAAGAAAACTTTATATGCAAATCAAAGTTCATGACGTCACAAACCAGAAAAAGAAGATAAGGCCAGAAATCGGGATGTTGCAGACACGTCTGTTTTATTGCCGTAACTGTGAGATTTGATTGCGCAGTCTTTCTGTTTTTGAGACAAGCTTAAGAGAATGTCTGAACAACGTGATTTACCTGAATCCATGGCATGGCGTGTCATAGGCCGACTGGAATCAGGCCAAACACAACGGAGTGTCGCGGACGCTGTTGGAGTCGCCAGAAGTGTTGTTGCAAGACTGTGGAATCGATTCCAAGAAACAGGAAATGTCAGACGTCGACCAGGGCAAGGTCGGCCACGCGCCACTACAGCAACTGATGACCGGTATATACGGTTAACAGCCCGTCGAAACAGAACAGAGAATGCTACGCAGCTGCAAAGACAGTTGTTCTTGGCAACAGGACGAAGGGTGTCCAGCCAAACAGTACGTAATAGGCTTCATGGGGGAGGGCTCTATGCACGTAGGCCAATGGTCTGCATTCCGTTGACCCCACGCCACCGTGCGGCCCGAAGAAGATGGGCTGCTGAACATCGATATTGGCAGCAACATGATTGGAGCCAAGTGCTGTTTACAGACGAGTCCCGATTCAGTCTGGAGTGTGACACTCGACGCGTTCTGGTATGGCGGGAGAGGGGCACCCGAAATAACCCCGCATTCGCTCGTGAAAGGTCACAATACAGACGAGCTGGTTGGATGGTATGGGGTGGAATCAGCATAGGCGGACGTACGGACCTGCATATCATTCGGAATGGCACTTTGACGGGCCGCAGGTATGCAGACGAGATACTGCGATCTCATGTCATCCCTTACGCTGGAGCCATTGGCGATTCCTTTATTTTCCAGGATGATAATGCCAGACCACATAGAGCTCGTCTGGTGGAGAACATGCTTGAAGCTGAAACAATACAACGTATGGAATGGCCAGCGTGCTCTCCTGACCTGAATCCAATTGAGCATGTTTGGGACATGCTCGGACGACGCATTGCTGTGCGGCCAAGGCCGCCTGTGACTGTCCCAGACTTGGAGATTGCACTTCTTGAGGAATGGAACAATATTCCCCAAAGTCTGATCGATAACCTCATCGCATCCATGGCAAACAGGTGTGCAGCAGTCTTAGCTGTTCGAGGAGACCACACGGCCTATTAAAACTCATGCATCATGTCAATTCAGAGCCTTTTTTTTATCGTTTACATGCAACCAAATTGTTGCCCTAAATCATCTTTTCATGTTTTTCCCATATTTTCAAATAATTAAAGCTTAATTTCACATTGTTTTATTTTTTTTCTCTGTATTACACATGGATACGCGTGTACTACCCATTTTATGCCAATACGCGGCTGTATCGCACGGTTTTCTTGATTTTTTTGCTTGCTCCCCTAATTGTTTTGAGCAGTGTAAGTTTTGAATGCCAAAAGGCTGTGTATGACACAATATGCAACTTGAACTAATTGAGCAAGTACTGACCTTATGCTAGAAAATCGCTGTCGGTATACGGCAATGTAGGCTCGTTTAGTTTTGGTCCGAAAGTCAGGCTTTAAAGTAATTTTATGAAGAGCAGTTCAAATGCAAATGGGGTTGTTTACGAAATTTAAAAGTTTTTTTTTTTTCTGAATGAGCATGCTTAAAACCATGTGCTTCAACCATTTTTTAAAGTAATTTTACAAAGTTTAATATTTTTTAACAATTATTTTAATCGGTGCGCAGAGAGAAATTCATTTTTTACGCTTCTGCGTATCACTTAACAAGATGAAATGCCATTCACTGATGCTATTAGAACACAGTACAAATTATCACTACCTGGAAACGCGGTTGACAGCAGAGCGTAAACATTTAGTGCGGCAATGGAGTGGCGGGCCAAAGTACATCACTTGTGACATCATAAAGACCACGCCTTATTTCCATAATTGGACATTTAAATAAATAATAAAAATATCTGATCGAAAAAAAGAAAGTCTGGCTAAATGTTTTTTTTTTTTTTTTTTTGCTCATTTTATCAATTTCTGGTACTAAAAGTAGTAGTACTTTTGACTGAAGGAAACAACCCCTTTGTTTATTTTTTGCTTTTACAGTTAAAAAAAATCTTAAAAATGAGGGCTTACTTATGAAGTTTGATAAAATATTTAGGAAATTAGAGCGTACCGACGAAATACATCCTTGAGAAATTATAATGTACATAAAATAAGGTCGAAAATGAAAAAAAAAAAAAAAAAAGATTCGAAAAACTCTATGTGCATATTCGCATATTCAAACTTTAATTTTAGGTAACAAGATTTTTCTCAACAAATAATAACTAACAACGAATGTTAAGTTAAATAAAATGAGAGGAAGAAGGGGCGGGTCCAGTTGATACAGTGTTAAATTTATACAAGGGTTTAAATTTTCGAGTCTGTAGTGCTGAGCCGTGAGAATTTTATGAAAAAGCAACCGACTTATATATTTACTCAATTATATGTACGACCCTGTTTTTTTTCCTTTCTTTTTCTTTTTTTGTTTGAAAGTTTTTAAGGATGTGTCTTTTTTTTTTTTTTTTTTTTTGTGTGTGTGTGTGTGTGTGGAAAAAAGTAAATTCTTATCGTTTGCTTTCAACTTTCGTTTAAGGTATTTAAGTATTTAGGTGAGATTAAGCAAGAGACTATTGTGCTCTTTTGGTTGAGTCAAGTTGATAACGACAAATTTAACTCACAAATTTTAAGTGTTTTTTTCTTTTTCCAAAAACGCAAAAAAATCCCCCCCCCCCCCAAAAAAAAAAAAAAAACTCAAATGAAGGAAATTTCAGCAGAAAGATTTGAAAGAGCGTATTTAGGAGAAGAGATCCGTGTTTATAATATCTCTGAAGTAAATTAAAGTAAATTTGAGTTTATCAACTAAATTTTATTCGATTGTTCATTACGCCTGCATAACAGTTTATTCATAGGCGTATCAATTAGACCCACATTGGGTGCAGTCAATACACTTTGAAAAAAAAAAGAAATTAAGATTTTTTTTCTTGGAAAAAAATATATTAAGAAAGGTGTTGAAATTATTATTTAAAATTGTAGTTGTATTACGTGAAATTTTAGTTTAATTCATAACATTAAAAACATAATTTAGGAAAAATCAAGCTGTAGAATGTGTATCAACTGTATTCGGTCTCCACTACTATTAAAAAGACAATTAATTAAATAAAAAGCTAAAAACTATAACACCATTGCATTAGTTACTTATTAAATGCTTTCGCAAAAAGGCAAAACTTTCACTTCTTACGCATTACTTTTCGAAAAACTGTTATCGACTCTAAATCGAACGCTTGGGAACACATCTAATAGTTTGGTTATCACGGTTCGAAAATATCGAAAATATCCGATATTTTGATATATATAGGATATTTTGATATATATCCGATATTTTCAATCAGCAACAACTAAAGCCTTCAAAATAGTAAATGCATCCTCAAATCACTTTTTAATTTCTTGCATTATTATTATAATATGTAGATTTAAAATGAAGGTTTCTCATCATTTATATCTAATATTTCATTTTACATTTTTGTCAATTTTATTGAAGTTAATTTAGCATTAGCTGCTTTACTCATTTTTCTTCTGTTAGCTCCTTTACACAGTTATATGGCTCAGAAATAAAAAATATGCATTAGTTGGTGCATCATAAAAATATAGTGCATAACTTTTTGGTTACTTTTAATAATAAATGAACAATATTACTATGATTAGTATAATATTTATACTGAAAATACCGTAGTTGAAAAAATAAATATCGAAAATATGGAAATATCATGATATTTTCAAAATAAATATCGGATATAGATCGACTGATACATATTGGCGAACCCTGCTGGTTACAAATAATTTAGAGTTTCCGTTCGAATAAACTGTGTCCTCCTTGAAGGTACGAGTCAATTCTTCCCCGTGAAGAGCTCTCAGACCGGTCTGCCCCCCCCCCCCCCTAACTCCAAGTCAGACGGAGATCGATTCTGTCTGGTTCGAGAAACAGCTGACCGAATGTAAACTATACTGCGGAAAAGAAAGGGAAAACCCTCTGATTGCTGGGGGATAAAAGAGATACATTTGGTTTGTAAACGTTAAGTTTTTTTTTTATTGAACGTAACTATCAAAGGTAGTTGGAAAAGAGAAAAAGAAGAATTCTGAAAATTCCAGTTGATGCCAACTAAATGCGCAGTTCAAGGATTTCCGTAAAGTGCATTTGTTTCGCATTTACTATTAAAGGGTATTGAAGGGTAAAACTGAAGAAATGGGGGCGTTTCTTTCAGTCAAAAGTACTATTTTCAGTGACTGAAATTGATGGAGTAGGCAAAAAAAAAAAAAAAAAAAAAAAAAAAAACATGGAGCCAGACAAAACATTTATTTTCCTAATATTTTATTTTGATTTTTTTTTTCTTTAATGCCACATTTCTAAAACAAAAATGTTTCATCGTGTGATGTCACAAGTGAAGAAAGTCGTATTTTATCGGAGCGCGTGGTTGTCTTTTCTGGCAATGTATCGCCTTTTGGTGATTAATTGGTTTAATCGCCTTTTGGTTGAGATCACTGCGAGCTATTATCAGCGGAACGAGAATTAAATTCTTAGTTCATTTGGCGAAGTTTGGCTATGACCTAAAACTTTATTCTGGTAACCCTAGCGACTTGTTCACTTGTGACGTCAGCATCGAAAATGAAAACAACGACTGAACGACTTTTAAAATTATTTCTTTAAGATGGAAAATAATTAAAAATAAAGAAAACAAAATGTATCTCACCCCACATGTTTTCGACCGCGTTTCTACAGAAAAAAATATTTTTGCAAAATTAAAAACAACCCAAAGAGGTTGTTTCCTTCAGTCAAAAGTACTGTTTTTAGTCACTGAATCGATAAAATAAGCAAAAAAAAAAAAAAAAAAAAAAAAAAAAAAAATGGATCCAGAAAATACTTTCATTTTCCCAACAGTTATTTTTAATTAATTTTTTAAAATGTCCGATTTTTCAATACAAGGCGCGGTCTTTATGACGTCACAAATGATGCACTTTGGCGCATCTTTATACCGCGTTTCCACGTTATGATAATCAAGAAGCGAATTAAATATTGCGCTCTACGCTTGATAACAACCATATCGTTGCCAGAGTACACGTGAGTAAAGATGCGAATTAAATATTGTGGTCTGTGAATGGCAACATTGAATGGCATTTCATCATTTGTGATGTCATCGGCAGAAGCGTAAACAATGAAAGCGCACCTGTTAAAGTATTTTTTTTTAATATTTAACTTAGTCAAATTATTAAAAATATGGTCAAATTCCATTTTTTTTTTGAGCATGCTCTTTCGGAAAAAAATACTTTTAAAATTTTGGAAACGACCCCGTTGATTATTTTAATTATTTTACATTCCTCTGTAATAGCTGAAAAATCTTAAACTAATCTTTGAGGCAAATACAACATTGTATTTGCTAAAACAATACATTTAGTTTTGAATAGCATTAGATGTTATGTTTATTTTAGGACCTGCGTTACATTTTACCGACTGAAATTATTTTTTATGTCGGCTTAAAAATAAGAGTATCGATTAAAACGCAGCTGAGACAACAAAGTAAAAAAATAATGAATATGTATGCAAAGAAAAACTATCGATAATATTTAAAATTTGATTACTCATTTTAAGCCGGGTAATATGTTTGAAATTTTGTCGAGTTTATTTTTTAATAAAATATTCTCCTTTATAATGGTAATGTCTGTACTTGAAAATACAAGCCGAGGAGTCAGTCACCTTTCTCACTTTTAGTCACCTTTTGAAATTTTAGTTACTTTTAGTCACTTTTTACACTATTTGTCACTTTTCTTGAAATGTGCTTCAATAAAACATTTTTTTAATAATTAAATTCTTGAACAGTATCTGAATGATAGCTTTAACAGTGAAAATCATTTAAAGAGTAGCATTAAATATGCCCCCCCCCCCACCATAAAGCTGTTGCAAATGTTTAAATAAAACCTTCTATTAAAGCTGAATTGCATTTTATCATTTCATCTGATGATTTGTTTATGCAGTTCTCAAAACGCTTTCAATGCCAAGCGCTTATGATACATAAATTGTACCAAGAAATAGAGACCATTGTTCAGACTTTCATGGCTCGGGTTATAAAAGCCTCTGTTAAAAAATTGATTTTATAAATGTAGACGCTGATGAAATGTTTGCGGTTTGTCACAGACTACCTCTTGAAGATCTCGTTGTTAGTGGGGAAGTGACAGATGAACTGTAAAAACTGAAAGAAAATGATCAGTTAATGTTTTTAAGAGCTGCTCAAAATCATTATGGGAGTGCTTGCAAGTATATAGTAGAAAAGAGTTTCATATCAAATGTGTTACTGAAAAGTTTTAGATTTTTGGATCCAAAAAAGCCAAGTAAATCTAGAAGCTGTAAGGACCTGATAAAGGTTGTCAAACCCATGCCTCTTAATGTTCCACTAAAAAAGTTGCAAGATGAATGGAAACTTTTGCAAAAGAAAGAAGAAAATAATAAACCATGAACATTTTACGGCATATGAAATGATATTTTCAGTTTGATACTTCAATGTTATTTTATTTTTACATTGTAAGTTTTATTATTATTTCGATACAGTCAAAGTTTCGGATTTTTCAAATTTGTTGAGCAATCACGATTGCTTATTGTTCTCACTTTACTGTTTTGATGTCCTTTGATTTTATTTTCCCACCGCCACCCTCTGCAGCATCACCGTCAACCGGCTCCTCACGATGCTCCTATAGCGAAAGCCGTCTCCAGGTTGCATCCATGTCCTACACACACACGCATACATACACAACTACACACACACACGCACACATACACACACACAAACACGCACACACAAACACACACACTTACAAACACATACACACACATACACCTACACACACATACACACAACAACCCACACATTCATGCCTGCACACAAACACAAACACATATGCCTGCACACACATACACATATGCCTACACACACATACACATACCCCCCGCACACACACACACACAAACACACACACAAACACATACACACATACACATACACCTACACACACATACACAAACACATACACACAACTACCCACACATTCATGCCTGCACACAAACACAAACACATATGCCTACCCACACATACACATACCCCCCCCCGCACACACACACACAAGCACAAACACATACACACACATACACCTATACACAAATACACAAACACATACACACAACTACCCACACATTCATGCCTGCACACCTACACATACCCCCCCACACACACATTCATATACACAACTACCCACACACTTATGACAGCACACAGACACAAACACACATGCCTACACACACATACACATACCCCCTACACACAAACACACATACCCCCACACACAAACACGCACGCCTACATACACACACTCGTGATTGCGAAAAACATAATTTGAATTCAAGATGTCAAAATTCAAATTAATTTTTCTTTTTTTTTCTTAGTTATTCTCGGTCGTCAATACTTTTGAGTGAATATTTATGCTTTGTATTCACAAAGAAAAAAGAAAGAATGCCGAAAATTTTTCAACAAGCCAAATCTAGCCCTTATGAAAATAAATAAATATTTAAAAAAATATTAAAAATATGATTGTCTTTATTATTATTATTACTAATAATAAAGCTGAAAGTCTCTCTGTCCGGAGGATGTCTGGATATCTGTGACGCGCATAGCGCCTAGACCGTTCGGCCGATTTCATGAAATTTGGCACAAAGTTAGTTTGTAGCCTGGGAGTGTGCACCTCGAAGCGATTTTTCAAAAAATTCGACGTGGTTCTTTTCCTATTTCAATTTTGAGAACAAAATTATCATAAGATGGACGAGTAAATTACGAAATTATCGTAACGTGGAACCGTAACATGGGTACAAGCCAATTGGCGAGAAAATTCACCATACATTATTTGTAAATATACAGGCGAACCAAAAGACCTTTTAATTTTTCTATTGCGGGCGAAGTCGTGCGGGTACCACTAGTATAACATAAAATATATGCTCAATAAATACATCATCTTGCTCTTTACTTCCCAATTTCAAGCTTTATTAGGTTGATTAAAAAAAATATTTTAAGGTTATTTAGAGTATAGGATGAAAGTTCTTAAAATTTTTATTTGGCAACTTCTAGCTCTATAATATTAAAGTTCAAAATTCTAAAAAAATCTTTTAAAAAAGTATATAGGCCATTTTGGTAAAAGTCAGTAAAAAGGGATAATCATTTTCTGTTTTTTGAGCAATCACGATTGCTTATTGTTCTCACTTGACTGTTTTGATGTCCTTTGATTTTATTTTCCCATCGCCACCCTCTGCAGCATCACCGTCGACCGGCTCCTCACGATGCTGCTCCTCTAGCGAAAGCCGTCTCCAGGTTGCATCCATGTCCTACACACACGCGCATACATACACAACTACACACACACGCACGCACACACACAAACACACACACACAACAACACATACACACACACACAACAACACATACACACATACATAAACACATACACACAACTACCCACACATTCATGCCTGCACACAGACACAAACACATATGCCTACACACACATACACATACCCCCCCCACACACACATTCATATACACAACTACCCACACACTTATGCCACAGCACACAGACACAAACACACATGCCTACACACACATACACATACCCCCTACACACTAACACACACGCCTACATACACACACTCGTGATTGCAAGAAACATAATTTGAATTCAAGATGTCAAAATTCAAATTATTATTATTATTTTTAATTTCTTAGCACATTGCTTTTGGTAACCTTTTAGTTTTTTTTTTTTTTTTTTTTTTGTCATCTTTTAGTCACCTTTGTTTTCAAATTTGTCACCTTTCTCACTTTTTTCAAAGGCTATCAGCACTGCTCAGCCTGAGAATAAAAAGTGAATCAGAACCAAATCTACTTCTCAACATAAATATTCATTAGATGTGTTTTTCAAACATGTAGCGTTAATTTAACCTTCGATTAAATTGCTAAAAGTAAACGATGAATAATTTAAAAGAAACAAGGATTTAAATGTTCAATAAAAACACCTTTCCTTCGAAAAATAAGTTTACTCTCTCTTGACTTTTTTTTTGCCAATATTATCTGGTTTTAACACATACTTGTATTACATATTTAATTTGTGTAAATATTTTCACTTTTAATTTTCAAAATTTTTTTTAAATACTAAACTAGCTGTGCTTTTAGATTTTTGGTTTTTATCCATTTTATAAACAATTTCATTTCAGAAATACTGATGTTTAATTCAACAGTTTTTTATTGTACACTATAAATCTTAAAACGCTTTTGACAACACGTTCCAATACATTTTTTAAGCACTAAAATATGTCCCTTTTTTAGAACACTTTGTACTATATTTTCTGAGACACTTAAAAAAAAAAAAAACTTATGAAGTAGTCATCTATTTCCGAATCCATTAGTTTTTTACAGTAGTTTTTGCTGCATTTTACCCAATCAATCGCATGTAGAGAATAGGCAGTCGACAGTCACTGCGCAATAGACGGTCTTCGCCCGAGAAGTCCATCTTTTATACAGGAGAGCCCCAAACTTAAACTTTTGGGAGGAGGAAAATTCTCAATTTTCCGAACGAAGTTCCAATATTACCGAATGATAAAATACGAGCATGTCCATATATCACGCATACGTATCATCTTATGAGAATGGGAACATTAGGCATAATCAAAAAACAATTTAAAAAATTTAAACAATAAATAAATAAATAAATCTCAATATTGCAACATTTTCTCCAAATTTTCCAAATGGTCAGTCAAATTTGCTGAAGAAGGAGATTTTTGGGAAGTCACAGTGACTTCCCGTGACCTCTCATCGATGTGCCTCTGCCTTTATTAATGACCTGCGATGCCAATCGGTGTGGGGGGGGGGGGGGGAGGATTCCACGAAAGAGCGCTTTTCGTCAAACAAATCCAGTTTACGTTGGATTTTTGCCGAATTTCGCAGAGATACACTCCTGTTTTTGAAAATTGCAATACCATGAAGAAAGCATCATAGTTGAATGAAATTTAATCCACAGTTGAGTGGTAATGCCAATGCGCTGCTGCCAATCAGCACGCCAGCTCCTATGCACATTGGCCCATTGTAGCCGCAGGCGGCGATGGTTTTGCGTGAGAGGAATCCTGTATAAAGGAATCCTTGCGCGGAATCCTTTGCTGCAGCAGACGTCTCCGAATTGATAAAGCGCACAATGAAACACCTGTAGCTGTTGACCACTGTGCTGCCAATTGTCTAGAAGAAGCTGTGCGGTCCGTCAGCGCCATACGCCCAGGTGTCTGTCATTGCGAGCTGACGTCACATTTCGGAGTCCACTCCCGGATTTCCGAGCTGTCCGACCCTCGTCCGTCCACTGCTTCTAAACACGCATGATTGTGCTGCTGTTACGCTGCATACGAGCGGCTACTACACGATAAGACAATCCAGCTTCACGAAAGCCGACGATTCTGCCCCGTTCAAACTCCGAAATTTGCTCAAATTTCGCTTTCTTTCGTCGAAGAGGCATAGTAAAGCTTCAGTTAGCGTTTACTCTAGCGTATAACCACCGATAATCATACACGCCTCGCTACAGCCGTCTATTTATATTCGGTTCGATCCGCCGTTCAGAGGGCGCTGAACAGCATACGCATGCGCTACCGGTCGGCAATTCTAATCATTTGCATATCTTGCCCTACTTTACATTTCCTGCAATTGTCAGCTCACTCGCGTAAGTCCTTCTTGGTGTTGCAATTTTCACAAACAGGAGTGTACTTTGATGCTCTGGAAATCACATAGGGGTCATTTCACGTCAAATCGCCTAAACTAAATAGTTGGCCGTGCCGTCATGTCTTCGATTTTGTCCATTATTTTTTTACAAATAGATATCTATGAGATAAGCCCAAATTTTTTTTTTACATTTTTTGAATGAAAATTACGCTTCAGAGATTTTTTTTTTCAAAAATTCGATTTTTGATCATTTTTCGGAGACACCGTATTGGCGTGAATTTAGAAAAATCTCTCTAATTTCTTTTTTTTTTTTTTCAAACAAAATTTGGTATCAATTTCAAGCAAATACTTTTCTCTTTCAGTGTAAATAGCAGAAAATGTTTCTATTCTATTCTATTCTATTCAAGAGTCACAACTGACTTCAACTGCATTTTATGTCGAGGACTGCATACTATGTGCCTTGCCTCCATTGTTTTTATATACCGATAGATGGCAGCACCATCACCGGATCGAGCAGTTAATGAGAATTTAGAACTAGTCCAAGAGCTAATAGCTACCTGGTACTAGCACCCCCAGAGGTATCGTTTCACTTGGAGGACATTGAGACCACGAGCATATTTAACGTCGCTCAGTCCCCTTTAGTGACGACGGTGGGTCTTCGACCAGCAAGGATCGAACCCGAGGCTCAGAAAATGTTCTGTGAATACTTGAGTGTTGCTACTCCTAACTAAAACATCTAGTCTAAACTCAGTTTTTGTGTTTTTTCAATTGGGACATTAGATTAGTCATATCTCCAAAGTACCTACTATGATCTGCTTCAAAAATTTTTGTAGGATATTTAAATCATTCTCGTGCTATGTAGAGTGTTTTTTGTTATTTTGAAATAAAAAAACAAATTTGTTTTGCAGAAAATACAAGTTTTTTATTTCTTTAAAGCCCTTTTAAGCTTAAAAAAGCCCAAAAATATTCAGAACAATTAATACCGGACTGTCATACTGGATAAAAAATGATTTGTATCAATAGTTAAGCGCTAAAAAAATCATCACTTTGGAAAAAAAATGTGAAAAAAACATCTGCTTCAGACTTAAAAAAAAAAAAAATGAAACACTTTGGATTGGAAGTATACTAAATATTAAGGATAATAATTTGAAGAATAGTGCAAAAAATATTTATAATGACATTATTTTGCATGTTTTTCGACATTAAAAGATAAAAAAGAGTTACTATTGAAAAGTTTTCGTAGCATTGGATTACGTAACACCTGACAATGATCCTCCACTCTTACAATACTCATGTAGCGCAACTCTATATTTCTCCGAAGAAGATTATGTTTGCTCATTGAAGTATATTTTAAAATCTCTTTGAAACTTATTGATAGAAATTCTGATTTTCTCATCTTTCGATACAAAGGAAATGGGATCCATCTGCCAATCTGCAATCTTTTTAAAGATATCAAACAGAAGGTATTGAAGGAAATTTTGTAAGTTGTTCTGCAATAAAGAAATAAAGTGTGAGATAATTTTGAATTGAATTAAGAAATAGAGTAAATTTTTAAAACAAATGCAGTGCGCATAAGCATTTTATAATCGACTAAACCTATGTGTCGATTCACTATTAAAGCATTATAAGAATGGTGTGTATGCATTACGAAAAGAATCCAAACAACTGCTTGTATTAGAACCAGGTAACAAATACCAGGTCATTTTTTAACTATAGTGGAGAAATTATTATTAGTTCAGAGATGTTTCATTTAGTTTAGCAATGTCTTTGTTGTTATCTAAATGATCTGATTCGTACCCACTGCCTTAAAAAATAATTTATTATGACTACTTTGAGGAAAAATTCAAACATTTCGTTTCAGTAAGAAGTACGTAATTTTTGTACACTGTTATAACCAGAGGTGCCATATAGGAGCGAATTTCCGCCGTAGGGTGCAAAGGCGGAACCACAGGGAGCCATGGAGGATAGGAAATATTGCTCCGATATCTTTTAGCACCTCAGTGGATGAAAGAAGGTAATGAAAGGCCATCAGCCCACGCAGTAGCCAATAGCTGAATCTTTTTCCTTCGAAAAGGTGCCCCGCTCGCACATGCGCTGTGCGTTCCGGTATAAGTTCAGTTTAGCCACTTTAATGGCGGACGACGATGCTGCAACATAGCTGTTGGTACATTAAATTTTCACATTGAATAGACAACGAAACTGGATTAAAATTCAACATTTCTAAAGTACAGGCTTTTAATCATGGTGTAACATTTAAGGCTTTCCAACAGGCTTTTAGTGTTTTCAGAGTTGTGTTTCAACAAAGTAAACTGAGTATTACTTATTGTTTATAAATAACCGTTTTAACATAGTGATGTATGGCTTTTTCTATCATGTGTAATAATATATGGTGTTACTTGTTTGTCACGTCAGCGGCCTCGCGGATTTTCCCCAAAAATGTTTATTGTTAGCTATACGAAATAATTAATAAGTAACCGGGATGAAAATGCAATGGTTTAACTCTAACTGCTACAGCTGATACTCTAAATGTTTTTATCTTCTCAATAAAATAGCTGCGTAGACGTAGCAAAGGAAGAAAAAAAAAACGCTTTGAAAAGAAATCTCTGTGTGTTTTATGCCATGACTCATTACGTGAAAATATTTCGTTGGTGTTATTTCAAAAAAAGAATGCAGTGTCTAGACGCGTTTATTATTTTTTTTTCTTTCTAATTTCTGTTTCCAATGCTTTATATTATGTAGAATGCTAAACATTTGTTTTTATTTTTAATGTCAAATAAGTTCCTATTTTTTAAAAAAAAGTGATTTTTTAGATTACTTATGTTCAAATATGATATTCAAATGTCGAACCATATATACGTATCTATATGTTACTCTTGATTAAAATATTTTGAACGTTTATGAAACGCCTGCAATTTATGAAACGATTTGATTTTTCCGTGATTGTAATATAACTGAATATTTTTGGCTGTGCCTGTATATTATCCATAAATGCCTAATTTTTGGTACCATGCTGTAGTAAATGTCAATATTATTTAAAACTACTGAACAATCCAAGGCTTACAACTCGAATAGAGGAATTGAAGTCATGAACTCTTCTAAATTATGTTGGAAAGTCTGAAATGTGATCAAAAGCCTTAAATGACAAGTTTTAATCCAAAATCAATTCAATGTGAAAAACGTACCAAGACATTGTATATCATAAACCCAAACAATAAACACAATAATATTCAAAAAACGCACACAATACGGGGGAGGGGGGAAGAGGATCTACTGTAGAAATCAGTTAAGGGTGCCATTTATCTCTCCGAAGGTTCCTTCTTTTCACCCCCGCTGTCTGTCTTTTAAAAGGTGCCCATTTTTCACCCTTGTTAAAGGTGCGATTTCGGCTCCGTATTGGGTGTCGCTGGTGAACAAGCGTTTCCCCCCTGAAAGGTGTCAAACGCAACCTGTAGTTTTAACAGTATAGGTACGTGTACAAGCAATTGTTTACGTTGCGTTAATAACGCAAAAAATACTGTTGTACACACGTAAATTCTGTTCACCTGAGTTTTTTCGCTAACAGTCGACTCCAGAAATAATCTGAAAATGTTTTTTTTTTTTTAATTAAATTTCAGCTTTTAAATATTACCCACATTATCTGAGGTTACGGTACTTTTTTTGACGGTTCTGTTAAAATATTATAAAGTACAAATGATCTTACATTGTCCATAAGTTTCATAAGACTGCAGTTTTATTACAGAGATTGGAATGGAATTTTTTTCGAACTAATTTTCTCCAAAAAACAAATCATCAACACAATGCGAAGATTTTAATATATCAACTCATTCAGTGCGTGCTTTCTCAAACTTATGAATATGATGCTTAATTGTGGTACATAGAATAAAGATAGACGTTTAGCAAACAATTATTGTTCTTTTCATTTCTATGTATTAGAATTCATCACTAGGGTTATCTAAATACCATTTTAGAAGTTTTCATCCCTTTTGCAAGAAGTTTTTACCATGTTTTTATTTTTTATCAGTGATGTAAGTACCCTCGTTGGCAGCATCTCCCCCTTTTTTGTATCTAGTGCAAAACCTCCAGTTCCAGTCCTGGATCAATAGACATCAACTTGCGTTGCACTGTACAAAAATTTGAAACTTTACAGATTATTTCCGGGCAGCGTTCCGGGATTGAACGGGGTTCCACCAGTTTCCTATGAAAAACAAGTATATTTACGAAACAATTTTTGAACCGCTGCAAGTTTTAGGAATGCAATTTTTTCTCTGTCGTGAAAATCATTTTTAGCTACATGTTTGAAGATAGACCCAGCCTCTTTATCACGTGTTTCGCTTTCAGTTCAGTTACGCCTCTTCCAGATTGACTGAGCCCCAAACGAAGGCGAAATGCAGTCTCTGGATCTTGTAGCTTTGCAAGAAATGCTAACTAAAAAGATGTACTATATTTGCTTGCAATTCTGCTTTAGCTTTAGAAATTTTTCATTGTATCTCAGGAAGGGACCAAGCTATCGCCGTAATCAAATCTTAGTTTTCTTTAGAGTTTCTGATATATTCCAGGTTAATTTCAGAAGGTTGCCGACTTTTAGCTGGAACCATTTCTGGTATTCGCAGATATGTTACTAACCGAAATTAAGCACACAGGCTGCTCATCGTGTTTCAGGAAAGCTCTTGAGGTTTTTTTTTTTTTGCAGTATGGAGCAAAATATGTGTGTGAATATAGCTTTTTACACATTAGCTATTTTTTCAAGTTTTTGTAACTTGTTATCACTTATGATGTTTTTTCAGCAAAAATAAATCAGATGATGCAATGTCGGGTGAGTGTATTGCCGTGATTATCAATTAAAAAAGGGTATTTTTGAAATATGATTATATCAGTCCACAGCGCTCAAAACGAATCCAGGGGAAATAATAGTGAATTATGATACGCTTCCTCACCTTTTATACTCACCCAACATAGCGCCGCCTGATTTTTATTTATTCCAAAGGCTATGATATAGAAAAAAAAGAGAGAAGTTTCAATGATAACAAAAATGTCACCTCCAAATATTTTGCCACAACTTCTTACCGATCCGGGATTGGAAATTAGGTAATTTATTTAAAAAAAAAAAAAAAAAAAAAAACTTTGTGAAATTTCTTTCTTTAAAAATGATTTATATTTCCATTTTAATTAATTTGAAGGGGTAAAATGCTTAGTGATTAAAATGGTGTGTTTTTTTGAATTTTTTTCGCTTTTGCGATGATTTTTTTCTGTTAACAAGTTTCAAAAACAAATAAGGTGGGTGGTTCAAAAAATGCCATTCTAAACAATAAGACTAACCCCCCATTTTCGATGAAGGATAGCGAAAACTCACTAGGCGGTGATTTTATCGTCACCATAAAGTCAAACTGATGATAAAGCGTTATCAACAAGCTGCTTGTTACCAACAAGCAAAAGTGTAGCAACAGTTAGTACAAAATAGTCTTGTCGAAATTGGCTAATCTTATTTAAAGTAAATTTTATTTCTTTGTGGCTCAGTGTTGTTTACTAGTATAAAAAAGTGGTTAATTGTTCTACACAGCCTAATTTATGTACGACTAGTTGGCTAATTCAAAAAGAAAAAAAATACGTTGTGGGTCGTTGTTTTTTTCCTGGTAACACTAGAAAAGCAGACTGTAGCCCAATAAAACCATGATTGGCATTAAATATATTAGGGGCAATTTTCAGAAGTTATGTACTTTTTGAGCAGTCACGATTGCTAGTTGTTTTCACTTGACCGTCGTTGACGTTCCGGTTCCATTTTCAACCCCACCGTCCTCTGCAGGCGCGGTTCCTCCGGTCCTGAGCACTGTCCCCCAGAATCCGCTTCTCCTGGTCGGTGGTGTCCATGTCCTACACACACGCACACTCATACACACTCATACACACTCACACACATGCACAGTCACTCTCACACACGCGCCTTTACACACATACACGCCAACGTACATTCACATAAGTCTACGCACACACACAAGCCTGCACATACACATACACACGTAGCCGCCCAAGAGGAGGGGCAGGCTTGGGGGGACAGGAATCGTTTCTAGAAATAATAACTCCAATGTATAGGGTCCTGTCGCAGCTCGTGGTTGCGAAAAACACTTAATTTGAATTCAAAATTTCAGAATTCATTTTTTTTTAAACCTCATTTCCAGATTGGGAGTCACCCGGGATGGACCGCCCACTTCTCCGCCCTCCGTAGTGATTTCTTATATTATTGTTATAATTTTTTTAAAATACAATCCTCTAGCCATTTTGGGTGCCGCCGCCCCTGCATGAGTATCGATCGGGGTAGATCACACACCGTAGTGATTTCTTTCAGAACCAGAAAGTCGCCCATCAAAGTATGACGGGTGAAAATTGCTTCCACATATGAACGAAGCCATTGCCTGTTTGCTGATGTTTTGATAGTTGAAATTGTAACCCTAACTCCAGTGGATCAACCCTAAACTCCAGCGGGTAGCGTTCATTGTTGACTTTTTTTTCGTTTCTTCATTCCCCTGAAATGACAATTTTACCAGTAAAACAGTTAAGATACCGGATCGAGTTCAGCCTTGTCACGATAAAGCTTTTCCCTGCATGTTAAGCATTACCAAAACATATTATCAAATTATCATGCCGTAGCGCAAGTTTCATTCTTGAAACACGCGGGATACTCTAGCATCGGCTATTATTTACATAAGGATTTATTTTATTTTATAAACTCTTATATCTCCATATCATAGAGTAAAAAAAAATAATATAGAGAGATCCCGCTATACTAAGAAATTGAAGCCGGAAGTTGCAGCGCTGTATCCCAAGATCCTTAGCTTCTTGCTAAATATCTTGAGATACCTTTTGATTCAAAACATTCCATCACTGAATCTCAATTGGTTGTTAATTTAAACTTAGATATTGTTACAAGTTTATGCAGCACGATTTTGAAATTGCATTACAACATGAATAAAAATGAAAACCTATCCGCCAGCTACTTAATTTGGTTGTTATCATAACCCCACCCATAGTCGCACCGCTGTATCCCATAATTCCGGCTTCAATTTCATCTGCTTTTTATTCCGGCTTCAATTTAATCTCCTTTTTATCATAGATGGGGCCTCTCTAGGCAAATTTATTTACTCTATGCTCCATATCAACTTTGTGTGTCACACAAAAAGGTTTTCCCTCATTTCGCTCTCCTGTAATGACATTCCCTATACAATAACGCCTAAAACACTGATAATTTTCTTAAGATGAAAAAGCTTTATTCCCACTAAAGCGTAACTATAGACGTAAAATAAATCAGTAGAGAACATTTGAAAATTTAATGAAACAAAGAAAATATACTGGTTTAATGTCGGTTTATGTCTTTTTACTCCCTTTTACAAACTAGTATGTTGTGCCCATCACGAAACTTTCTTCTATATTTTTCCTTTTTCTGATCCCTCCCCATGCTTGACGAGGAAGCAATATTCCTAACAAAAACAAAATGACACATGCAAAAACTTGACGACCATCCCAATGTCTGAATTATTGTAAAAGCAAAGCAAAGAGCGAAAATTGAAAGTTACTTTAAAAGCCTTACTTGAATTAATTACAAATATTTTATTTATTAACAAACATAAGATGGCAACAGTTAAAAATTTTAATTCATTAAGATAATATTTCCGATCATTTCCATACAATTAAAATCACGAGAAATACGCAGACGACAATTTATTACGATTTATCTTTCTTATTGTTGCATTAATAAAACTATTTTTATTCGCAAAAAAAAAAAAAAAAAAAAAAATCAACACCTCTTGGAGCGATTGGAGTCAAAATTGAACCAAAGCCTGTTTACGTATGGATTCACATATATTCCAAATTTCAAACAGAACGTAGCATTACTTCTTGAGATAGGGCACTCACAATGGAAAAAAAGAACGGGCGATTGCGCTACCCCCTTTTTAGCTGTTGACACCAAAATAAAATCAGCTCTTATACCCACTAAGGGCTACTTGTCAAAAAATTTGTGTTTGATTCCGTTCGTTATTTCTTGAGATACAGCAGTCACAATTCACGACAAAAAACGTTCTATAACTCAACCCCCGTTTGAGCTATTGACACCAAAATTGAATCAGCACCTGCTCCAGTTAGGGGCAACATATGGACCAAATTTTGTTTGATTCCGCCAGTTACTTCCTGAGGAATAGCAATCACGCATAACTCAAAAAACGTCCCATTGCTCCACCCCCCTTGGAGGAATTCGCGCCAAAAACCAATGGGCACAAGTTCACATAGGGTCACATATGTGTACCAAATTTCGTTCAATTTCATGCGATAGGTTTTGCTGTAGAGCGGCCACAAAAAACTGGTCACACACAGACGTGACACACACATACATACATACACACACACAGACAGACAGACATTTTCCAAAAATAGTCGAAATGGACTCAGCACGCCTCAAAACGTTCGAATCCGTCAAAATTCGAAATTCAAAAATTTGCACGAATCCAATACTTTCTTCTATATATTAGATATAGAAGAAAGTAAAAAGGAAGAATTGTATTCGCGAAAAAATTTTCACTCAAAAATCGACCTTAATTTCCATTTTAGTCACCCCCGAATGAATATTGAGTTTTTTTTCAACTCGATCACACGTGGCTAAGTGCCTAAGAATGTATAGACACGCGAAATATCCATAATGATGATTCCCGAGTTAATTACAACGAATATTCTCGTGACGTATGTACGTATGTATGTATGTACGTATGTATGTACGTGACGTATGTACGTATGTATGTATGTGCGGATGTGCGGATGTGCGTATGTATGTCGCATAACTCAAGAACGGTAAGTCCTAGAAAGTTGAAGTTTGGTACGTAGACTCCTAGTGGGGTCTAGTTGTGCACCTCTCCTTTTGGTTGCATTCGGGTGTTTCTAAAAGGGTCTTTTGCCCCTTTTTGGGGC
The DNA here is from genome assembly GCF_026930045.1 of Uloborus diversus. Taxonomy (NCBI): domain Eukaryota; kingdom Metazoa; phylum Arthropoda; class Arachnida; order Araneae; family Uloboridae; genus Uloborus; species Uloborus diversus. Next base: position 157,649,864 of record NC_072736.1, read on the forward strand.
AAAAAATTTCGATGTAAATTCAAGTGGTGTTATAATTTGGCGGACACTTGGCGATATATCGCCAGTCTTTTGGTCGCCAAGTTAGCGACAAAACTTGGCGATTTTTTTAAAAAATTTCTTTCAATTTGGCCACTGTTGGTGATATTGAGAGAGTAAACTACTGAATCACATTAAAAAAAATTGCCAGTAATGGGGAAATGACATTAAATTGGAGTAAAAGAAAGTAATGTGATGCACACATCTGCTCGTTTCTCCTGATAATTTCATCTCAGCAAAATAACATATTTCATTAAAAACGCAGACATTTTGGTTGCAGCGAGGATGGATAAACTATATTAAGAATATACTTATTTAAACTATATTCATATGCATATTTATAATACCTTAACGACAAAATGCAACTTATGACACTATTACTTCATATTTAATATGATTACATATATATTTACATACTACATATATATTTAATATGATTCATGCAAGTACATTTACCATATAGACAGAAATAAACATATAGTTCTATAATAAATGTTTCCTAAATTCGTATAAAATATTTACTTAGCAAGAGTTTATTCATTCTTACATAACGGATCTTTATGAAATATTCCTTGTTGATTCTTCCCTTCCATTATTCTAAACTATTATGTTTTGATTAAATTATTCGATATTTATGTAAGAAAACTCAAAAATGAACATTAGTTGAACTGAAAGAGAAAGCTTTAGTAATGCTTCTTCATCTTCGTTATTTACATAAATAGTTCAAATAGCGAAAATGAAATGGAAAATTGGAAAGATTTTTTTTCTGATAAAAATTGTTTGATACGATATAATGAGTTAATTTTTTAATATTAGTCAATAAAGTAAAAGAAGAAATTATTAAATAAGTTTATGGATGTGTCTAATTCATAAATCTACCGTAGTATCCTAGGGGGCATTCATTATTTACGTAAGGATGATTTTGGCAATTTTTAATCCCCCTACCCCCATGTAAGGGTACTTAAGATTTTTCAAACTCCTCCCCCCCTTTTCTTACGTAAAATTGCATTTAGTTTTTCAAAATAATAAAATAACGAATCTTTTGCCACTGGAACAGCCATTGAATTCATTTTAAAAACCTTTTTATATAAAGAAATATTAACTAAGAAGTTGGTTCTAGGTTCTATGCTTTTTCGACATTTTTTTTTTTTTTTTGAATATGATGCGATACTAATCTTCTTTATCTTTGTATCTTTATCTTTATATTTACTAATAATAAAGCTGAAATTCTCTCTGGATGTCTGGATCTCTGTCAGGATCTTTGTGACGTGCATACCGCCTAAGACCGTTCGGCCGATTTTCATGAAATTTGGCACAAAGTTAGTTTGTAGCATGGGTGTGTGCACATCGAAGCGATTTTTCAAAAATTCGATTTTGTTCTTTTTACCCGACTCCGCATGCGCGACACAAAGGAGGGTAATGTGTTTATCAGTCTATGTATGTATGTCCGTTTTATGTGGCGCTCTACAGGCTGAGCGCCTTGGTCAATTTTAGTAATTCTTACGTCAATCGATTTGTCTTAACCTTGGGATTGTCACTAAACACATGACAGTAATCAAAAGTACCATTTGAAAAACCAGTTGCCATTTTGTCAGTTTAGGATCGGCGCACGCTGGGTGTCGCACGCTACCTGCGTGCGACAAATGCAGATAGTTTTCGCTACCTTAATTTTTACCCGACTACGCGTGCGCGACGCAAAGAAGGGTAATGTATTTATAAGTATGTATGTATGTCTGTTCCTATGTGGCGTTCTGCAGGCTGAACGCCTTGGCCAATTTTGGTAATTCTTACGTCAATCGATTTGTCTTAACCTTGGGAGTGTCACTAAACACATGACAGTAATCAAAATTCACCATATCAACAACCATTTGCCATATTTTGTCAGTTTGAGATCGGCACACGTTGGGTGTTACACACTGTGTCCCACGCTACCTGCGTGCGACAAATGCAGGTAGTTTTCGCTGATTGAAAATTTTTGTTTACTAAGTTTACTAATTGGAGTCTCAATGGCCGAGTGGTCTAAGCGATTGCTTCTCCCACTTGAGGCGGTGGGTCAAGACACCCTCGCTCCGGATGTACTTTCCCCTCTTTCTGATGTAAATTCTTTCGTGTGTTCTTTATATGTATTCTGTACTGTAAAAAAATATATTATGCGTAACGAAGGCAAGACACTCAGATTGTAGTCCTCATCAAAATAAATCCGTGCAATAAGCACCAAAAGAAAGAGTCTACTAATTCGATTTTCCTCTCTAATATGTTGCATTTGTTTTTGCCTTGATTCAAGGGACTGAGTTTTGCGACGTGTACTTTCTTGGGAGGCTTTTTTAGTTTTGCGAGAAAGATTTGACTGACGACGTTTCCGATTTTGCTTCAGCATGAGTTATACAGGCTGTTTATTTAGCTGTGCTGTGGTTGACTTAAGTTCGCGCTTTTTTGCCGAAGGTCAAGCACATGTAGCTTTAGCCAAGTTAGTTCTGTAGAGAGACTAATTATTAGTAGTTTAGACCACCGCAAGTTACTTAATAAACCTCACGATAGAAACGAACTATCCCAATGAAATGACAACGTTGCGAAATGTATCGTCTTAAAATCATAATAACTAAGTCAATGAAAATTAACTAAAAAGTGTAAAATAAAAAATTATTAAATAAAAACAAAAAACCCGACTGCGTAAAAGCCATAAAACTAAAAAGAAAAATGTATAAGCCCAGTAGTTTAGAATGTTATTAAGTACTACTGAATAACTACACCGTTGAAATAGTTTTATATATAACCGTATACACAGATAATACAAATCATAAATTCAAAAGCAGAATAGGAGGATCAACAGTCGGGGCTCATTCAAATTTTACGGGGCTCTTTGAATCAGAAAGGAATGGGCCTCGACTGTTGATCCTTTTATTCTGCTTCTGAATTTGTGATTTGTATTATCTGTGTATACGGTTATAAAACTATTTCAACGGTGTAGTTATTCAGTAGTACTTAATAACATTCTAAACTACTGAGCTTATACATTTTTCTTTTTAGTGTTTTTGGTTTTTACGCAGTCGGGTTTTTTGTTTTCATTTAATAATTTTTTATTCCAACTTTAAGGAAACTTTACCGAGCAAATTATCACACCGTGGAAGAGTAAATTACGAAATTATCATAACGTGGAACTGTAACATTGGCGAGCAAATGAATATAGCAAATTGGTGAGAAATTCATCATCCATTATTTGTAAATATACAGGCGAACCAAATGACCTTTTAATTTTCTACTACGCGCTAAGCAGTGCGGGTTCCACTAGTTAAAAATAAAACGAAAACAATGTGCGGTTCTTTTTTTTTTATTTTACACTATTAATTCTTTGTAAAACAAGTAAAAAGTAATTTTAGCCAAATAAATTTTTTACCTTCCAGACGCAAATGAAATATGATCCCTGCCAAACCACTCGAACACGCGATTTACAATGAAAAATATCGGCTTGGAAAATATGGTTAGTATGGTTAGTATAATAAAAAATATGGTTAGTATGGGTGTGATACCCCCCCCCACCCCAAAGAAAGGGTACGTAGAGATTTCTCCAATCCCTCCTCCCCCTCGGAACCGTTACGTAATTAATAAATGGCCCCTTAATTAGTCCGCATTCGTCTTCGTACCAGTCAAACGGTGGGAAATTAGTTTCTATTTTCTTCTTAAGCTGTGATTGCACCATCCCAATATCTATCTATCTAACAATATAGTTTGAGTATAAACAAATTTAAAATCAACCGCGAGGTAAATATTAGTTTCATTCAGTTCTTGGCACAAAACTTTAGTTTCGTTCGAAACTAGCTGCTCACTGACAACTTAATTCGAGTAGCTTTATTTCACACTGCAAATTCCCAGTACACATTGGAAACATGTTTGAAACACTTTAATTCAAAAAAAAAAAAAAAAAGCGTTCTGAAGTTGCTTGAATGTGCTCTAAAATGCGTTGCAATGCGCTCAGTTAAAAAGAAAGGAAATTGTTATGTGCTCTGAATGTATTCCAAATGTAGGCTAGCTCAGAAAGTTTGCAAAATTTATTTTTGGAAACGCATTTGGGAACATATTGGGTGCACATTTGGGAACAGATTGGAGACGCATTTGAGAACAGTTTAGGAACACAACTAAGCACTAGGGTGGTTCGAAATAAAATCGATTTTTTTTTTCGGAATCGCGTTACCTCTCAAAAGATGTAGTTTGATATCCTCAATTAGGGTAAACTAAAAATAAAATTCTAAGTTGACATCTTCAGTTCGCGCATAAGGCTGAAAGTTTGAAAAAAATGTGTTGAAAATTGAAATTTTCAGAAAGTTGTAAAATTAGTTTTTTTGAGCAATCACGATTGCTTATTGCTTTCATTTGACTGTTTTTGAGGTTCTTTGATTTTTCCCACCGCCACCCTCTGCACCATCATCGTGGACAGGCGGGCTCCTCACGCTGCTGCTCCTATAGCGAAAGCCGTCTCCAGGTTGCGTCAATATCCTACACACACGCGCATACATACACAAATACACACACACACACACAAACACATACATACAGACACTTACACATATACACACACAAAAACCTACACACACACACACAAAACTACCCACACTTTCATGCCTGCACACAGACACAAACACACATGCCTACACACACATACCCCATACACACAAACACACATATCCCCCCCCCACACACACACTCGTGATTGCGAAAAACATAATTTGAATTCAAGATGTCAAAATTCAAATTAATTAATTTTTTTATTTTAAATATTTTTTCATAATGCAACAGCCACACTGTCAGTATATAGCGTAGTTTGATGCGGAGAGGACAGTTCATGTCCGACAGACCCAAGGTGAACCGCTTGACTAGATCCAAGAGCCTTCTGAACAGTCTCAAACATCTCTAGGAGCAAGGACTGCTCTGGTTTTTCCCAGATGAGAAGATCTTTGTTTAAGACCTAAAGTTGAACTGCAAGAAATGATCGTTGACTGAGTAAAAGCCCTTAAGAGGTACCAACGGTTATGCATAGCAAAGTTCCAGCATCAGGGATGGTTCTCGGTGTGTTGAAGGACATGTGATGCTTCCTCATTTTTTTGAGCAATCACGATTGCTTATTGCTTTCACTTGACTGTTTTTGGCGTCCTATCATTTTATTTTCCAACCGCCACCCTCCGCACCATCACCGTCGACCGGCTCCTCACGATGCTGCTCCTAGAGCGAAAACCGTCTCCAGGTCGCATCCATGTCCTACACACACGCGCATACATACACAACTACACACGCACACACACATATACCTACACACACACATACACCTACACACAGATACACAAACACATACACACACAAACACATATACACACGCATACATACAGACACCTACACATACACACACACATACACACAACTACCCACACATTCATGCCTGCAGACAGACACAAACACATATGCCTACACACACATACACATACCCCCCCACACACATTCATACACACAACTACCCACACTTATGCCAGCACACAGACACAAACACACATGCCTACACACAGATACACATACCCCCTACACACAAACACACATACCCCCCACACACAAACACACACGCCTACATACACACACTCGTGATTGCGAAAAACATAATTTTAATTCAAGATGTCAAAATTCAAATTAATTTTTTCTCTTTTTTTTTTTTTTTTTGTCAAGGTGCCAGAGTTAATGCGGTTGCATACACCGAGGTACTAGACAGAATTGTTAAGCCTTGAGTCACTACTGTAGCACATGGGAGGCCGTATGTTTTCCAACAAGACTCGGCACCATTCCAAACAGCCTGAACAACCCAACCCAAGATTGGTTAAGCACAAATTTTCATGATTTTGTCACGCCTATCATTTATCCCCCCCCCTGCACCTTAGATCTCAATCCAATCAACTAATATGTGTGTGGGGTGTAGTTGAGAGGGACTCCAATAGTCGTTCCCACAACACTTTTGCAGCCTCATGCGCGAACTGAAGATGTCAACTTGGCATTTTTTTTTATTATTTTTCCCCAATTGAAGATACCAAACTACAACTTTTGAGAGGTAACACGATTCTGAAAGGGGAAAAAAATCTATTTTTTTCGAACCACCCTAGTTTTTTCTTATATCCCTGTTTATGTCTTGTTTCTGTTTTGTTCACGTTATTTTTATCTTACTCTAAAATTATTTCTCAGTTATTCCTTTCGCCTCGTCAGTCAAAATTTAAAACTTCGTCTATGTGTTTATTTTGGCTATTTTTTCAAAATTCTTGAAGTTTTATGTCCTTTGCTCCATAGTAAAAATTACTTTTTTGGCTCTTTTTTGCACTGCTCAACAATCGTTTGGCGCAGCATAGCCTACTAAGGCTCTTGTGCCAAAAAACTCAATCAAACCAACCAAAACCGAACCACCCTAATATAAGCACCCATAAAAAATCATCAGGTTCTTTCGTACCGACATAATTTTAGCAGCTCTTTTTAACAACGAGTCGATCGAATGCAACATTGTGGTACTATAGCTGGGGTAAACCTAATCTGGCAGCATTGTGAAGGCTACGCAGGTCCTAATCACAGCACGTTGGGAGGTTACTGCTGCAAGAACTACAGTGGATATTTTGCTACAAGAAATACCTGCTGATCGCCGTTGCTTTTATAAAGGACGGCCATCCGTGGTATAAAAAAAAGGCACTGGCCTTTCCGGCGGCTGACGTCTGTTGCGCGAGATGGCTAAAATTGAACAGCAACAAGAAGTTCCGTCTAAAACTATGCGAGCCTACTTTCCCGTATACCCATACTACTTTCCAGTACCTGATCAATATTCTCAAAAATGGTTAAAATCGCAAATTGTTTCAAACATATTTTTAAAATATTTTAAGCTAATTTCTAGGAATAAAATATTCCTGTAAAAAAAAAAAGAAAAGAAAAAAAGTAGCACCTGTTAAACAAAGCAGCTTATACACTTTTTTCCATTAAAAAAATTCTTTAACAGCTTTCAAAACGAAAAAATAATAATTAAAATTAATAAGCTCATTAAAATAAATGCATCATATCAAAAAAAAAAAATCGTTTCTTTTTCCCCTGTTGCCAAAAATATTTTTTTAAATGAATTAATGCACTTACCAAAATAAATAAAAACAATAAAATGTCAACTTAAAGAAATACTTTTCATTGTCAAAAAAAAAAAAAAAAAAAAAATCGTCTGCGCATATCTTTATGTAGAAACATAAGATACGTCAAGAGCTATTTCCAACAAAATTTGTTTGAAAAAAATCCGCCTTCAAGTACGGAATCTACATTGACTTTCAATTTCCCCGTAGGCGCTAATGTTAAGGGATTTGCGCTGTTCAAAATTGAACGGAAAATTGTTCAAATCGAAAAGATATTTTATATACAAGTTTTTCATCAAAAGCTTTTTCCTACAAAGTTTGTTTGAAGCAAATTCGCCTCACAGTTCGGAATTGCCTTAAATTTCCCCGTAGGCGCTAATGTTAAGTTTTTTTGAACTATTCAAAATTGAACAAAAAATAGTTCAAATCAAAAAGTGAGATATAAGAATGAGGTGTCCTCGCCGAGATCTTTCGAACAAAAAAAAGTTTGTTCGAATCGGACTATTCATTCAAAAGTTATTAGGGGGGGGGGGGCAGACAGACAGACCGACAGACAGACCGACAGACCGACAGACAGACCGACAGACCGACAGACATTTTCCCCCATCTCAATACCCTACTTTCCAATTTTTAATTTTTCGATATTTATTTAATTAATTAATTTATTTTTGACTTTTTTTTTTGTTTTCGAGATATTTTTAAGATGCATTAAGCCTTCTTTCGTGCTTTTTTCTTCTTTTTCTGACTTTTACTGGGAAAGTAGGCTAAAAACGAGTAATGTATGTACAGATGTCCCCTGTATAACACGGTTAAGTCGTTCCGTGGAGTATCGAAACCGTGTTATACGAGACTTTTTTTAAAATAACATTTTTACTTTTTTTTAATACTAATTATGTATGTGCATGAGGAAAAATCTGGTTAAGATGTATCGTGTTATATCGAAACCGTGCTATACGAGACCTAGAAATAATGTAAATCAAGGAATGTATACCGTGTTATATCGAAACCAAGTTTCATAAAAACAAAGTAAAAACTTATTCGAATTATCAATCATTAACAGAATGTACTAAACAAAAATTAAATTCCATGTTTTTTTAAGATAATATTCGTGCTACATCAAAACCATGAAGTATTAAATTCAAGTTTCGTACCGTGTAATATCGAAACCGTGTTATACAAGACTTTTTTAAATAACATTCTTACTTATTTTTAATACTAATTATGTATGTCCATGAGAAAAATCAGGTTAAGATGTATCGTGTTATATCGAAACCCTGTTCCGTGTTATATCGAAACCGTGTTATACGAGACTTAGAAGTAATGTAAATCAAGGGATGTGTAACGTGTTATATCGAAACCAAGTTTCCTCAAAACAAAGTAAAAACTTATTAGAGTTATCAACCATTGACAGAATGTATTAAACAAAAATGAAATTCCATCTTTTTTAAAGATAACATTCGTGCTAAATCTAAACCATGATGTATTAAATTCAAGTTTCTTACCGTGTAATATCGAAACCGTGTTATAGAAATACCGTATAATACGAGGGACGCCTGTATTCATTTGAAAAATGAGTGTCCTTAAAGTATTCCAAAATCTGTGCTTCAAAGTGTTCTAAAAAAAGGACATGTGTCAAAGCTCAAAAAATGTTCTCAAATGTGTTCCCAAAAGTGTACAGAACCAAATTAGAGTTCTAAAAAGTGTTTTAAAAAGTGTTTTGAAAATTGTTCGATAAATAGTACTTTAAAGTGTTCTAAAAAGAGGTACGTCCACAAAACATGTCTGAAGATTTGCAGTGTAGCAGTTTCATAACCATGTGAATAAAATCATGTCAGAATGAAAAAAAAAAAAAAAATATATATCTCTATAACAATAAAACTGAAAATCTGTCTGGATCTCTGTGACGCGCATAGCGCCTAGACCGCTCGGCCGATTTTCATGAAATTTGGTACAAAGTTAGTTTGTCGCATGGGGGTGTGCACCTCGAAGCGAATTTTTGAAAATTCGACTTTGTTCTTTTTCTATACCACTTTTAAGAAAAATTTTCCGAGAAAATTATCACAACGTCGGATAGTAAATTACGAAACCATCATAACGTGGAACTGTAACATGGGTGAGCCATTTAACATAAGCCAATTGGCGAGAAATTCATCATCCTTTATTTGTTAATGTACAGGCGAACCAAATAACCTTTTAATTTTCTACTACGGGCAAAGCCGTGCGGGTGCCACTAGCATGTGTATAAAATAGTTCATTTTTAAAGATTTTAGGAGGATACGCTGCAGAATTGGTTACCATTATTAGGGGGGTTAAAATTTCCGGTCGCCTTCTGAAAAAAAAGCACCCAAGTTTTTTCTCTCACGTAGATGAAAAAGAGGACTGCATTAATTAAGACGGATATTAAGTTGCAACAACAAGTGCTCCTTTCCAATTATTTTTTAACTATGCTTATAATAACAATTGCTCCATGGCAATCTTTTCTTAATTACACTTGCAACAAATATTTATTTGAGCTCTAGAACACCAAATTATAGAATAAATTAAGTACGAGTCATAGCCGATAATTGCAATGCTTGCGGAGTCAGGCAAAAAAGGGATCCTTAATTCACCAAGCGAGGACTAAAATACTCTTCATCTTCACTAATAATAAAGCTAAAAGTCTGCGTTTCTGGATCTCTGGATGTCGGTTACGCGCATAGCGCCTAGACCGTTCGCCTGATTTTTCATGAAATTTTGCACAAAATTAGTTCGTAGCATAGGGGTGAGCACCTCACACAGTCACAAAACGCTGCGTTTCATATCTCGGTGAATATTGGTCAAACTAATTTCAAACTTTTTGTGTTGGAATTATATTGCAATGGAGATTATTTCCCTAAATATATGTTGGGGAACTAGGAGCCCGTATAAAAAGTTAAATTTTCTATTTTTTAGCTCATTTTTATTTTTGCTTCCAACTTTAAAATATTAATCCTGCATCTGATTTTGAACATTTTTGCAATTGGAAGTATACATCTAGGACTAACGGTTGCGAAAAGAAGGTCTCGCAGGTTAAAATGGAACACCCTGTATATTATAATATTATATAATTTAAATACATATATCATTGCCTCAGAGCAACAGTAAGACATTTAATCCCAGGAATGACAGTAAGATATCCTACTTTTGCTTTGAGGTGGCGAAACATATGTTACCGTTAAAGTGTGTAATATGTTATTAATTTGACACTTTAACTAGTTATTCTATGAAATAACTAGGTATTCTATAAATTAACCAATGACAGACAGTTAATGTGTAAAATAAACAATTTATCTAAAATGAAATAATTAGGTATTCTATAAATAAAGTAATGATAGACATATAAAATGAAAAAAGAAGCAATTCATCTAATTTATGCAGCGTATAAACGGTATTTATGGAAACGTAAAATAAAATCATTCGTTACAACAAGGATTACTAAAATGACACTTGGAATTGCAAAGAACATTATTTCTAAAACAAAATCTAACACGCTAAACAAGTTCTCTCCCTATGACCTGGAATAGTTCATAATCAGTAGGGGTGGAAGGTAAATGTATTTGTCGTGCAAGATATATGATATATATTTATTTTACACTTTAACGGGCTGCGGTTCGATATTCTATGCAATAACTAGTTAAACCATGAAATACAAAATAGTTTTACACTTTAACGGACACGATCAGTTATTCCATGAAATCACTAGGTATTCTATAAAATAACGGATTTCATACTTTAACGGTAACATATACACATACATGCATACCGAAACAAGCTCATTTGTACGAATCTTATCTTGTATGGAAAATCAATTTCCTCTACGTATTCTTCAACTTTATTTGCCACTAGTGATACGGCTTTGCCCGTAATAGAAAAATTTAAAGGTATTTTGGTTCAACTATATTTGTAAATAATGTATGGTGAATTTTCTCGCCAATTGGCTTGTACCCATGTTACGGCTCCACGTTATGATAATTTCGTATCTCGCCAATTGGCTTGTGCCCATGTTACGGTTCCACGTTATGATAATTTCGTAATTTACTTGTCCATCTTATGATAATTTTGTTCTTAAAATTGGAATAGAGAAAGATCTACCTCGAATTTTCCAAAAATCGCTTCGAGGTGCACACCCCCATGCTACAAACTAATTCTGTGCCAAATTTCATGAAAATCGGCAGAACGGTCTAGGCGCTATGCGCGTCACAGAGATCCTGACAGACAGAGCTCCGGACAAAGAGACTTTCAACTTTATTATTAGTAAAGATTTTTCCAATGTTTTCCTATTTCTTCAGCTTTCGTTATGTTTTTCTATGCAGGCATAAGAAAAAAAAAAAGTACAGGAAGATTAAACAACGGTATTATAAATATATAAGTATCTTATTTCGTATCGAAGATTTTTTTTTAAATTATTGACTAAATAATCTCTACATAGTATAAAATGAAGTACCCAAAAAGCGTCTGTGTGTTTGAACTCGCAAAACTCGAGAACTACCCGGCCGATTTCGCTGAAATTTTCACCTTTTGTTCCTTTAAGTCCTGAGGAGGTTTGCAGACCAGTTCGAAAACAATTCGATGAATAGTTCTTTTTTTATTCCAATTTAAGCTCAATTTTTACATAAATTCTCAAATGTGGGGGTGAAAAATACTTGTACATATTAATATCACATATCGTTTGAAAGGGTAGAATTTTCCGCGTTCTACGTAATTTGTTTCAATGCTCTAACTTTATTACGGCGGGAGTTACTTGTGTTTTTAGCTGGAATTTCTTTCGGAGTAGCTGAAATTTAGGCACTACTTTCTTCATTAAATAAATCAATAAAAAGTGAAGGAATTGTTCCACAGCTTTCTTTTTGACGCCATTGGAAAAAGCGACCTTTTTTACTCCAGATCTAACTCGACCTATGTTCGAAAAAATAAGCTTTTATCTCGAAAGGAAAAAAAGTTACAAGCCTTTTTAAATCAAGTTTAAGAAATTTCGATTCCATTCAAATTGTGAACCATTTTCTTTCGCATTTTAATTATTAAACTTATTTTATTTTGTGTTTCCATGGTTACGTATTTTAAATCCATCTTTCTGGATTTAATTTCTTAGAAGTATTTTATTATCTGTAGTCATTGTTTGGAAGGGAAATAAATCATGATGATTTTTTTATTTATTTTTTACGCCTGATTGTTGAATATACGTCACTTGACACAATTTTTATTTTCAAGGTGGACCGGGCAAAGCCGAGCAACGCAGCAAGTAGATAATAAAACGCAAACAAGTCATATAATTTCTTTATCCAGGAAGTTCTTGCTGCTTTATTGAAATTTATCATATTTATACATGGAAAAAAACTGTTATTTACTTTTAAGAAAAATTTGAATTGAAATTTTTTGTTCGGATTGTGTTTCTTGCCACACGTTAACTGTGTTATTTTCAGAAAATTATTTCGCAAATATATTTTTTACAAGATTCAAAAACTGTTTACTATCGTGTTTTTCTCTTCTTTAGAAGCTTGCTTAAGCTGTGAGTTCGCAATTATCTTTAGAAATATTCTATGTGGGTATAAGTTTTTAAGAAGCAAATATTGTTTTTTTTTTTTTTTAATTTTTTTGTATGTGTGTTCTTTTTTAGTTAAAAAAAAAACCTCAAAACAGTGCAACAGATTTTAAAAACACAATAGAGAGATTTTTGAAGAGTTAATCAATAATATGGGAATTTTGTTATGCTTTTTTACTTTTTCCTAGCAAATAGTTCTTGATATGATTCAAAATAATCAAGTACCAGCTGAATTTTACTAGAACACCTGTACTCATTATTCGTTTTGAAATTAAAAAAAAAATCTATCTATCTATTCGTCTGTCGGTCTGTCTGATTATCTATCCTGTAACACAATTCACAGCTATTTTGCGCATATCAGAATATGACAAGATTCCGAATGTTTAAAATAACCTTTAAGGGGGTCCGGGACACATTTTGAAAATTTTTTTATTATGTACTTTAGAGTTTTGAAATTTTTGAACTGATTCATCATTTATTTAATAAGCAAAATCATAGCATAAATATGAAAAAAAATTATTTTTTTATTTAAATTTAATTAGTTTTTTTCAAAAAAATGGGGTTGCTTTAAATTGCTATAACTCAAAATATTGCTGGTCAATTTTCAATTTTTTTTCAAAAACGTATGCACAAATATCTAAGCTTTAATTTTTATTCGGCGATTTTAAAAATATTGATTCAATAAAAAATAAAAAATATTTGAAGAAAAATTTCGAAAAATTCGAAGATACTTTTTTTTAAAAAAAATCATAATTTTTGCAGTAAACGTTTTTTTCAAATTCGCCGAATAAAAATTAAAGTAAATTGCTTGAAAAAGATATGCTCCAAGTTTCATTACTTTATCTCTATTGGTTCCTGACTTATAAGAGTTTGAATGCTAGAAATCGGGAAAAATTGCATCATGGAGAAAAACGCGTTTAAAGTTTTAAAGTTATGAACACATTCGTTAGATGCATGCAACAAAAAGAACTATAACTTTCGTTCTATTTAAGGTAGAAACAAGATTCAAACGTCCTCTTAAGCAGAAAAAAACGGAGCAATTTTTCAAATTATAAAACAAAATTGCAAAATTTGAGGATTTTTGTGTCCCGGACCCCCTTAAAGTCCAAAAATCCTTCTGAAAAATCTCACATACTACATCAGTATCACTTTGTTTGCCCTTCACTGATTCCGGCTATGCTATTGTTCAATGCGAAGGTTTCCCTAAGCTTTCGGAGAATTTCCACCCATGTTTCACATGCATATTGTTATTTTATCTGTATATTATAAAAACTGTATTGTGAGCACGACATTGCTAAGCATTTTTTTTTTGGGAGGGGGGGGGGGGCAGGACATTCCCGTGCAAATAATAATCGTCAGCAAACTTCCATTTTAGTTATGCGCAGCAGACATTTTGTAGTTTTGTTTCAGAAAGAAAATGGTCGTTGCCATCTGACAATGAACAAGAAGTTCTGTCTAGAACTAAACGAGCCTCTTTTCCCATATTCAATATCGACCTTCTAGTATCTGATCAGTATTCTCAAAATTTGCTAAAATCGTAAATTATTTCGAATATATATTTTTAATATTTTAAGCTGATTTCGAGAAATAAAGTATGCCTCGCTCATCTAAAGAATTAGATACGTAAAAAATAAACAAAAGAACAAATAAAATGGCAGCACCTTTTAAACGAAGCAGCTAAATACATTTTTTTCATCAAAAAAAAAAAAAAAAAACAATTTTCAACCGCTTTTGAAAAGGAAAAAAAAAAAAGAATTCAAATTAAAAGCTCATTAAAATAAATACATCATATCAAAAAAAGAAAAAAAAATCGTTTGTTTTTCCCCTGTTGCCAAAAAGTTTTTAAGAATGAATTAATGTACTTTCAAAAATAAATAAAAACAATAAAGCTAATGTTAAGTTTTTTTGAACTGTTCAAAATTGAACGAAAAATTGTTCAAATCAAAAAATGAATTACGAGAATGAGATGTCCTCGCCGAGATCTTTCTAACAAAAAAAAAATTGTTCGAATCGGACTACTCATTCAAAAGTTATTAGGGGGGGGGGCAGACCGACAGACATTTTTCCCCATCTCAATACCTTACTTTCCAATTTTTAATTTTTCAATATTTATCCAACTATTTTATTTAGTTTTGACTTTTTTTTTTGTTTTTTGGGATATTTTTAAGATGCATTAAGCCTTCTTTCATGATTTTTTCTTCTTTCTCTGACTTTTACTGGGAAAGTAGGCTAAAAAGCTAGCTTAAACTGTGACGCCATTTACGTTTCAGAAGTTGAAAAAGTGCTTTAAAAACTAAGTACTTCTCACCTCCGTGAACTTGAATTTCATTGATGTGAATTGATGTAAAAAAAGCACTGAACATGTTTTCATTTGCTTAACATGTGCAGAATGTAGCAACAAGGAAACAAAATATTTCCCTGAAAAAAAGTATATTTTACGCCTATATTAATGGAAATTCCTCACCTCCGTGACAGACCTTATAAATGTCATTATTTCTGAGTTGAAAATAACTGATGGATGGGAAATGCATCAATCTTAGGCATTCTACCAAAATTATAAATTGACAATGTATTTTCAAATTTACTAAATACTATTTTTTAGCACAGACTTGAACTAGAAGGATAACTGCTAATAAAGCCGTACTTTAACTAAGAGAGCTTAATACTATGTTCCCACTACTCATTAAAATAGTTGATTGTTTCCACAATTAACAAAATTACAACTTTGATATTAATTTGGCCTCGATTTTTAAACATTAAAAGTTTTTTCTTTTTTTTTTTAATTTCCGTGAGCACAAGGTATTACTTTTTTTTTTAATTTGTGAGTAAAATAATTGGAACTTAGCTGAGCCATTGTTTATGGTTACTTCTTGTGGGTAACACTTTCATTTAAGAATGAGAAAAAAAAAAAGAAATCAAGATTTCGAAATTGGAAAATATTTGCGTTTCAAAAGTTACGTTTTCTGAAGAATGGCCCTCTTACATTAAATCAGTTGCAATATAATTTTTGTTATATTTTTTTTTATTTAAGTAAAACAAATTCCGCATATTTTTTTAACCTAATTATACTCGTATATATTAACTGTAATTCCTCTCTACATTTAAATTAAAAAAAAAAAAATCACTGCTACTATCACCATTGTTAGGGACATTTCATTGATCTTTGCTTCAAATTCTCCCCCCCCCCCCTCCAAAAAAAAAACTTTTTGTGAAATTTATGGCGAAAATAACTGATATAAAACATTTATAGATGCAAATAGTAATTAAAAAGTTGCTTAATTTAAAAAACGTTATTTTTTTCAATTGTTTTCACTGCTCACAGCTCAGTTTTTAATTAATCAATACAATTTTTTGAATGCAAATGATAGATGAGTACTTTAATCACGACAGATCTCTTTTTTTTTTCATATGAATTTGTGAGTTGAAATTCTAATACTCAACTTTGAAATTGCAGGTTTTTAACACTAGGAGCGCAATTTTTTGTAATACGTAGTGTCAATAAAAATTAAGCCGAAAATTTAAATGAAAAATCAATTATTAAGGGAAAGAAAAGTGATTTGGTTGCAAAAAAAAAAAAGAAAAGAAACAAAACTGATGCAATCATTTTAATTATGCAGAGTGGCAAAAGCGTAATAAAACTGATATAATAGTTTTAATACTTTCATCTTTATACATAAAGGGCTAATCTCTGTCCGGATGTCCGGGGTAAACTTCAAAACTACTTAACGGATTTTTACCATTTTTTCACCATAGATAGCTACATTATCGGGGAGCAACTTAGGCTATAATTTGTTCCTTAAAAACGTAGTTTTAAAAAGTTATAGTGGAAAACAGTCAATCTCATGTAATTTCCCCATTAAATGATTAAATATAAAATCCATTGTTAGGAAAATTCGTTGCCTTACAGCACCAATATTAAAAGTAATCATAATGTAAATTCTGAACCAAGGCCTCTCTGGAGCAAGCATGACATTTATTGCTTTCTTAGGAATTGCATCCTCATCTTTTTACATAAAGGGCTAATCTTTGTCCGGATGTCCGGGGTAAACTTCAAAACTACTTTACGGATTTTAACCATTTTTTCATCATAGATAGCTACATTATCGGGGAGCAACTTAGGCTATAATTTATAGCTAAAAGACTTAGTTTAAAAAAGTTATGGTGGAAAACATTAAATTTCATGTAATTTCCCTATTCAATGAATAAATATAAAAACCATTGTTAGGAAAATTCGTTGCCTAACAACAGCAATATTAAAAGTAATAACTATTAATATTGTTAATCAAGGCTTCTCTGGACAAGCATGACATTTATTGCTTTCTTAGGAGTTGTATCCTCATCTTCTTTACTAATAATAAAGCAGAAAGTCTCTCTGTCCGGAGGATGTCTGGATGTCTGTAGGATGTTTGTAGGATATCTGTAGGATGTCTGTGACGCGCATAGCGCCTAAACCGTTCGGCCGATTTTCATGAAATTTGGCACAAAGTTAGTATGTAGCATGGGGGTGTGCACCTCGAAGCGATTTTTCGAAAATTCGATGTGGTTCTTTTTTTATTCCAATTTTAAGAAAAAAACTATCATAAATTACGAAATTATCATAACGTGGAACCGTAAAATGGGCACAAGCCAATTGGCGAGATACGAAATTATCATAGCGTGGAACCGTAACGTCGGTACAAGCCAATTGGCGAGAAAATTCACCATACATTATTTGTAAATATACAAGCGAACCAAAAGACCTTTAATTTTTCTATTACGGGCGAAGCCGTGCGGGTGCCACTAGTTATACATAAAGGGCTAATCTCTGTCCGGATGTCCGGGGTAAACTCCAAAACTACTTTACGGATTTTAACCATTTTTTCATCATAGATAGCTACATTATCGGGGAGCAACTTAGGCTATAATTTATAGCTGAAAAACTTAGTTTAAAAAAGTTATGGTGGAAAACATTAAATTTCATGTAATTTCCCTATTCAATGAATAAATATAAAATCCATTGTTAGGAAAATTCGTTGCCTTACAGCACCAATATTAAAAGTAATCATAATGTAAATTCTGAACCAAGGCCTCTCTGGAGCAAGCATGACATTTATTGCTTTCTTAGGAATTGCATCCTCATCTTTATACATAAAGGGCTAATCTCTGTCCGGATGTCCGGGGTAAACTCCAAAACTACTTTACGGATTTTAACCATTTTTTCATCATAGATAGCTACATTATCGGGGAGCAACTTAGGCTATAATTTATAGCTAAAAAACTTAGTTTAAAAAAGTTATGGTGGAAAACATTAAATTTCATGTAATTTCCCTATTCAATGAATAAATATAAAAACCATTGTTAGGAAAATTCTTTGCCTAACAACAGCAATATTAAAAGTAATCACTATTAATATTGTTAATCAAGGCTTCTCTGGACAAGCATGACATTTATTGCTTTCTTAGGAGTTGTATCCTCATCTTTATACATAAAGGGCTAATCACTGTCCGGGGTAAACTTCAAAACTACCGGACGAATTTCAACCATTTTTTTCACCATAGATAGCCACATAATCGGGGAACAACTTAGGCTATAATTTATTGCTAAAAAACTTAGTTTAAGAACGTCGTGATCGAAAACGGTAAATGTCATGTAATTTCCGCATCAAATGATTAAAGCCCATTGTTTCGAAAATTCGTTGCCTAACAACAGCAATATTAAAAGTAATCATAATGTAAATTTTGAATCAATGCCTCTCTGGAGCAAGCATGACATTGCCTTCTTAGGAATTGCATCCTCATCTTTATACATAAAGGTCCCATCTCTGTCCGGATGTCCGGGGTAAACTTCAAAACTATTTGAGGGATTTTAACCATTTTATTCACCATAGATAGCTACATAATCGTTGAACAACTTAGGCTATAATTTATTGCTAAAAAACTTAGTTTAAGAATGTCGTGATTGAAAACGGTAAATGTCATGTAATTTCCGCATCAAATGATTAAAGATTAAACCCATTGTTTCGAAAATTCGTTGCCTAACAACAGCAATATTAAAAGTAATCATAATGTAAATTTTGAATCAAGGCCTCTCTGGAGCAAGCATGACATTGCTTTCTTGGGAATTGCATCCTCATCACAATGAAAATTTTGAATCAAGGCTTCTCCGGAGCAAACATGAGTTTAAAGTCATTTAAACATTTGGAAACTCTTTTTTTTGCACCCTGAGGGTAGAAGAGCTTTAGTTCAGAGTTAAAGCTTATAGTAGAGAGCTTTTTTTTTTTCTTTTGTGTGTGTGTGTGTACTATTTAATTAAATGAAGCACGCGCACGGTTGTTTTTAGTGATCTTTGTTTTTGTTAGTTCATATTTTGGAAATTCTTCAAAATTTTAATATGCTTAAATTCGTGCTTTCGCTTCTAAATGAATGTTCGTTGGTTCTTTACACTTGATATTTTACTTTTATCGGTAAGGAAAAAGCTCGATTTTTAATCACGTCAAAGCGGTGTGTTTTGAGTTTTTTCAGTTAAAACAGAAAACGAAAGAAATGAGCGATTGTTTCTTACAATTATTACTGACCCAGGCAACGCCGGGTACGTTTGCTAGTTGAATATAAATTGTAAGAGCTTTTATTTAAACTAGTATGTTGTGGCCATCACGAAACTTTCTTCTATATTTTTCCTTTTTCTGATCCCTCCCCATGCTTGACGAGGAAGCAATATTCCTAACAGAATCAAAATTACACATGCAAAAACTTGACGACCATCCCAATGTCTGAATTATTGTAAAAACAAAACAAAGAGCGAAAATTGAAAGTTACTTTAAAAGCCTTACTTGAATTAATTACAAATATTTTATTTATTAACAAACATAAGATGGCAACAGTTAAAAATTTTAAATCATTGAGATAATATTTCCGATCATTTCCATACAATTAAAATCACGAGAAATACGCAGACGACAATCTATTACGATTTATCTTTCTTATTGTTGCATTAATAAAACTATTTTTATTCGCAAAAAAAAAGAAAAAAAAATCAACACCTCTTGGAGCGATTGGAGTCAAAATTGAACCAAAGCCTGTTTACGTATGGATTCACATATATTCCAAATTTCAACCAGAACGTAGCATTACTTCTTGAGATAGGGCACTCACAATGGAAAAAAAGAACGGGCCGATTGCGCTACCCCCTTTTTAGCTGTTGATACCAAAATAAAATCAGCTCTTATACCCACTAAGGGCTACTTGTCAAAAATTTTTTGTTTGATTCCGTTCGTTATTTCTTGAGATACAGCAGTCAAAATTGTCGACAAAAAACGTTCTATAACTCAACCCCCGTTTGAGCTATTGACACCAAAATTGAATCAGCACCTGCTCCTGTTAGGGGCAACATATGGACCAAATTTTGTTTGATTCCGTCAGTTACTTCCTGAGGAATAGCAAGCACGCGTAACTCAAAAAACGTCCCATTGCTCCACCCCCCTTGGAGGAATTCGCGCCAAAAACCAATGGGCACAAGTTCACATAGGGGCACATATGTGTACCAAATTTCGTTCAACTTCATGCGGTAGTTTTTGCTGTAGAGCGGCCACAAAAAACTGGTCACACACAGACGTGACACACATACACACACACACGCACACACACACACACACACACACACACACACACACACACATACACACACAGACAGACAGACATTTTCCAAAAATAGTCGAAATGGACTCAGCACACCTCAAAACGTTCGAATCCGTCAAAATTCAAAATTCGAAAATTTGCACGAATCCAATACTTTCTTCTATATATTAGATATAGAAGAAAATAAAAAAGACTCCTTTTTCATTCCATAAAGGGTTACGTATGCGTGGGTTTAAGTAACTAATCCGCTTTCTAAAGTGATGAGCGTAATTTCCCCCGAATATTGGACATGCCGATAGGAACTATTTGCTATTTCCTTCGCTTGGCCACAGCTCATTTCTCCATTGTCAAGTAAGTTTGCAGTCGAGTATGCAGGTAAACGGCAGTATCTGCAGAAATGACTTTTCGAGATATTTGAAGAAACGCGTTTTGGATTCAACACTAACAATAGGGAAATGTTGGAATGAAACGTCTTTTTCGCGCCTTTTTATCAGTGGGAACCAAATAAGTGAGCTTGTACAGTAAAAATAACGTACAATAGATGACAAAAATGCAAAAAATTGAAAAATTAAAAATTTGTAGTTACTGCCCTTTACCTGCACACGGCAGTATAGGACCTTAAAATAATTGTGTAAATGTGTTTTCTTTACCAACAGAGTTTTAATGCAAAGAAAGCAACCTGCCCCTACTTGTCCATACACAAACACACACACACTGGTATAAAAGGGTTTTCCTAACCAGAAAGCAATTGCTTCGTTCAAATGCAGAAGCAGTTTTCACCCACCATACCTTGCCGGGCGATTTTCTGGTATTGTTTTTTTTTTTTCCATGTTGATAAAATTATGCGAACAGGCGCACACAAGAGAGGGGTCCGGACCCTTCCCACAGGTCTTGCTCCCCCCCCCCCCCACCCCGATTGATTACGATTCTATGTATTTTGTCCATAGATTCCTTTTAAGCAAAGGTAACAATAATATCAGTTCTAATAAGGGAAAAAATAAAATCTTCATGTTAAAAGGTTTTTAAAAATACTGTGCACTTTTTCTTTAACACATCGCCTATAAGAAGCAGAGTAGTGATTATAAAAGAATACACTGTAATAACCATGTTTTTGGTTTTGTGTAATTACAGCTTGAAATGAGATTCTATGAGCTTGAATCCATTGTTAGTTATGAGAAAAGTATGATCGTAAATTATTTTGCTTGCTGTTTATTTATTTAAGTATATTTCACTAAATAATCAGAATTATTTATTCAATAGTTTATTTTTTACTGCTTTTCGTTCTCAGGGATCGATAAAATCAAGCCAATATGTTTGACAGCGTATTGTGGTATGATATGAAAATGAGGCTTTCGACCTTGGACCCTCCCCTTGAAAATTCCTGTGTGCGCCACTGTATGTGAACAATGATTAAAATCGAAGTAAGTTAAAAAATACAATTTTTTCTTTTTTTTTTTTTAATTTGTGCCAAAAATTAATCTCTTGGAAATGACTGAATTTTTTGAACAGTCGGTGATGTTAGTAAGATAAAGTTATTAGTGTACAAGGCGCGAAATAATTACTGTTTTTTGGTGTGATCAACTTTATTACAACCCTTACGTGATCAAGAAGCTGAGCTATGTGATCCATATGTACATATAAATTGGAAAATTTAGTTTTCATCTTTTCCGGTCCTTCCATACTGATAAGCATTCCTTCATGGTCTTGTACTTAAACATTTCATTAACACTGAATTGCTTTTCAATAACCCATATCTTTTTTTTCTATTTCTATTTCTATTCAAGAGTCACAACTGACTACAACTGTATTATGTCGAGGGATCTGCATACTATGTGCCTTGCCTCCATTATTTTATATACCGATAGATGGCAGCACCATCACCGGATCGGACAGTTAATGAGAATTTAGAACTAGTCCAAGAGCTAATATCTTTTTTTAAACACTTAAATGCATCGTGTTGCCATTTGGTAACATAACCAATACAATTTTCTAAAATACTATTAGAAAAAATTAAAACTGTAGTTGCCAATAACCAAGAAAATACTAACTGAAGATGCTATTAAATAAATTTTAAACTTTAAATGCACCAATGTGATGGAAAACAAAAATTGTTTCTATTTCGCAAAAAAAAAAAAAAAAAAAAAAAAAAAAAAAAAAAAACTTAAAAAAAAAAAAAAAAAAAATAGTTTATTGCACTTGCAAAATCCTACTTTTAATTCTATGCCGAATATATTTTCATTAATTTTTCAAAATAGTAAGGCATTTTTACAATTTTTATCAAAGTTTTTCGAAACTTGACAGTAAATTATTTGTTGCTTATTCAGTCAATCCCCAATGTTGCCTAGTGGTTTTTTAACCATAAACCAAACCTAAATTATTATTAGGTTTGGTTTATGGTTAATTAGTATGATTTGTAAAGGTTTATTAGCATGATTTTTAAAAGTATTTGTCTCATCATTTAAACAGAAGTTTCAGTCCAAAGAGCATACTTTGAAGTGTTTTTAAAACAATCATTCATTTCAAGGTTACCTTGTTAATATGTTGAAACAATAATTTATTAAAATGAGTTTCATCAAATGTTCTATTTGTTGCAATTTTTTACGTAGTCTGCTATTTTAAAATAAAAACGAGCTGATGTGTGCATCACATGACTTCCTTTTACCCCAATTTAATGTCATTTTCTCATTACTGGCAGTTTTAATGTGATTCAATAGTTTACTCTCTAAATGTCACCAACAGTGGCCAAATTGAAACCAGATTTAAAAAGATTTTAAAAAAAATTAATTAGAATTTTGACATCTTGAATTCAAATTATGTTTTTCGCAATCGCGAGTGTGTGTACGTAGGCGTGTGGGTTTGTGTGTGGGGGGTATGTGTGTTTGTGTGTAGGGGGTATGTGTATGTGTGTGTAGGCATGTGTGTTTGTGTCTGTGTGCTGGCATAAGTGTATGGGTAGTTGTGTGTATGAATGTGTGTGTGTGGGGGGGGTATGTGCATGTGTGTGTAGGCATATGTGTTTGAATCTGTGTGCAGGCATGAATGTGTGGGTAGTTGTGTGTATGTGTGTGTAGGTGTATGTGTGTGTATGTGTGCGTGTGTATGTGTGTGTATGTGTGCGTGTGTATGTGTGTGTATGTGTGCGTGTGTATGTGTGTGTATGTGTGCGTGTGTAAGTGTGTGTACGTGCGTGTATGTATGCGTGTGTGTGTAGGACATGGATGCAACCTGGAGACGGCTTTCGCTATAGGAGCAGCATCGAGAGGACCCGGTCGACGGTGATGGTGCGGAGGGTGGCGGTGGGAAAATAAAATGATAGCACGCCAAAACAGTCAAATGAAAGCAATAAGCAATCGTGAAATTTCTACTTTCTAGGACATTCCGTTCTTGAGTTATGCGACACACATGCACACATACATACATACGCACATACACACATATGCACATAAGCACATACATACGTACATACAGACGTCACGAGAAAATTCGTCGTAATTAACCCGGAAATCGTCAAAATGGATATTTCGGGTGTCTGTACGTTCCTAGGCACATATCCACGTGTGGTCGGGTTGAAAAAAAACTCAACATTTATTTGGGGGTGAGCAAAATGGAAATTAAGGCCGATTTTTGGGTGAAATTTTTTTCGCGAATGCAATACTTCCTTTTTTGTAAAAGGAAGTAAAAAGGAAGTATTGTATTTGCGAAAAAAATTTCACTCAAAAATAGATCTTAATTTCTATTTTACTCACCCCCGAATGAATGTTGAGTTTTTTTTCGATTCGACCACACGTGGCTAAGTGCCTAAGAACTTATAGACACGCGAAATATCCATTTTGACGATTCCCGATTTAATTACAAGTTTTCTCGTGACGTCTGTATGTACTTATGTGCGTATGTATGTCGTATAACTCAAGAACGGTATGTCCTAGAAAGTTGAAACTTGGTACGTATACTCCTGGTGCGGTCTAGTTGTGCACCTCCCTTTTTGGTTACATTCGGCTGTTTCTGAAGGGGTCTTTTGCCCCTTTTTTGGGGGAAAGCATTGTTAATTTCGATGTAAACTTAAGTGGTGTTATAATTTTGCGGACTCTTGGCGATATATCGCCAGTATTTTGGTCAGCAAGTTTTGTCGTCAACTTGGCGACAAACTTGGCGATTTTTTTTTTAAAAATCTGATTTTAATTTGGCCACTGTTGGTGATATTTAGCGAGTAAACTATTGAATCACATTAAAATTGCCAATAATGGGGAAATGACATTAAATTGGAGTAAAAAGAAGTCATGTGATGACGTCATCAGCTCGTTTTTTTTTTTTTTTTTTGCTTTTTTACAACGAAATCCCCGTTACAACGAATCAAATAACATAGAGGTAGCAAGTTTTTGATTCTTCAGTTTCCAACTTTTTGGGTTAGTTTCTTCAACCAGACTATTTTTTTTTTATGGTTTTCGACTTATCAAGCAAAAATTTTAGTTCTTTTTTACTGTTCTATTTTTCGTTTTAATCTTCTCTCCTAAAACTAAAACTTTATTAAGGTCATCTGTGCCAGCTGAAAACTTTAGGATCTGACGTCAATAAGTTTGTAATTAACTCGGCGATGAGTGTGCTGTGAACTAGAACCGTTGCTTTAGGGAACAGGCCTACCTGTCCGACATTTTGGTTGCAATCAGGGCTGCCATGGATTGCCCCCCCCCCCCCGAAGATATCTGCTCTAATTTTGTATGCTATCTTTCTCTTTATGTTGTATAACTTTTCTTTCTATCTTGTACTATCTCAGAATAATAAAAAAACATAAATATTTTTTCCGGTAGGCGATTTTTACATCGTTTTTTAAGAAATCGTTATGAAGAAATAATAATTGAGAGATTAATTTTAGTACTTATTATCACAATTTTTCATTTTATCATTTTTTTAAGATAAAGGGGAAACGGTACCCTGTACACGCGTAATGTTAAATTGCTAATCTTTAAGTACTTTTTTCTCAAAATGTTTTAATAAAAGAAACTTAAAAATTTCAGTGTTTTTAAGAAATATCTAAAAGTTTACTGAAGCGAAAATTTTAGACAATGTTTTTATAATTTATAAAATTTTAAGCACTAATCATTTTTTAAATGGAAATAAAAAGACCATTTTTCACTATAAAAATAGCTGTTTAAAAAAACGATATCTCCGAAAGCAAAATTTCGCTTCAGTATAACTATGAACGAACTTATGAATAAAATGTGGCAAAAATTTCCAAGTTGTATATGAAGTAGTAGTTTACAAAGAAAAGGAACATATGTTTTTGAAATTGATGTTTTGAGAAACTCGCGTTTAAAAAGAAAATTGCACTTACATTTTAATGCATTCCTGCCCTCATTGATATTTAAGTTATTTTTCATATACATAGAAGCATGAATTTGAAGTCACTGGAAATGTCTTGATTCAAATATTTTGAATGTCTAAAAACTGAAAAGTATTTTTCTTTAAGGGTGTCAGAGTACCAATAATCTAATTATACACTAAGTACAATAGTAGCAATTACAAAAAAATAAGAATTCTGATTTACATAATCTTAGGTTTTCTTCCTCGATTTTGGCAATTATGTGAGCTCAATCTTGAGTTTTCTTCCTTAATTTTGAGAATTTTGTGGGCTCAATTTTGGACTCCCTTCCTCAATTTCGGTAATTATGTGAGTTTAATCTTGGGGTTTTTTCCTCAATTTTATTAAGAGGGAGCTCAATCTTGAGTTTTCTTCCTTAATTTTGGGAATTTTGTGGGCTCAATTTTGGACTCCCTTCCTCAATTTCGGTAATTATGTGAGTTTAATCTTGGGGTTTCTTCCTCAATTTTATTAAGAGTGAGCTCAATCTTGAGTTTTTTTTCCCTTCTAGTTTGGGAATTTCGTGAGCTCTATCTTGGGTTTTTCAAAAAATCTCAATGGCAGTCCTGCTTCCAAGTGAGCTTTGGCTTCAGCACGGATTTCAGTATTTGAAAATGCTTAATTATAGTCGCTGATTGTTGCGTTGCCGTCGTAAAGAAAACTGACAACATGTTGAGCATAACGCCACTTGGGGGAAATTTAAAAAGTAAAGCTGATTTCTTAAATTTCATAGGTAATTGCTTATCCAGAAAAGTTTCTAGTGAACAATGGAATTTTTAAACTTTGTTTGTTTTAAAACCTAAATTAATGAAGTCTTTTACTTTTATTGACTAAAAAATCAAACATCAATTGAGTTAAACGTTCTGGCCCGGGAACTAGACGACTATTGAAATAATGAAAACTTTCTAAATCGTAGGTAGATAAAAAGATCATGATAAGGTATTGTTTTGGACACATGAATTATCTGCCCTCGTGTCCCCCGTTATCGAGATGTAAGAATTTGAAGTCCACCAAAAGTTAAGAAAAGTCGCTAAGTTTAAGAACTTGGCGAATGGCGAGAAATGGAAGATACCACAATTCTTAACGTCTGTATGTGGCAAGATGTCGTGTGAAAGATGACTTCCGTTTCTTACTGAAACACGCTAAATTTGGCGACTTTTTTTTGAAAATCTAACGGCATTCAGGAAAAGTGCCAAATATAGTGAGTTTCGTTGAGTAATGGAAGACATCTTTCACACGCATTGCAGATGCATGTCCTACCACATGCAGACGGTAAAACACGCTTGGTACCTCCAGCTTCTTTACAAGTCATTAAACTTGGCGTTTTTTTAAAAATTTCGATGGACTTCAACAAATCATACTTTGATAATTGGGAGACGAGGGCAAATCATTTGTGGGTAAAAAAACATGTTTTTATATGCTCTTTTAATTGCAACTTATTTAGATGCTTTTCATTATAAACTATCATAGAGTTTCCTGGTAAAACTTGGAAACAAGTTTTATTTTTCGACGTGGTGTTCGTACACATTCCAGCGCGCAGTACCGCACACAGGAATTTTGCAAGGGGAGGGTCCAAGGTCGAAAGCCTCATTTTCATATCATATTTCAAAACTCCGTCAAACATATCGACTTGGTTTTATCGATTCCTGAGAAAGAAAAACGGTAAAAATTAAACTAGTGAGTAATTAATTAGCTTTATTTAATGAAATACACCTAAATAAATAACTAGAAAGCCAAATAGTTTACGCTTTTTACTTTTCTCATAATTAAAAAATTGATTCTAGTTCATAGAATCTCATTCAGGGCCGTAACCAGAAAATAATTTCGGGGAGGGTTTAAAAACTTTCATGCGGAGCTTTGCTCTATTTGTGCTAATGTTCAAGGCGTCGGGTTATCTATTATGAAAGCGTTTTATGCAATTAATATACATGTGAAAGACATTTGAGTTTTGGAACACTATTTAAAAAACGAACATTTAAATGTCAAAAGGAACTTTTCGGAGGGGGGGGGAGAACCCTTTGACCCCCTGTATACGGCCCTGATTTTGATCTGTAATTTCAAAACTAAAAACATGATTATTACAGTGTATTCATTTGTAATTACCATTTTGCTTCTTACAGGCAATTCGTTAAAATGCACAATATTTTTAAAAATCTTTTAACATGAGGATTTTATTTTTGAAACTGTTGCTATCTTCACTCGAATTATCGCATGTACAAAATACATAGAATCGTAATCAATCGGCAAAAAAAGCAAGAACTATGGGAGTAGTCCGGACCATGTGTGCGCCACTGCCAGTGCGCGTACCGATTTGAGACCAAAATGTCGGACGATTCAACTCCCCTTGTATAGTGGCCCTGTTGTGAACGTGCTAGAAAGTTCTACCACGGTGACGTGACGGGAATCTTTTTGGAGCAAAAAATTTGAGAGTCATGGAAAGACAACAGGAGAAGGAGATGAACTCTGGAGTGATGAATTTTATAAAATGGCGATGAAGATAGCAGTGGAAGATGAAATATGAAATATTTCTTTCTCGTGGGAAGAAGTGTGAGGGGGTGACTTCAGGGAGCGATGCAGCCGGTGAAAGCATTTTGAAAAAAGTATGAAAAATTTACCAGCTCATTATGAAGTAGGTGGAGCAAAAAGAAATAGCGGGGAGAATTGAAATGTTAAAACTTGTAGCACATCACGCATTTTATATAAAACTAGTGGTACCCGCACGGCTTTGCCCGTAGTAGAAAATTAAAAGGTCATTTCGTTCGCCTGTATATTTACAAATAATGGATGATGAATTTCTCGCCAATTGGCTATGTTCATTCGCTCTCCCATGTTACGGTTCCACGTCATGATAATTTCGTAACTTACTCGTCCATCTTATGATAATTTTGCTCCGGAAAATGTTCTTAAAATTGAAATAGAAAAAGAACAAAATCGAATTTTCGAAACATCGCTTCGGGGTGCACACCTCCATGCTGCAAACTAACTTTGTGCCAAATTTCATGAAAATTGACCGAACGGTCTAGGCGCTATGCGCGTCACAGACATCCAAACAGATATGCGGACACAGAGACTTTCAGCTTTATTGTTAGTAATAACTAGTGGTACCCGCACGGCTTTGCCCGTAATAGAAAAATCAAAAGGTATTTTGGTTCGCCTGTATATTTACAAATAATGTATGGTGAATTCTCTCGCCAGTTGGCTTGTACCCATCTTACGGTTCCACGTTATGGTAATTTCGTATCTCGCCAATTTGCTCGTGCCCATGTTACGGGTTCCACGTTATGATAATTTCTTAAATTACGCGTCCATCTTATAATATTTTTGTTCTTAAAATTGTAAAAGAAAAAGAACCACATCGAATTTTCGAAAAATCGCTTCGAGGTGCACACCCCCATGCTACAAACTAACTTTGTGCCAAATTTCATGAAAATCGGCCGAACGGTCTAGACGCTATGCGCGTCACAGACATCCTACAGACATCCTACAGACATCCAGACATCCAGACATCCTCCGGACAGAGAGACTTTCAGCTTTATTATTAGTAAAGAAGAATATGCATATGAAAAACAGCGTGACATATGACAAAGACGGGGAGGGGGAGGGAGAAGGTGAAGTGTGATAATTAGTGACGAAAGGGGAGGGGTCAAAAGTGTTGAAAAATGGTGTGACTTCATTTATGGACAGCTCTTATAGATTCCGTTACAATCTTTAGAATATATTTCTGTACAAAAGTGGTTGTCGACAAATGATGTCACGCTTTCAGAGGAAACGAGGTTCGTGAAATTGTGAGATTTTGTGACGGGGGGGGGGGGGTCACTCAATTTTTAAAAAAAATATGTTTATGAAAATTGGAGTGACATGTGACAAAGAATTGGGGGGGGGGGGGAGAGGGTTATGGTGAAGTATGAAATTTTTGCGACAAAGGATGAAGGGGTCAAGTTTAATAAAGTGTGATATGATTTAGTTAAAATTTTGATGAAAGGTTATTAACTACTGGTGCGTTCACCTAATGTTTATTTTTTGAAAAAGGACTCGCTAGACTATTGTTATTTCCCTTAGTAGTTTATGCGTTTGCTGAAAAACTTTTATTTAAAAGTAAAACTATGATTTTTATCAAATCAAACAGAACACATCACATACCTCAGCTTCTAAACCCACCAGTGTATTTTTCAAATTGTATTTCAGTTTTTTTTTCTGTTTCCGAACATTATAGAAAATTGAATATCTTTTATTTGAGAAAGTTTGTCCATACTGCCAAAAAAAAAAAAAAAAAAAAAAAAAACAATCTTAGCGCTTAAGAACGAATGGAATGTTTATTTTGTATCTGCATTATTTTCTTGCTGCATCTGGTAAACATTTCTGACACTACTGTTGCTTCTTTTAAATGAACGCATGGGTTTTTGCCGCCGGAGAAAATAAAATGCAATGACAGAACTGAATTAAATTGAAACTGAAACCATGAAAATTATTTATTGAGTTATGTAAAAGATGAAATTGAAATTTCTTTTTCGCCGTCTAAAGAAGTTTTTTTTCCTACCAAATTTATGTCTAATTCGCTAGCATGCGTAAATATTTTCTTTTGTTTAAAGAAAAATGTTTTGAATTTATTGTATGCAATTTGGCACATTTTACGCTAAGCATCTTGGAAATGTTGCATTTTTATTATTTACAAGACGGAAAGGAGAAATTAAATTAAGTTACTATATAACGTAAGAAAAATTCAGACTTTTTATATAATTTAAAGAACGACTTCATCACTTGAACTGATAAAGATATACTTTTAAAGTTTTCTTAAAACAAAAATTATTTATATCTAGTCACGGAAAACACATTTTATTTTTGAGAAAAAAAAATGCTTAAGAATGGGGGCGGGGGGGTGGACACTACTTTTTATTTGTATTTCTTTTCTACAGTCTACTACTTTCTGGAAAAGTGAACTTCTATAAGACTTATAAGGTCAACCTCAGGTTCAGGGCAGTGATGGGCAGATTCGTATTCGTAAATCCGAATCCGAATTTGATTCACAGCACCTTAACGTGTCAATCCGAATACGAATACATTCGTATTCACAAGTGTGAATTCGAATAGATTCATGTTTGCTAATGTGAATCCGAATACGAAATTCGGATTCATACCTATGAATCCGAATCCGAATCTATTCGGATTCAGACCTATGAATCCAAATCATTTCTGATTCACATCTATGAATACGAATCCATTTGGATTCACACTTGGATTCACTGAAAAATTCAATTTAAAAGACCAATATAAATAATTAAATGTTTCTTTGTACCTCGTTACAGTTCGAGTTTTGGGTTTTAGCGAGTTTTTGGATGTATATTTATTGGCGTCAAACTAAGTAATTGACCCGAAAATGAACTTCCTACTATTTCGAGCCCCAAGTCGAATACTACTGGACCCAGGTTTTAGAAGTCCATAAAAAGTTAAAAATTATGATTTTATGGTCATGAACACTAAAAATTTTCGCTAATTTTTCGTACAGTCAAGTGCCCATACTTTTGACAGTTTTGAACTTTTACCTCTAGTAGCATATTAACCATACGCTTTCCATTTGAACGAAGTATTCTATTTTCAGGATATGCCTTACTACGTCCCTTCAAGACAAGGTATAAGTGTGTAGATTTGTCCCTTTAAAAATAAATCAAAAAAAAAATGTTCATTCTCCCAAGTTAGGGACTTCCCTAGGGGGTTCGTGATGACGAATTCTTCCCTAGCTGCTATAAGACTAGCTTTGAATTCTTCCACAATATCAGTGGAGTGGTACCGCTGTAAATGGCGTATTAAATTCGAAGTATTCAAAATGTTTACCTGAACTTCTATAGTTTTTGAGGGAACATTCGCATCACATTTTAAACATAAAGCTCGAATAGATTTATGAGAGGCTCTCTCTAGGGAAATAGCATCAGCATTATCACTCACCGGTTTGAAAAAATCACCACTTAGTGATGATCTAAGCGAAAATCGCAATTTCGGAAAAGGTTCGCATTCCGAATTCAAAGAATTGTCCTCGGAATAATAAGTAGTCGTACGAAAAGAAACAAAAAAAAATCATATTGTTATTAAATAAATGTAATTGAAACCGAAGAAAAATATTAAAAAAATCATAGTAGCAATTAACATTCAAAAAGAAAAAAACTTGCAAAGTATATATATATATATATGAAATGAGATTACCTTTCAATGAAATTAAAAATAATAAATTAAATTGGATACGTACCTATTAAGAGTTAAGCTTAGAGTGGTTCAAAAAAACTTTTTTTAGCTAGAGTCCAGGACACACCCTTTTTTTTTCAGACTTACTAATAGTATTATGCTGTAAAAGTTTTAGTTTCCCACTCAAATTTTAAGAGGGTGCTCAATTTAACATTAGTCGTAGCATGGAAAATGTCACAAATTTCGAAACATTTTATTTCCCCAGCTGTGTTTTTGTAAACACTTTTTTTTGCAATGTATATGCATATTACTTTTGTATATTATAATATGTAGCATTGCTATTTCAGTTCAATGTTATTTTTAACGCCCCTCCCCATACTTACGATGTTTGGGGGAGGGAGTTGAGCACTCTCTTTCAGTTGAAATAAGAAGTCAAAATTCTTCCGGTATATTACTATCCACAAGTCTAAAAATATTGAGGGGTGTCCTGTTATCTATTAGAAACTTTTTTTACATGTATTTTTGAACCACCTTAGTTAAGCTATTTACTTATTCACTAAAAAATAAACATACAATCCTCCTCAATTTTCAGTAAGTCAAAACAGTGAAAAAAAAAAAAAATATGCATGCGTTTTATAAGATAAGAACTCTAAAAGCAGTCTTCTTTTCAGTCCTTGATGAGTTTTATTAAAATATTTAAAATACAAGAAGCATGTGGTTTCCTTTTTTTCTTCGTGCATTTTATTTCAGGTGTTATTTTTCCAAAAAAAAAGAAAAGGAAAATAATTCAATGTTCTACGCTATTTTTATTCTTTCTCAGTTTGTGTACTTCCATATTATTTCTTTTTTTTTCCTTAGAAAAAAGAAAGGTGTTATTTATTTTGATTGTTAAAATATTTCTGGGAAATACACCCATATGGATATGGGACTTTATATTGTAACAAAATTTATCAAGCTCAGATGTGTAATTATTTTTTACTGATTTCTGAATTACTCAAACTTAGAGTTTATGAATTTTTAACCATATATAGGAAAAGAATTATCTAACTTAACATCTAACTTGAGCATTTTAACTTGTTAGTATCAAATACTATATTAAAATCAATTTAAATTTCAAAAATTCTATTTAAATCAGAAAAATCCGATTTAAATAAAAAAAATCCGAGTTTTTATATATATATTTTTAAAAATCCTGATTTTTATCAACCCTGTTATGAAGTAAAATCCAACAATTTAAACACTAGTTTATAATCTGTTTAATAAAATATGTAGAGTTTTTTGTTGTTCTTGAGTACTGATTAAAAATTTCCCAATTTATCTGTTGAAAATCACTGTATTCTGTCAATGCATTATGTTTTTATACATCATTCATTAAAACTTTTTATACTGTTCAACCTCAAATTATTTGACAAATATTCTCAGCAGATTCCATCGCTATTTCCATTTGAAGTTGCATTTGAGGAAAAATATCAGCAATTTGACGCAGTAAAAAACATTGATCGCCGCTTGAAATTTCATTACGTTTCATAACGAAACTACCGTTCTTGCCACTCTAATCTCTATCAAACCGGTCTCCGTGCTTGGTCATGGCGGCCAATGGAAGCAGTATACGAGTCGTTCCTCTACCCTATTATAGAACTTTTTGGTACAAACAAGAACGTTTTCGCAGTAGTCAACGGTTGCGATAGTTGAAAATAAATGCGAAATACAAAATACAACCTAGCTTTCTTTTACGCATTTTCTGTTTTTTCGTGAGAAATTTGGTTAGTAGAACTATTAGTAAATAATTATCTTTGTGATCGATGCTTCCTTCCGGAGATGGAGTGCTGAAATGTATGTTTGTATTATTGAATAAAAAACCGTTTTCTTCCATCGTAATATATTTGTTCTTTTTTTTAAACGAAACGTTTCAGAGAGAATCTGCATTTTCAACGGTACAAGTATCTGTAACATCAACAAATTTTTACAATCAAATTTGGTCCTTTGTAACATCAATCACTGTATATTCATTATATTTTAAAGTTGTGAAATTGAGATAAATTATCTGTGGTAAAATTATATAACCAAACCAAGTTTCAATTTACATGACTTTGGTAGAATTCCACTTATAAAGTTTTTGGACCCATAACTATATCGTCATTTTCCTTCAGAAATTCACTAACATAGAAAACTCGACCTGTAGCGAGGTACAGACAGACATTTATCTATTTATATTTGGCTTTTGAATTGAATTTTTCAGTTAATCCAAGTGTGAATCCAAATGGATTCGTATTCACAGATGTAAATCAGAAATGATTTGGATTCATAAATCCGAATCTGAATAGATTCGGATTCGGATTCATAGGTATGAATCCGAATTTCGTATTTGGATTCACACTTGTGAATACGAATGTATTCGTATTCGGATTGACACGTTAAGGTTCTGTGAATCAAATTCGGATTCGGATTTACGAATACGAATCTGCCCATCTCTGGTTCAGGGCCAAATGTCTCGCTCAGTTTTGACTCTATTGGCTCCAATTTTTGTTCATTCATCAAATGATTCATAAAAAATAAGAAAAAAATCATCTTTTGTAAACATTTAAGTTTAAATTATGTTAGTCAGCAGTTTAATAAAAAAGGGCGAATTCGTCATTTTAGGAACACAAGTTCCTCACTAATGCCAACACTGAAAAAAATGCCAAAAAAAAAAGATTATTCAACTAAAAAAATTTTTAAAAAACGAGCTGATGACACATCACATGACTTCCTTTTACTTCAATTTAATGTCATTTCCACATTATTGGCAATTTTAATGTGATTCAATTGTTTACTCTCTAAATATCACCAACAGTATGGCCAAAGTGAAACCAAATAAGAAAATTAAAAAAATCGCCAAATTTGTCGCCAAGTTGGCGACAAAACTTGGCGACCAAAGGACTGGCGATATATCGCCAAGTGTCCGACAAAATATAACACCACTTGAGTTTACATTGAAATTAACAATGATTTCCTCCCAAAAAGGGGAAAAAGACCCTCTTAGGAACATTCGAATGCAACCAAAAGAGAAAGTGCACAACTAGACCTCACTAGGATTCCACGTGCCAAATTTCAACTTTCTAGGACATACCGTTTTTGAGTTATGCGAGATGCATACACACATACGCACATACATACGTACATACGGACGTCTCGAGAAAATTCGTTGTAATTAAATCATGGGTCGTCAAAATGGATGTTTCGGGTGTCTGTAGGTTCCTAGGCATATATCCATGTGAGGTCGGGCCGAAAAAGAAACTCAACATTCATTCGTGGGTTAGAAAAATGGAAATTAAGGTCGATTTTTGAGTGAATTTTTTTTCGCGAATACAATACTTCCTTTTTTGTAAAAGGAAGTAAAAAAGAACAATTCTTTATTGTCTGTAAAAACATATTAAACCTCATCTGATAAACTCAAAAGCATTGTCAACAATTTCATATTAACTTAAATGGAAAGAAATGGATCAATTGTGTGACGTTAGGGGCACTGATAAGTAGTTATTTTCTGTTTTTTGACAAAACATTAAAGACTTACAGTTCAACAAGAAAAAAAAATCATCTTCAGGGTATCGGTGGGAATTGAACTCCCGATCACGAAGACCCCAAATCTTGGTAGCGATAAATTAATCTAAATCGCTAAAGGTAAAAAATGTGCCAAGAGACGTACCTTTGACGGAAAAGTACCAAGAAAACTAACTACTGTTCTGAAATCAGCATGCTTGTTTACTAATCTAAGGATACACACAAAGAGGTGGGATGAGGAGGCAAAAAACATGCTTGTTTAGCTCTAAAAAGGCTCATAAATTGATCTCAACGGAAAATTGAGTAACAAATTGTTCTCCAGGGTCATTTGAATCAGTAATGGTTTGTGATTGCAATTTAGCCAAGCGATACCGGTAAAACAGCAGCCTCTTGGTGTAACGTTAATTGGTAGCATACGGAGGAGAAAAGACATTAATTAAAATACTTGGTACTGGTGTGTCTTCAGTGGGATTGGTGTGTGATTTCAGTGGATACTGGTAAAACAGCAGCCTCTTGGTGTAACGTTAATTGGTAGCATACGGAGGAGAAAAGACATTAATTAAAATACTTGGTACTGGTGTTTCTTCAGTGGGATTGGTGTGTGATTTCAGTGGATACTGGTAAAACAGCAGCCTCTTGGTGTAACGTTAATTGGTAGCATACGGAGGAGAATATTAATTAAAATACTTGGTACTAGTGTGTCTTTAGTGGGATAGGGGTGGGATTTCAGTGGATACTGGTAAAACAGCAGTTTCTTGGTATACCGTTAATTGGTTGCATATGGAGAAGAAAAGCAATTAATTAAGACATTTCAACACAATAAACGCAGGCAACATGACATTTTTAACTGCATTGTTTTATAATGAATGAAACCATATAACCAATGAGAAAGATTCTTCGGTTTCATTCAAGCATAGACTAATAATAAGAGTAGACCGAGCTATGGCAACCCTTTTGCTGCTCATAAACCAAACCATGTGACTGGTGGATATCCTAGCAACAGCGGGCGTTGATCGAAGCAGACGATCTCAACGCGAGCGAGAAATAAAATAAATAAAATTGATGGAATACGGAGGAATGAGCTTTTATGAAATCCTATTTGTAAATTTGTTATTCTAAGTTGTAAATATTTTGAGTTGTAATATAGTGAGTTTTTCGTTTAGATGGTACTGTGCATTTTCTTTAGTCAATTTTTCAATAACTCTCTAAGCAATTAAAGATGCAAACGCCCAAAAAGAATCGGCAAACGGTAAGATTATTACATACAATTTCAATTTAAGATACTGATTAGTACATTTTTGCGTTAACGCAAAACGTTTACGCCATTCCGTTCACGCCAACGCTGACGTAAGATTTCCAAATGAAATAAAAGTTACTGAAAACTGTGATAAAAAACTAATTACGAATGTCAAAATAATACATAACTAAAAGAAAAACCGTTCAATCTCTGCACCTGGAAAAAAAAATTATAGTGAAAACACATTACGTCTTAATATACATGTCGAGTGCCAAACTATAGATAATGTTGACATCTAGCAACCATGCTGCCAAAGTTTTCGCCAAGCCTTTCCACTAGTCACGTGATGTATCCATGAACCAATTTTTTTCATCAGCAAGTCTGAGAAAGCTCGGTCTACTCTTATTATTAGTCTATGCGTTCAAGCAAATAAGTAGAAGCTCTTGCGCAAGAGGAAGCCAGAGAAATGCGTTGAAGAATTTTCTTCTTTAGTAGTGGGCGGTAATTCTCAACAAAGGACCCACGGCAAGACCCAATGGTCCTACTGTTCCTTATGAGACTTCTCTTAAATTAGTTGGAAAAATTTCATACAGTGGTTAATGAAGGCTTATTTGTGGAATACGGTTTCAAACTTTAAATTTTAACTTTAGTTCTCAAATAATTTTGCGAATATAATACCGAAGAT
The DNA here is from genome assembly GCF_026930045.1 of Uloborus diversus. NCBI lineage: Eukaryota > Metazoa > Arthropoda > Arachnida > Araneae > Uloboridae > Uloborus > Uloborus diversus. Next base: position 157,687,186 of record NC_072736.1, read on the forward strand.
ATATTTACATTGAAAAGTTGTATAATAGCATACAAAGATATCACACAACGTTTAAATTTATTTTTCGTTTCCCTCAAGGCGTTGTGTTAATTGTTTAAGATACCCGGTTATGTATCTTTTTTTATACCTCTATTAAGTAATTGACATTTTTTTCAAAACTCAAAAAAAAAAAAAAAAGTGCGTGTATTAATGTACGGTACATTAGAGACAATACTTCTTAAATGAAAGCCTTTTAGACATTTTCTTTCGCCTATAAAAGTGTGGTTAAACCGGAAGAACGTCTACATAAATGAGGGCGATGTTTCTTGAAGAATATAAAATATATATTTTGGGAATAAAAACTAAATCGAACGAGAAAGAGGACAGATTGTGCATCATAATAGTTCCCTAGATTTGGCAGAAAAACATTTGAAATACTTGCAACCACCTTTGTTACCAAACCATCCAGAAAAGAATTTTATGGAGATTTATTTTCCTAATTTGGACAATTTTAACGCTGATTGTACCGGAATCTTACAAAATATCGCCAATACTGCCAGATACAAAATTTTGAATAAAATGTTTTTCCCCAAATTTTTTTATGGACAAAAATTTGGTGATATATCGCCAAGTGGGCTCCGAATTATGACATCATTTCAGTCTGCATTGAAATTAACACCGACTTGATCCCCAAAAACTTAAGAAAGACCCTTTCTAACCGACTTCAAAAAGGAGGCGGTTATCAGTTCATACCGTATGTATGTTTTTTTTTTGTTTGTCCACTCATAGCGTCCCAACTAGTGAACCGATTTTGATGATTCTTTTTTTAATGGATATCTCAACTTAGGTCCCATTACTTTGTTTGACCATATTTGTTCTTTAGAAAAAAAGTTATGGGCAAAAAACAGTAAATTTCCCTATTAAATGATTAAAATGATATTGTAGCGAAGTTCGCACATTTCATCCGTGGATAACGGTGGCTCAGTGGTAGAATTCTCGTCTCCCGCACGAGCGACCCGGGTTCAAATCCCGACTAGGACAAAGTGAATTTTACTAAAATTTCGTTTCTACTGTTTCCCGTATTTTCTCGAATGTTCTATTAATTTCTGTATCTTTTCAAGTCTGGAAAGTTCCAGCACTTTTTCAAGTTGTATATAAGGAGATGTAACGTTCATTCGTGGTTCTGAATAAAGATCTCGAGTTGAGACTAACGAGTATTCGCTTAATTTGGCTTTCACATTGTCTTCGCTATCTTCATCTACGCGACAATATGAAACTCATTGTTATAAAAGTTTGGTGCCATATAACTGTAACATTAATAGTAATTGTAATGATAATTTTGAATAAAGGCTTTTCTAAAGCAATACAGTGATATAGAGCCGCACTTCTTACTAGGTAACTTCTTACTTTTACTGAAATATCTACATTTACACTAAAAAGAATGAAAAAAAAATTTTGAAAAAAAAAAAAAAAATAGAACCGACTTCAAAATTGCTCTAAAAAGTGAAAAATAATTTTATTCTTTAAACACCATCGATAATACTTTTAAACATAATTTTTGAAGTTGGCGCAAAAACAAAAAGTAAAATCCATTGTAACCATGCTTCGTTCATATTTTTATCAAAAAATCATCCAAACTTAGGAACGGAACATTTATATCGTTACTCAAATATGCTGTCATCAATGCGTAATGCATGTGGTAGTGAAGAAACTGGACCTGGTTAAATTTATACTTGTTGTTGAGTTATGGCTGTGAATGATTTTATCGATCGTTTTTGCGCCAACTTCAAAAATTATGTTTAAAAGTATTATCGATGGTGTTTAAAGAATAAAATTATTTTTCACTTTTTAGAGCAATTTTGAAGTCGGTTCTATTTTTTTTTTTTTTCAAAATTTTTTTTGAAACATTCGAATGTAAAGGGAGGTGCACAAATAGACCCCGTATAGACCCTACGTACGAAGTTTCAACCTTCTGCGGTATCGGGATTTCAACACTTCCTTTACTTTGTAAAAGGGAGTAAAAGGACATATAGTTGCAAGAAATAAATAAATAACTTAGAGAATAAAATTAATATTAAAAATAACTGTTTTATTGCACAAAAATCTCTGATTTCTGCATATACTTTTTTTTTGTTACAAGGGACGCATTCTTCGATGCAAAAAAAAAAAAAAAAAAAGTGAACTTGTGAATGCAAAGATATCCCAAAGCTTTTGTCGGATGTCTTTTCATTTGAAAAGGGCGTCCCTTATAACACCGAAGCACGTGTATGCGGTAATCTGCAAGTTTTATGCAATTAAAAGTTGTAATTTTTTACTTTGAGCATAGTTTGTTTCTAAATATGAAAAAAAAAAGAACGCGATAACATATTAGTAAATTAAATTAAATTAACACGAAGACTTACGTATCACAAATAACATAAGCTCAACTACTTTTTACAGAATTTCGATAATATCTGAAATTTTTGATTTTTTGAAGATTTTTTTTTTTAAATAGAATATTGGCACACTAAACAACTTATTAAAAAACAACAACAACAACAACAACAACAATTTGAGTGAATTACTTCTTTAGTAATCGTATTTCAGCACGAAAAATATTTGATTATTTTCCACAGAAACAATTGTTGTACTACACATCTTTATTTTGCTCAGTGGTGAACAATCGTTCCTGGTTAACAGCGCTCGAATACGCTAACTTGCGGTGATTTATAAAATTACAGAAAAAGGTAAAACATTGCGTTTCACGTGTGTCTGTTGGTTAACATAGGCAGTTTGTTATAAGTATTTATTAACGCATTCGATGTATCTTAGATTGCTTTCAGCAACGGAAATTGTTTCCTCCCGTAATAGTATTCTCGAGCTTCTCAAAATAATGTTAGTTTTCATTATTTTCCTCTAGAAAGTGAGTTGACTGTCGGAAATGGCGAAATCGTAAACACAAGAAAACTCTGGATTAACAAATTTCGCATTTGCATGAATAAAATCAAATATGCTCGTCTGTAAGAAGCTTTTTTTTTTTTTTTTTGAAAGAGGGTAACGTTTAACCAGGTAAAACTTTTATATTGTTCTGTGTGAATTTGTAAGAATATGTTTTTTTCCCCCTTAAGCTAGAAATAAAGATTTAATAACATTTGCAGAAGAATTTGGGCTTTCATCAGTGCCCAGTTTAAAAATAATTAATTCAACTAACCTTATTTTACTGCAGCATTTAGTTAGAATGGACAGTATGCAAAATATTTTCTTGAATAAATTATCGCAGAACGAAATGAAAGATGTTTAACCGAGAAAGAAATTTGAAACAAAAACAAAAGCCGAGAATTTTCATCGCCAAAATAGTGTGCCAACTTCAATTTATTGCTTTCATTCTCAGCTGAAGAGTTCCATGAAAATTTGTTTAGGGTTATAGTTTTAGTATTGTGCAAGCAAAGAACCCTTGGCGAGATTTCGCATGTCAGTTAAGCCATTTTTATTTTTTATCATGAGTGGAATAAAATGGTAGAAAGATTACAGAATTCGATAAGTTTAAAGAAAAAATGGTACATAGATCAATTAAAAAGAAAACTATCACCATATATCCGTAAGAATTTTGTTGATGATTCGCATAGCATGACAGAATTAAATCATAATTCAGAAATTAGAAACATACGAAACAGAAAAATTTTAAATTAACCGATTCGGCAATTTGAGAAAAGTAACTCAGCTGCAAATGCAAAACAATTAGTGCTAGCCAAGCAAGGCAAAGAAGTCTCATCTTTTTTTGATAATAATTCTTAATGTCATATAATTAAATTATCTAGCATTAATTGTTATTCTTGTCAGTCTTATGGCCATACTGAAAATGTAGTTCCATCAAGAATTGATAAATATTGAATTCAACATCGTGGAAATGGCTGTTTAGAACTACGAACTACGTTATTTGAATTAATTTATGACGTTTAGTAATGTTTCTTGAATTCTCATTTCTTTCTACGTGGACCAGAGTATCCACAAGACTTTAAAAACTAATCTAAAAAGAATAAAACAAAAAAGTCATGTATACAAAAAAAAATTACTAGGCTTATTAGTATTTTCTACGCTACGGCGTGCGTTTGTTTTAACTTTTTCATCCGCCATTAGACGGTGGCTGCAGTGCCCCCTATAGTTTGTTGGAGTTGCGAACATTCCGATACTGCTGCATGAGTAGAGGTCGCGAGCTATTCGTAACTCCAGCGCTCGAATACGCTACCTTGCGGTGATTTACAAAACTGCCGATTAAACTAAAACATTGGCACGTTGAGTTCCACGTGGTGTCTGTTGACGTAAACACAGGCAGTTTGTTCTGAGTATTTATTAACGCAATCGATGAGTCTTAGTTTGCTTTCAGCTACAGAAATTAATTCGTCCCTTAGTAGTATTCTCGAGCTTCTCAAAATAATGTTAGTTTTCCTTATTTCCTTCTAAAATATGAGTTGATTGAAAATGGTGAAAGCGAAAACTGGATTAACAAACTTGGATAACGTTATACAAGGTAAAAATTTTTATTGTTTTGTATAAATTTGTAAGAATATGAGTTTTTTTTAATCTTAAATTAATTTAACTTACCATCTTTTACAGCAGCATTTAGTTGGAATGGACGGTATGCAAAATATTTTCTTGAATATATTACCGTAGAACAAAATGAAAAATGTTTCACCGAGAAAGAATTTACTTTATTCCTTTTATTCTCAGCTGAAAGGTTTCGCCAAATTTGTTTAGGGTTATAGTTTTAGTATTGTGCGAGCAAAGTAGCCTTCGCGAGATTTCGCGTTTTTAGTTAAACCATTTTTAATTTTTATCATGAGTGGAATAAAATGGTAGTAAGATTACAGAATTCGATAAGCAAAAAGAAATAATGGTCAATCAACTGAAAAGAAAACTACCACCATATATCCGTAAGAATTCTGTAGATGATTTGCATAACTTGACATAATTAAATCGTAACTCAGAAATTAGAAAAATCGAAACAGAAAAAATTTAAATTAAACGATATGGGAATTCGAGAGAATAACTCAGCAACAAATGCAAAACAATAAGCGCTAGCCAAGCAAGGCAAAGAAGTATCATCTTCTTTCGATAATAATTTGTATTGTCATATTGAATTTTCTAGCATTAATTGTTGTTCTTGTCAGGCCACAAATATTATTTAGTTTTATCAAGAATTGATAAATATCGAATTCAACATCGTGGAAATAGCTGCTTAGAACTACGAACTACGTAGTTTGCATTAATCTTTGACGTTTAGTAATGCTTCTTGAATTCTCATTTCTTTCTACGTGGGCCAGAATATCCACAATACTTTGAAAATTAATTTAAAAAGAATAAAGCGAAAAATATCATACATACGAACAAAAATCACAACACTTTTAGCATTTTCTTCGTTACCACATGCGTTTGTTTTAGTTTTTAAGTCGGCCATTAGACAGTGACTGCAGTGCCCCCTATAGTTCGTTGGAGTTGCGAATCCAAAAGACACTCAAAATGAATTTATTTTAAAGTATTTATTTATATATGTTTGTGTCACGTGCCGGTTTGAGTGGCAACACAGCGAAAAGAAAAAGTGATGTAGAATTCTGTGTTGTGAAAATGTGTTAGTTTTGTGGTGATGTTATAAAAACTTGTAAATAATGTGTGTTTTGTGCAACTTGAACGTTCCTTGTCGTGCAAAGAGTATGGTGTTTTATTCATATGAATTGTGTGCCTGTGTGCTTATTTAGAAGCAAGAAAAATATTAAGCGTTTGACTTCCTCCTACAACGCCAAAAATTCGTAAGTTCGAATGTTCTTATTATAACGATTCTGAGTACTAACAGTTCACTCAATATGTCTTAAATTTTTTAATTTCATCTAGATAACGTATCTGTACAGAACGGTTGTAGGTGGGTAGCATTACTCTGTTTCTAATCACTTAATTTTTGACAGGTACAAAGGTAATTATTTTTCAAGTCAATTCGCTACAATTGCATTATCTCATGCAGTTGGATGTTTTTAAAATTACATGCAGATCTTTTTTTCTGAAATATTTCAACTATTATTGCTCTACGTAAATAATATTCAGTATGGGCCTACAAAGAAATCAAAATTTGGTGAAATTCATAGTCGTACGAAATTTTGAATTATCACTCATTCTTTATCATTTCTGACAAAACCAAAAGATTGAGAGTTTCTATATGCGAAACTAAATTCGATTTTTACTTGCATTCGTGGTGGGATTCGTGAGCATTTTCTCTTTTTTTACGACAGATTTACGAGTTTGGAGGGTGCATTGAAAGTATTATGACTATTTTTGTAAATCTTCTATCCGTCTAAGAAAGTGTGTGTGGGAACGACATTTTTGTGCCCACCTTTGCTAAAAGAACTGCTGCATGAAATCGAACGAATGTTGGAACTCGTATCGCATCCCGGGAAAAAAATGAAACAATTCTACAAAAAAAAAAAACAGCATACGAGAAAATCGAAGGTTTATGTAATACCGCATTTTTTTTAAATACTACAAAATGTGTGAAACATTGTGTTGTTGTGTTTACAAGTTGGTTTTTGCAGTTTAAACTTATTGTGCGTTTAAAGTTCGAACATTTTCCTTATAAAGTACGAAATTTAAATGATGCCGATTTTTTGAGTCGTGTACACCAACACCACACAAGTATTTTGTAAGTTTAAAACTAATCTGACAAAGATTTATTATTTTTGTATGACTAGGGGGGGGGGGGGGTGAAACATGCTTCGTCTATGGCTCTTGGTTTAAGGTTAAGCTTTAGCTGCTATGATTTTCTCAACGAATCGAGATTGGACGAGACTCATTTTAAACTAAGTAATTTTATTGACTGCATCTACGCTTATTTAAATTTTGGACAAATCTCACCTTGTGTAAGATGAATGTTGCGTGCAGAATACTGATTGATTATCGTTTTCTGTGTGTAAAATTCATGTACTAAATTCTTGACTGTCTACGGGTGGCTTATCTGCGATCCTTCAGGGGAAAAAACATTGAAATAATTCAATGCCCCCCCCCCCGGTAATAACCTGAATGCAGATAAGTTCACCAATTTTAACTCAATTAGTGGGAAATCTATTTTGATAGATTCCTGTTTCTTTCTTCTTCCTCGCTTCCTATAATATCAAAATTTCCAAGGTGTCCGAAATTTAACTAGTTGAAACCTCATTTTTAGATCTACACATCTTATTGCTTTAGATTTACACTACTTACTAATTTTCAGATCTACAATACTTTCGGGCGTAAAAGAGGGACCATTCCAGTTTGGTTCTAAAAAAATCCCCTATCATCCCCTATGCGCTTAAGGTGTAACCTAGGTAGATCTATTTGAGTTAAGGGCATGCTCAACTCTATTGTGTTCGAATTCTATCTACCTGTAGCGTTGCAATAAATTTCCTTCTGGGTAGAGCGTAGGAAATTAATGGCTGCGTTTTCGGTAGATAGAATTCGATCGAATCGAACCCAATCAGGTGTTGAATATGCCACTGCACGATTCCCTCTCGTGTAGGTGTAATCCTTTTGCAATAATAAGAGATCCCTTTTATATTTTCGATATTTTTTTCCTTTCCATTTTAAAACCCCCGGCACACAAAGGAAGGGGGTTATAAGTTTGCCGTGTCTGTGTGTGTATCTGTCTGTGGCTCCACCAGTGGCGTAGCCATGGGGGGGGGGGATAGGGGGGTCAGAACCCCCCCATGAGCCCCAAACAATATATATGTATATATATATATATATATGTATATATGTATATATATATATATATATATATATATATATATATATATATGTATATATATATATACATACATATATATATATATATACATACATATATATATACATACATATATATATATATACATACATGTATATATATATACATACATATATATATACATACATACATATATATATATACATACATACATACATATATATATACATACATACATACATACATATATACATACATACATATATACATACATACATACATATATACATACATACATACATATATATATATATATATATATATATATATATATATATATATATATATATATATATATATATATATATATATATATATATATACAGTATAATATATATATACAGTATAAGTGTATAAACTTGAGGGCATGGCTTTACTTTAAACTTCAGAGAAAATTAACCCCCTCCAAGGATTTTTTCTCGCTACGCCACTGGGCCCCACCACGTCTAAACGGATGGACCGATTTCGAAAGAAAAAAATGTTTGAAAGGAGAGTTGATAGCGAGTGTTCTTAGCTAGACTGCGTTTTCGGATGACCCTAATTAGCCAAGATACAGTCGGATCCCGACTTACGCGAGGGATGCGTTCCAAGACTCCTCGCGTAAGTCGAAATTTCACGTGGTGGAAAAATGTATGCATAAACATTTTTTTAGAAGCATACCAAATTTTTTAGACATTTGTAAACACCCCTTAAACTGCTTTAAAGCATTCCTCAACTGTACATTACAGTTTCTTACATAAAAAACTCAACTTGTACTGTATTTAAAAAATAAAAAAGCTGTTTTATTCAACATAAAATAGTTAAAATGCACAAAATGAATGATTGATAAAATAAAGCAACACGGTACGTACAGTACGTAGTAATAATAAAATGCTGCACTATAATAGTACTGTACAGTAGATACAGTAATAATATTTATGGGTTAAAAAATGAAGATGATGAAGATTTATGCTGCATAATCAGATTGTTATTTTTTATTAAATACATTTTAAAATACGGTTGATTCACCTTTTCTTTTATGACGTTTCTATTTATGGCAACAAGCTCCTCTTCCCAATCTCTTTAATCCACAATGCAAGAGCAGCTTCCATTTTCATTTGTTTTACTCAGACTCTGCAAGCTTTAACATTGAAACTAAGTTCTGAACTTATATGGATATCATTTTGTTTTGACTTTTAACTGTACGTATGGAAGATTCACTCATACTTATTGCGTTGCTACCGTCAACGTTTGGTAGTTGTATAAGCATATCGAGAATCTTAATCTTCTTTTTATTGTCATAAACTTTATTTCACCTCCCCCCCTCATCTTTATAAACTTTAGATGAAACAGCTCACTAAGGTGACATTATATTTCATCAACTTTAATGTTTAGAATGTAAAAAAGAAAGCTGCTGAGCGATTTTTTTATTCACTAACAACGTGATGCCTAGACTAGTTTGATGTGGGAACTTTCGATGGTCAGTGTGATGCTAATGGAGATGTAATAACATACACAAAATATATATTTAGTTGTCAATAATGAAGCCGCTACTTCCTTCTAAAGAAATTCGCGTTGTGGACGAGAAATTCGCTCGCGTCAACTCTAAAATTCGTTACTCATGGGAAATTCGCGTTATAGCCATTTCGCGTAAGTTGAATCGCGTTATAGCGGGAGTCGACTGTATTAATAAAAAAAACTCTGGAGGGTTTTTTGCGATTTTTGCAGTGAAAACATTTTTAAAATTTTAAAAATTTAGTACTAGAATAACGAGTTTTTTTTTCTGCGTCTGATAGTATGTGTTTGAAAATTCCATATTATATAGAATTCGTATTATGACGCTTTTTTAAAGCAAATTTTAAATACGGGGCTAAGCCTTTATTCACGCGATTGGTAACCGAATTCATTGTTGGCCGATTAGGAAATTAAAAGCAATGATTTAAAATTTTTATTTGTTGACAGTTTCTATTTGTTAACAAATTAAATACTTGTAATTGATTTTAATAGCAAAAGGCTTTGAAATTTCCCCTCTTAATTCTACATTTGCGACTAAGTCGTTTTTTTTTGAGCAATCACGATTGCTTATTGTTCTCACTTGACCGTCCTTGATGTTGTGGTTCCTTTTTCAGCTTGGACCAGGGACCTCTGCAGCACCACCGCCCGCCGGCGCGGCTCCTCTGGTCCTGAGCACTATCCCCCAGAATCCACTTCTGGAGGACGGTGGCGTTCATGTCCTACACACGCATGCTTATACACATTCACACTCACACACTCACACGTACACACTTACGTTCACACACACACTCAACTTTACACACATAACCAACCAGGAGGAGAGATATGCTTGGGAGGAGCCGTATCTAGAAACAATAACTCCAATGAGTAGGATCTTGTTGCAAACCGTGATTGCGAAAAACATAATTTGAATTCAAAAATTCAGAATTCAAATTAGAGTTGATTGGGGGAAGTTGGGGTCACAGGTGTTTTAGTTTTTGATTTTAATAACTTGGATAATCTTTAGTTATAGCTTAAATGCATGCTAGAGTTATTGGTTGCTATTTCATGCAGCAGTATCATTTTTTTTTCCTATTTTGCGGATTATTCCCGGAATTTGTTTATCCACGTCTTATGCTGCGGATAATCGGGAGTTTATTGTACTTAAAACTAACTGCTCAAAAGCAAGCAGCTACTAGAACCGACAATAACAAGCACTCACAGGATGAAATTTTTTTTTACAAAAGTATAGAACATTATTGTAAAATTACTTACATTACGTACGCAATGACTTATGCAATATGAAAAGCATTATATTTGTGGCTACATCACTACGCACGAAAAAAATCAAAACTTTTCCCATTTATTCTCACAAGGATGTAAAAGGGAACATGATCACTTGAATATGAACGAACAGTATCATTTTAAAATGGTACGAGGGCAAATCAAAAAGTCATTGCGCCTATTTCTTTTAGCCAAAATATGGCTGTGAATACAAAGCAAACCTATACAGTCTCAGCAGTGACAGTTCCTTGAACCGTACCAGCCGTATCTGCTTTTTGCTAGGAAGAGCGGAGCTGCTAACAGTCATTTAAGATGACGGTTGTTCTTCAGACGTCCACAGCTTATGAGCAGCGAAGTGTTCTTCGTTTTGCATGGAGCAACGGACTAAAGTCCATAGCAATTCACAGGGGCACCTACTACAGTCCAGACCTTGCCCTAGTGATTTTCACGTTTTCGCTCCACTGAAGAAGTTTCTGGCAGGACAGAGATTCACGTGTGACGAAGAAGTCAAGAACGCGGTCTGACGGTGGTTCCGCAGGCAGCCGAAGAATTTACCACAGGGGGATCTCTAATTTAGTGCTGCGATGGGACAAATGTCTGAACCGGTGTGGTGACTATGTGGAGAAATAATGTAAGGTACGTAGTACACTACGTATATTTGTAAATACCTGTATGTACCTGTTTTTGGCGAATGAAAAATAGGAGCAAAGGCTTTTTGATTTGCCCTCGTACTTTACATAGTGTAAAATTTTTCCTTTGATTGGGTTTGAGATAACCAGAAGATATTTCTCAAACAACTTAACTGGAATCGACATCTTGGGACTTGATGGTTCGTTTTTTATACTTTTTAAATCCTACTTTTATTTTTCACCTAAGTGGAAATCAGTAAATCTTTTTATCCTAAAATTTAAATTCTGCTGCGTTAGTAAAATTTGTATCATCGAAAGTTCTAATCTGTATATCAGTTTCTTACGAAATACTTGAACCGAAGAAAGGGTATTGTTATATGTCAACTAGAGATGCACCGAATACCATATTTTACCGAATACCGAATATTTGGTTAAAATTCTAACCGAATATTGAGCCGAATCTCGAAAATCTGGTTAAACATGTAACTGTATTCTGATGTACTGCACCTGTCTTTACTAATAATAAAACTCAAAGTCACTCGGTCTGGATGTCTGGATCTCTGTGACGCGCACAGCGCCTAAACCGTTCGGCCGGTTTTCATGAAATTTGGTACAAAGTTAGTTTGTAGCATGGGGGTGCACACCTCGAAGCGATTTCTCGAAAATTCAATTTTGTTCCTTTTATATTCTAATTTTTAGAACATTTTACCGAGCAAATTATTACAACGTGAGAGATTAAATTACGAAATTATCATAACATGGAACCGTAAAATGGGCGAGCAAATGAACATAGCCAATTGGCGAGAAATTCATCATCCATTATTTGTAAATATACAGAATATACAGGCGAACCGAATGACCTTTTAATTTTCTACTACGGGCAAAGCCGTGCGGGTATCACTAATTTTAAATAAAACATGTTTATATATTTGCTGTACTTTGTGAAATGCAAATGCACTGAAATTTAATATCCTAATTTTATCCACACTAAAAGTCTAATAATTAATTCAAAAGAAATAAAAACTGAAATAAGACATTCTAAAAGCAAAAGCAAATTAATGGAGCAAATGACTAATTTCGTTTATGCTTATCTGTAATTCTGCTTAAATTAATAATTTGTCCATTTCTTGACATATGTTTGACAACTGTTAATCATAACAACATACCATGTTATGAATCAAGAATCTTGTAGAACGCCTAATAATCTTTCACCGTTATTAAACTTTAATAACAATGATTAATTTTACTAAATCGTTTTTGAACGTTTAGTATTTCAAAATAGTGTTAATTTTCTGAAATTAAAATACTGAGAATTTAATATCTCGGTGCTTCCTTTTATCTATACTATTAACCACCTTTTTACTTTCTTCTATATCTAATATATAGAAGAAAGTACTGGATTCGTGCAAATTTTCGAATTTCGAATTTTGACGGATTCGAACGTTTTGAGGTGTGCTGAGTCCATTTCGACTGTTTTTGGAAAATGTCTGTCTGTCTGTGTGTGTGTATGTGTGTGTGTGTCACGTCTGTGTGTGACCAGTCTTTTGTGGCCGCTCTACAGCAAAAACTACCGCATGAAATCGAACGAAATTTGGTACACATATGTGCCGCTATGTGAACTTGTGCCCATTGGTTTTTGGCGCGAATCCCTCCAAGGGGGGTGGAGCAATAGGACGTTTTTTGAGTTACGCGTGCTTGCTATTCCTCAGGAAGTAACTGGCGGAATCAAACAAAATTTGGTCAATATGTTGCCATTAACAGGAACAGGTGCAGATTCAATTTTGGTGTCAATAACTCAAACGGGGGTTGAGCTATAGAACGTTTTTTGTCGTCAATTGTGACTGCTGTATCTCAAGAAATAATGAACGGAATGAAAGAAAAATTTATCGGCAAGTAGCCCTCGGTGGGTATAAGAGCTGATTTTATTTTGGTGTCAACAGCTAAAAAGGGGGTAGCGCAATCACCCGTTCTTTTTTTCCATTGTGAGTGCCCTATCTCAAGAAGTAATGCTGCGTTTTGGTTGAAATTTGGAATATATGTGAATCCATATGTAAACAGGCTTTGGTTCAATTTGGACGCCAATCGCTCCAAGAGGTGTTGATTTTTTTTTTTTTTTTTTTTGCGAATAAAAATAGCTTTATTAATGCAACAATAAGAAAGATAAATCGTAATAGATTGTCGTCTGCGTATTTCTCGTGATTTTAATTGTATGGAAATGATCGGAAATATTATCTCAATGATTTAAAATTTTTAACTGTTGCCATCTTATGTTTGTTAATAAATAAAATATTTGTAATTAATTTAAGCAAGGGTTTTAAAATAACTTTCATTTTTCTCTTTGCTTTTGCAATAATTCAGGCATTGGAATGGTCGTCAAGTTTTTTCATGTGAAATTTTGTTTTTGTTGGGAATATTGCTTCCTCGTCAAGCATGGGGAGGGATCAGAAGAAAAAAAAAAAAAAAAGAAAAATATAGTAGAAAGTTTCGTGATGGCCACAACATACTAGTTAATAACTTGTAAATGATAATTGTTTTCCAACTGCCAATTTTTAAAGATAAATAGCGATTAATTATTTACTCAACATTTTTTTATGAACACCTAATATTATATATATATATATATATATATATATATATATATATATATATATTTGTGGTTACTGTTTTATATTTAAATGAGTTTAATAGTAAGGTTAATGTAATCTTTACTAATAATAAAACTGAAAGTCTCTCTGTCTGAGTGTCTGGCTGGATGTCTGTAGGATGTCTGGATCTCTGTGACGCGCATAGCGCCTAGACCGTTCAGCCGATTTTCATGAAATTTGGCACAAAGTTAGTTTGTAGCATGGGAGTGTGCACCTCGAAGCGATTTTTGAAAATTCGATGTGGTTCTTTTTCTATTCCAGTTTTAAGAACAAAACTATCATAAGATGGACGAATAAATTACGAAATTATCATAACGTGGAACCGTAACATGGGCACAAGCCAATTGGCGAGAAAATTCACCATACATTATTTGTAAATATACAGGCGAACCAAAAGACCTTCTAATTTTTCTATTACGGGCAAAACCGTGCGGGTACCACTAGTGTGTCATAAAATTTAAGAAAAATTGAATAGCAACTACATTTAAATTAAACATCGAAGTCTTTTCTCTTACATTAAAACTACTTTAGACGTGATAATATTAGTTGTACTATGCTACTATACTATAAATTTCATTCATTGGGTTAAAAAATTTGCTTTTTTATCAATTGTAGGATAATTAAATTTGTTTACTATTCGGTTACCGCGTACTAGAACCTTCAGCAGAAACGAATATTGGGTTTGTCTGCTGAATAGGAAGTGTATCGAATAACCAACCGAATATTCGATGCATCTCTACTGTAAACTAATTGGAATATGTATCGGAAGTCATCAAACAGTCTTCAAGAACCTTTTTCTTTTTTGAGAAAGCGAAACGCGCGTGTTTTACATCAATCTTATTTTGTCCTTTAAAAAAAAAATTAATTTGAATTTTGAAATCTTAAATTCAAATTATAATTTTCGCAATCACGAGTGTGTGTATGTAGGCGTGTGTGTTTGTGTGTGGGGGGTATGTGTGTTTGTGTGTAGGGGTATGTGTATGTGTGTAGGCATGTGTGTTTGTGTCTGTATGCTGGCATAAGTGTGTGGGTAGTTGTGTGTATGAGTGTGTGTGTGTGGGGGGGGGTACGTGTATGTGTGTGTAGGCATATGTGTTTGAGTCTGTGTGCAGTCATGAATGTATGGGTAGTTGTGTGTATGTGTTTGTGTATGTGTGTGTAGGTGTATGTGTATGTGTGTGTGTGTGTGTGTGTGCGTGCGTGTGTGTAGTTGTGTATGTATGCGCGTGTGTGTAGGACATGGATGCAACCTGGAGACGGCTTTCGCTATAGGAGCAGCATCGTGAGGACCCGGTCGACGGTGATGGTGCGGAGGGTGGCGGTGGGAAAATAAAATGATAGGACATCAAAACAGTCAAGTGAGAACAATAAGCAATCGTGATTGCTCAAAAAAAATATTTTGAGAAAACTCTACTACCAATACAAGAAATTTTTCTTTCAGTCAATTAATTTTCAGATATAAGAAAAAACTGATACAGTCGGACCTCGATATAAGGTCACTCCACGGGACTTCACAAAACTTACCTTATAAGCGGGGTGACCTTATAACCGATTCATATATATATTTATTGATAAATAAGGATGTATTTACAAGGATGTATACATTAATTCTTTTCAAAATTTAATACGTCCAAAAACATCAGTTAATTAAATTATAATAGTTGAATTGATTTGAACCAACTGAAATTTTTGGAATTAATAAGAAATTTTGAAATGCTTTTTTAAAACTTCCATGTAGAATAAAACTGCATTCAAATATGCCCAAGCAAAGAACTAATGTGCAACCTACCTAGCTTAAAATTACATTAATACAGGACTGACGCGTTTTTTCCTTAGTTTAAGCACAATGGTTTCTAAATATCTTCTGCAAATTTTTTTCGGCTTCTAAAAAATTGCGATATGTACATACTGGGTGCTCACGTTACTGCTTCATATTTTAGTATCATTGTCGTAACACTCACTTTCCACTGTTAATTTACTACGTTAATAAGAAAAATGACTTTTCACTTTCTAGCCTACTTTCCCAGTAAAAGTCAGAAAAAGAAGAAAAAAGCATGAAAGAAGGCTTAATGCATCTTAAAAATATCGCAAAAAACAAAAAAAAGTAAAAAATAAATACAATAATTAAATAAATATCGAAAAATTAAAAATTGGAAAGTAGGGTATTGAGATGGGAAAAAATATCTGTCGTTCTGTCTGTCGGTCTGTCTGTCTGTCCCTCCCTAATAACTTTTGAATGAATAGTCCGATTCGAACAAACTTTTTTTTGTTCGAAAGATCTCAGCGAGGAAACCTTACTCCCATATTTCACTTTTTGATTTGAACTATTTTTTGTTCAATTTTGAACAGTTCAAAAAAACTTAACATTAGCGCCTACGGGGAAATTCAAGGCAATTCCAAACTGTGAGGCGAATTTGCTTCAAACAAACTTTGTAGGAAAAAGCTTTTGATGAAAAACTTGTATATAAAATATCTTTTTGATTTGAACAATTTTCCGTTCAATTTTGAACAGTTCAAACCCTTATCATTAGCGCCTACGGGAAAACTGAAAGTCAATGTAGATTCCGTACTTGAAGGCGGATTTTTTTCAAAGAAATTTTGTTGGAAATAGATCTTGACGCCAAACTCCAGATTCCGACTCCGAGAATTTAGGGGCACCTGACTCCGAATCCGACTCCTGTGCCCGACAATTAATCGGACTCCGACTCCCCGACTTCGACTCTGACTTCGTAGCTTTGGCAAAGATTTATACACGGAGGACAAATGACTGACTCCGATTCTTGGATATTCGTCTCTGACTCCTTTATCCCAAAATGAGATAGACTCCGACAACGCAGCTATGGTTTTAACTGTTAAATAATTATTGTTGATACGACTTGTTTTTATTTTCACGCTAAAGTTTTAATTTAGGTATTCAGTTTTCGGCGGATAAACTCGAAGTCAATTATGTTTCTACATAAAGATATGCGCAGACGATTTTTTTTTTTTTTTGACAATGAAAAGTATCTCTTTAAGTTGACATTTTATTGTTTTTATTTATTTTGGTAAGTGCATTAATTCATTTAAAAAATTGTTTTTGGCAACAGGGGAAAACGAAACTATTTTTTTTTTGATATGATGTATTTACTTTAATGAGTTTATTAATTTTAATACTTATTTTTTCGTTTTGAAAGCTGTTAAAGAATTTTTTTTAATGGAAAAATTGTATTAGCTGCTTTGTTTAAAAGGTGCTGCTATTTTATTTGTTCGCTTTCTTTTTTTGATGAGTGAGGAATATTTTATTCCTAGATATTAGCTTAAAATATTTAAAAAATATCTTTGAAACAATTTGCGATTTTAGCTATGTTTGAGAATACTGATCAAGTACTAGAAAGTAGTATGGGTATACGGGAAAGTAGGCTCGTATAGTTCTAGACGGAACTTCTTGTTAAGGATCGTATATCGCGTAAAATTCTTGGAAGTGAATCGATTAGGCAATGAAATCATTTAAAGAAGTCAGACAAAAGGGTGACCTTTTAAGCGATTAATGTATTATGACCTGACCATCCAATAATACATAACATAGAATTCCTATTCAGCAAGCCGGGACTTAAGAAAAGTGACCTTATATGCGGGGTGACCTTCTAAGCGGGTGACTATATATCGAGGTCTGACTGTATATGTTCTTGGTACTTTCAATCAAAAATAACTAGAAAAGTGACTACGAAAATATTTTGATACCGATTGCTTCGATGTTCACAGCAACTGAAACATCATCCAATTTTAGTTTCATTTAATTTATGGTTTCGTGTAATGTTTCTGAACGTCTTAGGGGATAGTAGGAACGGAGCGAGAGAGGTATTTTTAGCTTATTAATCTCTCAGGAGGTGGGGAATCTTAATCAGTTTTCGTCCTTTCCAGATTTCATTTAACCATGCCACAAGAAGATGAAATGATTTTTGGTATCTATGACAACATAATTTTTGAGTGGTAGAAACTATGTCACTAACATCGAATGACGTAATTACAATCTGATGTGAAGACTTTTCGAGAAGTAAATATAGCTTATGACAAATAATATTATTAGTGAGCGAGATAACTTGGATTACAACGCCTCATTTACTGTGTTAATAGGTTTGCTTTCAAAGATTTGCTAATACATTCGACCGTGATTTAACAATTTCATCGGGACCGAGACTTTTATACGTTAAATCGGGGTTATTCGTAATATCGGAGTGTGAAAAAAAAATAAAAAACTGAACTTACCTTATCTTAAACACTTATGAAGCAACTGCTCAAAAGTATCCATAATTAGAAAGTGAAACTGAATTAAAAATTTTTTATTCAGCATCTCACGACTTATTATGCACTAGTTAATTTGAAATTTTAAACTACCAACACTAAGTAATGATGTTTGATGTTTGACAATTTCCTTGATACTTGACTCGAAATAGTTCTCTTTCGACTTTATGGAGAGAAGAAAATCATTTAGAGCACGTTACACGTTTGCGTTTGGTGCCTCAAAAATTGTCCTTAAGCTTAGAAATACCTCCTCAATCGCCAGATTTAAACTTAATGGAACATATTTGGAAGTATATGGTGGATAGATTACGAAAATATATCATTTAAAGCAAAAACGAACTAGAAACACTAAGACTCGAAGTGCGGCAGAATACTTACTCAGAAATTGGACAAAAAAAGAAAGAAAAAAAACAATGAAATCTATTCCCAGAAGTTTAAAAGATATTGTTGATACTGCATGATATTTGACTAAATAATAACTTTGTAAAAAGTTGGATTATTTACTAATTTTTAACCGACTTCAAAAAAGGAGGTTATGATTTCGTATTACGGCTTTTTATGTATGTTTTCGAATTATTTCAACACTACTTGACCGATTTGGAAAAAAAAAAAAATGTTTGGAAGGATATAATTCCCAGATGGTCCCATTGTAATTTGGTCTGGATCTGATAAATGGTCCCGGAGAAATCCAAAAAAATTTTAATTTCATACGTCACGGTCACGTGGTTTTTGCTGTGATCGGTGTATTTTCACACCTAAAGTTTTGGCATCTCTTGAATGATATTTAATTCTCGCGGTACATGCATGATTCATTTTCGCAACGCTGCGCCGCCTGTTAATTTTTTTTATTATAGGTGTTACTAATGTATTTATAACTGTGGGTAGGCAAAGCAGTAAATTAAGTATATTTTGCTACTTTAATAGTTGAATCAATTACCTTAATATTTTATTTTCTAATAAATAACTTTATTTAGGCACTAAAATATAAAGTTCTTTATTTAATATTCCAGTTTTTAAATATATTTAGTGTTCAGTTGAGGGGGAATTTAATACAGAATACTCTTCCGCCACGGTTTAATTTATATTCTTTAATAATATACATTATTACGTAAAATACATCGCCTGCTCAGTCATTTCCAGCCGAGGACTGCAGTTTCGTGCTTATTAGCACTCATCATAGGAAAGTGACTGCAGTCCTCGGCTGGAAATGACTGAGCTGGCGATGCATTTCACGTATTTCTGCCTTAGCCCTGGCTATAGGGCGGTAACTTACTGAATATAACTGCCTTGCCTTCAAAATTCGAGTTGAACCGAACCATTGCTTCGGTCACTCGTCTGGTCAGTGCAAATCCTGTATTAGCTACCAGTTTGTTTGGCACTTGGCTTCCTTAAGAGGTTTTCCATCTCCAGCTCTGTCACTTTCCTATGCCTGGCTAATAAGCACGAAACTGCAGCCCTCGGCTGGAAATGACTGAGCTGGCGATGTATTTCACGTATTTCTGCCTTAGCCCTGGCTATAGGGCGGTAACTTACTGAATATAACTGCCTTGCCTTCAAAATTCGAGTTGAACCGAACCATTGCTTCGGTCACTCGTCTGGTCAGTGCTAATTCTGTATTAGCTACCAGTTTGTTTGGCACTTGGCTTCCTTAAGAGGTTTTCCATCTCCAGCTCTGTCACTTTCCTATGCCTGGCTAATAAGCACGAAACTGCAGTCCTCGGCTGGAAATGACTGAGCTGGCGATGTATTTCACGTATTTCTGCCTCAGCCCTGGCTATAGGGCGGTAACTTACTGAATATAACTGCCTTGCCTTCAAAATTCGAGTTGAACCGAACCATTGCTTCGGTCACTCGTCTGGTCAGTGCAAATTCTGTATTAGCTACCAGTTTGTTTGGCACTTGGCTTCCTTAAGAGGTTTTCCATCTCCAGCTCTGTCACTTTCCTATGCCTGGCTAATAAGCACGAAACTGCAGCCCTCGGCTGGAAATGACTGAGCTGGCGATGTATTTCACGTATTTCTGCCTTAGCCCTGGCTATAGGGCGGTAACTTACTGAATATAACTGCCTTGCCTTCAAAATTCGAGTTGAACCGAACCATTGCTTCGGTCACTCGTCTGGTCAGTGCTAATTCTGTATTAGCTACCAGTTTGTTTGGCACTTGGCTTCCTTAAGAGGTTTTCCATCTCCAGCTCTGTCACTTTCCTATGCCTGGCTAATAAGCACGAAACTGCAGTCCTCGGCTTGAAATGACTGAGCTGGCGATGTATTTCACGTATTTCTGCCTTAGCCCTGGCTATAGGGCGGTAACTTACTGAATATAACTGCCTTGCCTTCAAAATTCGAGTTGAACCGAACCATTGCTTCGGTCACTCGTCTGGTCAGTGCTAATTCTGTATTAGCTACCAGTTTGTTTGGCACTTGGCTTCCTTAAGAGGTTTTCCATCTCCAGCTCTGTCACTTTCCTATGCCTGGCTAATAAGCACGAAACTGCAGTCCTCGGCTGGAAATGACTGAGCTGGCGATGTATTTCACGTATTTCTGCCTTAGCCCTGGCTATAGGGCGGTAACTTACTGAATATACATTATAACTGTGTATGATTTCTGAAGTTTGACCAATATTCTAGATTTACTATTTCACGATGCCGACAATTCAATTTGAAATTAGGGTTATATTAATTAGCAGGCTTCAAAAACAGGAGGAGGTTCTAAACTCGTCGGATTTGTTTTTCCTTTGTACAATATTCCATAAATACTCAAAGACACCTGTACCCAGGGGCGTGAACAGGGAGGGGGGAGGGACACCTGTTGGCCCGGGCCCGAGCCTGGAGGGGGGCCCAATATTTTTGTAACTAACGGTGAAATATAGGGGTAAACTATATGAAGAGGGAACCGGAAAAGTCATTTGTGATGGGCTCCAAAATTTCTGTGCACGCCCCTACCTGTTTCGATAAGGAAAAGTCTTTTTTTGTTTGAAACAGCATAGTTCCTCGGCGGTCTAATGTTAATCTCATAAAAAACAACCCTGTTGTAAAAATTTCCCCGCCAAGAAAACCTTTAACTTTTCCGCACAAAAAAGGCCTTCATCCTAACCCCCAAAACATTCAGCCTTAAAAAGTTATGATATCTAGTTTGCCCGCCAAGTATCTGCCAAACTATCATTCTCCCTGTTCTCCTCTTTCATCACATCTACTTCCGTTAGAACCTCCTCCCACCTTCAACTCTCCAGAAATATGGATAGATCCTTTAAATTTTTTATTCCGCTTGGCGAAAGGCTTTTCAAAGTGAAGTGGTTCCTTGGTGAGTAAAAAGCTTCCCGCTAAAAGCTAAGTGAAGAGATAACTTTTTTCTTTTAGTTATATTTGGACGTTAGATATTAGTTTTATGTAAAAATTTTGAGTTACTTTTACTTCATTTGTAACTAGTCATTTTAACAAAAATTAGAAATTTTCTTGAAATGAATATTCTGAACGACCGTCGTACAGAAAAGGGTATATAATATATATATATATATATATATATATATATATATATATATATATATATATATATATATATATATATATATATATATATATATATATATATATATATACTGCTCGACATTGAAAATGCAACACCAAGAAGGAGTGTTCAGAAATTTCTGCAAATTTTAGAGTAGACGTTGTGAAATGCGCAGCTCTCCGACGCACGTGAAGTAAGATATAAGGAAAGGAACTTGCAGAATGGGCAATATTCGTGTCGTTATTTCTGACTGGAGAATTATCAAAGAAATTTCGTTTTTGTCTTGGAGGATACGTGTAACACGAAAGAATGCCAGGCCGCCGTCAACGAAGGCACTTCCAGCAGATAGACGATTTTACGAGGGGTATGGTGATCGGACTGAGAAGGGGAGGTTGGTCCGTACGTCAAATCGCAGCTGATACCCACATGGATGCGAGCACGGTGCATCGACTGTGCCGAAGATGGTTGGTGCAATGAAATGTGGCAAGATTGAGGGGTGCAGGGGCAGCCAGAGTGACATCAGAACGCGCGGATCGACGCATCCACCGACAAGCTGTAGCAGACCCACAAGTCACTTGTTCCTCGATTCTGCAGCAGGTGCAAGATACCCTGAATTTTCCCGTGTCAACCAGAACCATTCCCCGTCTTTTGGTCGCACGTGGTCTGCAATCACGGCGTCCCGCTAAGAAAACTGCCATTGACCACACAACATAAAAAGCAACGTTTAGTATGGTGCCGGACTAGAGCGACGTGGATGACAGAATGGCGAAATGTCGTGTTCTCAGATGAATCTCGCTTCTATTTATCCAATGATAGTCGCCGCATACGTGTTTGGCGTCGACGTGGAGACAGATCTAATCCGACAGTAACTGTGGATCGTCCCACCGCACGACAACGTCGCATAATGGTTTGGGGCGCAATTGCGTACAATTCCATATCACCTCTAGTTCGTATTCAGGGCACTATGACGGCCCAACGATACTTGGATAATGTGCTGCGGAAGGTGGCAATCCCTTATCTTCAAAGGCTACCTAATGCAATTTTTCAGCAGGATAACGCCGACCACATAGTGCTCGCATCTGCCAACATGCTCTCCAAGGCACACAGATGCTTCCCTGGCCACCATACTCTCTTGACCTGTCACCAATCGAACATGTGTGGGATGTGATTTGACGACGTTTGCAGACTCTGTCCCTGCCTCGTTCAGAAGACGAACTGTGGCAAATGGTTGAAAGGTAATGGACACCCATCCCTCTGTACACCATCCGCACCCTTATTGACTCTATGCCTAGACTTGTTTCTACGTGTATCGCTGTCCGCGGTGGTCCTACATCCTACCGAGTCGACGCCTTTCTCGCTCTGTATTCTGCCTATCATTTTAAAATTAAGATCATTTATTATTCCTTGCTGTCTCTGTCATTTTTCCAAATTTCATCACTTTCTGACCACTTCTTCTTGGTGTTGCATTTTCAATGTCGAGCAGAGTATATATATATATATATATATATATATATATATATATATATATATATATTCACACAAACAGTCAAAATGCAAATGAAAAAGCAAATGAAAAAAGCGAGAACATCAAAATGGAAAATGAAAAAGGTGAACCCAGGACCAACACTTTATCAAGGGGGGGATTGGTCCTAAAGTCGTTGATTTTTCAATTTCTTTGAATTTCTATTTTAAATTTGTCTTAAATTGTATCTCTTGTTTTATATATATATATATGGGATTTTATCTAAAGTTGGTACTTTTCTTTGTTTTTTAACAGGGCCGATTGTTATTAGAGTTCTGTTTTCATTCGTTCTCCATTAAACAAAATAAATAATCCCTTACCGGGGGACCCTAGAGTGTAAAGAAATGGGTTGAGTAAAACTATTCGCCGCCAACAGGATGAAACAAATTGCCACCCATATTGTCCCTATGTATTAAACGAAAGTAACGTCAAAGAAATTGTAAAGGGATGTTTGTGGGCCTGCGTTTAGGTGACCCCAAAGCGCCTAACAGCCTTAAAATTTTGCACAAAACTACTTCGAGTCCGGGGATTTTCACCTGTGTTTTTTTATTTTTAATTTCCAATTAAGTTTTTTTTTTTTATCATTATTTTTTTAAGCTAGAATTTCCTGTTAGTTGCGTATTAAAGGGATTTTCCGCACCTTAAACGGTTTATGTCGTTCGAATGAGAAGTTTTTTCAAACTCGTAGCGCCCTTTTAATCTGATTCTTTCTAATAGACGATTTAAATTTTTGCGGATCAAATAAGATTCCGATGCAATCTGGGGTTCGCTGAGCGTCAGCGAGCAGGGGTGCTAAAAACAATGCTGAAGTGCCTTAGTGTTGAAAGATTTGCTGTCTATATACTACATTTTTTGCAAAAGCAAAAGGAATTCGGGTACATTGTTAGTTCATTTCTAGTGGCTGCCGAAGAAATTTCTGAATTTAAGAATTTGCAGCCTATGAGAGATGTCCACCGTAAGCTATACCAGATAGTAACCAATTTAGGAATTCGCCACTGCAGTAAACGAAACATTGAATTATTTTCCCATTTTACTTTCTGAAATTAATGAGACAAATTAGTTGTTTTCTCAAAATGAATTTGGCATTTCAAATTTTCAATATTATTAAAAGAAAGTCATCACGAATGGGGTTATTTCAAATAATTGTGACCAAGTTTGACAATCTCGGAAATTTTACAATTTCAACATCAAAATTCGACATGCACTTATTCTTAAAAAAAAAAAAAAAACTTTGTTTTTTGGGTTTGGAAATTTTTACTGGATTCTGATTCAGCAATCAAGATTGCTTATTGAGGTTACACTATCCCCCCCGCCCCCAATATCTGACGTTCGTCAAAACCAGTTCTTTTTTCGATTGGTAGATAGCAAGCCACGTGCTCCTTCGCTGTGTGGCCAATCAACTTCAATTGAATTGCTCGAGTTAAATATTAACATCTGCCTTTTTTCTCATGCCTAAATATGTTAATTTTATTATATATATATATATATATATATATATATATATATATATATATATATATATATATATATAAAATTATTTTATTTTTGTTTGCTTATTTGTTTTATTTGCGAGTATGATTATTTTTAGAAGATAAATAATGGACTAAGTGCTATTATTCTATTTCTTTGCTTTATTTATTGGCAGTTTCTTTCAGATTGGATAATTACGATTTATTATCTTATTGATAACTTTAAACGCTTTGCTTCGGAGGTTTCAAATGATTTTAAACGTATTTAAATTGTATGCTTTTTTTCTTTGGAGGATAAGTTTTGACGGATAGTGGTCTAGTTGTTGTCATTATATCAGGATTTTATTTATAACTTCATGGAATATGCTTGGAGCTTAGATAAAACTGTGCGCATTTTAATTATCAGAACTGAATCTTTGTTTTATTTCGGAGTGGGAAGAGAAATTTACATTTGCTCAAAAAACTTTTTTCTTTACACTCAATATGACGGGCACAGCCGTGCAGGTACAGCTAATTTTATTCTATTAATTATTAATGTACGTAAATTTAATTATTGATAAGAAGTATGTTCAGAACACGTTGAATAAAATGGATTACCTTAATGTGTTTTGCTGATTTCGCCCAAGTTTTCCGGTATATACTCGTATATCTTTTTTTCTACAAGGTAACCATTATTCGGAAAATTAGGCGCGAGATTATCTTTTAAAAATATCATTCTATATTTTTCCTCAAACTCCAATGCAGAAATATCTTCACTACAGATGTATCACAAGCATTATTAATTACACTGAGAACGTGAAACCCATTCTCAATTTCCCTCTTTACACTGACAAGTCTTTGCGAAGTCACAGTAGCTATCTGCAATGGATTGATCTCAAAGTTGTAAGCATATGTTGAATGACCCATGAAACAGAACCCAGAAACAGCTGCTATGACCCCGCTACAGCTTTCCAATGCCTGGAAGGAAACTGCGAGCTAACTGCGTATTCAACGAGCGCAAATATTGCGTTCAAACTTATCAAACTCTTATGCATGAAGTCACAAACTTTGTTGAGGAAAAAAAAAGTTTGGTTTTTGTTTAAAATAATCCAGAAAGAAAAATGTCCCCTCCGCTTACTCTGCCTTTTTTATGTTAATCGTTGCCCAGATGATCTCTTTATATTAAATACTAGGAGTACCCGCAAGACTTTGCCGTAATTGATAAATTAAAAGGTCTTTCGGTTCGCCTGTATATTTACAAATAATGTATGGTGAATTTTCTCGCCAATTGGCTTGTACCCATGTTACGGTTCCACGTTATGATAATTTCGTATCTCGTCAATTGGCTTGTGCCCATGTTACGATTCCACGTTATGATAATTTCGTAATTTACTCGTACATCTCATGATATTTTTGTTCTTAAAATTGGAATAGAAAAAGAACCACATCGAATTTTCAAAAAATCGCTTCGAGGTGCACACCCCCATGTTACTAACTAACTTTGTGCCAAATTTCATGAAAATCGGTGGAACGGTCTAGGCGCTATGCGCGTCACAGAGATCCAAACATCCTACAGACATCCAGACATCCTCCGGACAGAGAGACTTTCAGCTTTATTATTAGTAAAGAAAAGTAAGATTTCACAGAAATTCTGGAAGGAAGTCTGTGGCGGGCCTGCTTCCAGGAGACCCCATAGCACCTAAAGCCTTGAAATTTTGTACAAAAATACTTCGAGCCCCGGTGGTTTGCACCTGAGGTGTTGTTTTTGAAAAATCGAATTAGTTTTTTGTAGTTAATGTTTTAAGCTCAAATTTTAAGCATAAATTCTGAAGAATTCTGAAGAATTTATGGACATTCTGAATTTCCATTTTTGAACAATCACGAATTGCTTATCGTTTTCACTTGACCGTTGAATAACGTCCGTTCTTGATTTAATTTTTCTATGCTTATCGGCCTAAAAGGCACACGATTCCGAGTTGAAATAATTCGATTCCGAGTCGGAATCGAATTATTTATAAACAACCTTCACGACTTTACACAATCATTTTTACTTAAAAAAACAGTATCCAGAACTCAGCATCTAACACATAACATTCAGGTCTGGCATTCCTTTGAATTTGGACGTCTTGAATTCAAATTAGGGTTGCGATGAAAGCAATTAGTAAAAACAAGAAACCCAACGAGCAGGGTTCGTTGATTTAAATCGTGATTAAACTCATCATTTTAATCAAGGTATTCTTTTTAAAAAATCATTGATTAAAATCAATTGATTTGAATGAAGTGATTTTTTTAACAAAACCATTAATTAAAATTAGTTGATTTTACTTTTTAAAATCAATTTCACATTTTTAGAATGTATTGCTCTAAATTTAACTGCACTGCATTATACTATCTTAACTTCAACAGGCAAAACCACATAGATCCCTCTTTCTGTGTGTGTTAACAGATTTCCACTCTGTTGCTTTTACTCCAAAATTACAGTTTAGAACAAAATAAAAATACACCATGACTAATATACTTCAGAAAAGTAATTGTTCAACATATTATTTTAAACTAAAAACGTACATGATGATGCAAACCTTATCCTTTAAGCAAAGGATAAAACAAAATCATATCCTATTTAAGCACTAGAGGACCCGACAGACGTTGCTCTGTTCAAACTTTTTAAATTGAAAAGTTAAAAAATTTCAATGAACTATCAAGTGTTTGAACCGTTTTGTTGAAAAATATAAGTAAAAAGAAAATGTTTTAAGCTGCTTGGTGTCAGAATGCGATATTTATTACAACTTGATTTATCTAATGCCCACTGAGCAGCTGTTTTATTAACTATTTTTTCTTCCGTACTTGACGTTCCTTCAACCATACTCCAAGGATAAAAAGCGTCCTCAGGTATTAAGTGTAAAAAACTAACTACCCATCTAGAACCAACGGGAAATCCCGCTTCGCATTTGAAAAAAAATTGTGAAAAAGTTGTACAGTAGTCTCTGCTTAATCGATCGCAGTTTATGTGATCAAGCGCATATCATTATAAAAATCCCTCCGTCTCAATTGTTACTGTTGATATATAATGCTTAAATTATCACTTTTTTTGTGATCATTTCAGTGTTCAATATTGGCAGTTTTTGAATCAAGGACTGGTTTTGCAGCAATCAGAAACTGCTCCGCCAGTTCGAGATTCGCAATAACAATACATATATATACAATAACATGTACTGAAAGAGGCGCAGCATATTTTATGGCTTATATCTTGTAAATTACGTGTTATAAGCGTTCGAACACATTAAATTCCACAAAATGATCTCATGGCGTTAGGTCCGTATTGCACAGTGGCCACGGAAGAAGACGATGGTGCCCCGTGTCCGAGGCAAGTTTACGCTACCGAGTTGGACTCAAGTATTTTTTTTTAACGACCAAAAACACAAACTGAGCAACAGCTGAATACACCAATTTTGACTCCATTAACTGCTTCATAAAATCGCCATGTCTGAAATTTCCTAAGTTGAAACATAAAAAATTAGAAAATTCATTGAAAAAAATCCACGTCAACGTGCCCCGGTCCACCCTATATCTTTCAAGAACATAAGTCACTTTTATCGGTTTATCATATTCGTTTGTAACGTGTTTATTGTATTACTTTTAATATGCATTAACTTTTTTAAAGTCATGTTGATTTAAATTGTGTATTTTTGTAAAGATACAACACATATTGTAAAAAACTGTTTTCTGTTATTGACGGAGCAAAATTGTAACATTTCGGATGCACATACATGTGTACTTTTTTTTTAAATATGAAATAAAATTTCTAAGGGGCCATTTGCTCATAATTATCTGAGCATTTAAAACCGATAAAAAAAAAAAAAAGCAATTGGTAGATGCGAGGATCCTTGAAAATGTCATCTGTTACGTATTAGTTATTGTTAACAAAATCATTCGGATTACAGTGATCACATTAAGCGGAGTCTACTGAAAGTCCCAAGAACAACAGTAAAAAGTAATTTAGTGCGAAGACTGATAAAAATACATTTATTTACAAATATAAGCAAAACGGAACTTTTGATACAGCGCATAACAAACATCTTTGAAAACGACAAATGAAACTCACATTATTCACAAAAATATTCACTTGTATCAAGTGAGGGTTGTCACATGCACGCCACAAGTCATTGCTCACAGACGCCAGAATAAATTACTTACAGACAGACAGTTATTTGCATGCATCAAGTCTTAAAATGGTATTTTAGTTCATATATATTTATAGTATATTACAGACATTGCACAAAAGTTACTTGTCGCTTAAAGAGGTTTTCGCTTCTGTACATATTCTTCAGTTGAAATGTAGGTTCTTTTTGAAAGTGGATGCCTTTTGGAAATTGAGATTCATGCAGCATGCTTGTGTATGTGTTACCGTTAAAGTGTTAAATACAGTTATTTTATAGAATACCTAGTTATTCCATGAAATAACTGATCGTGTCCGTTAAAGTGTGTAATATGTTATTAATTTGACACTTTAACTAGTTATTCTATGAAATAAATAGGTATTCTATAAATAAACTATTGAGCGATAGTTAAAGTGTAAAATGAACAGTTTATCTAAAATGAAATAACTAGGTATTCTTTAAATAAACTAATGATAGACAATTAAAATGAAAAAGAAGCAATTTATCTAATTTATGCAGCGTATAAATGGTATTTATGGAAATACACCATAAAATCATTTGTCACAGCAAGGATTACTAAAATGATACTTGGAATTACAAAGAATATTATTTCTAAAACAAAAACATTTTTTGCTGACACACTTGGTTTTACACGAACATTTTTTAGGGGTGTAAGTTAAATGTATTTGTCGTGCAAGATATATGAGGCCCCTAGTTTCAAAACCAGATACTTGTAGAAAACCAAATTTTACAGGAGACGTAAAAGTCCGGTTTTGAAACGGAGGCAGACCTTCCCGCTCCATTTCAAGGGGGAAAGAAGCGATTTTTGAACCTAATATTGAGCAGGCAAATAGGCCTTATGATTCTCTACAAGATTAACAAAAAAAAAAAAAGAAAGAAAATCGAATTTTTTGCAAGTATCCGGTTTTGAAACTAGGGGCCTCATATGATATAGATTATTTTACACTTTACCGGACTGCAGATCGTTATTCTATGAAATAACTAGTTAAACCATGAAATACATGAGAGTTTTACACTTTAACGGACACGATCAGTTATTCCATGTAATAACTAGGTATTCCATAAAATAACGGATTTCACACTTTAACGGTAAAATATATATAATGATTAATTTAAATGAGTAAATATACTTAATAATAAGCTGCATTTATAATTGTCCTAAGTTACAAAATGTGAGGTTAAAATTGATAATTCTCTTTTATGCATATAAATGCAATTTCAGAAGCGTATAATGAGAATAATTGCATCAATATGACTTTATTATAAATTGTATAGTCTGGGCGATAGATTAGAGAGGCAGTGAGAAGCAAAGGGATCCACAAGTGGACATTTTCAAGTTTTGAGTTAAACGCTTTTAAAGATAACGTCCTAGGTAGGCTTTTATTGATTTTTTTTTCTAAATCATGCTGCACAGCAGTACATACCAGGGCATAGTAAGGTAATGTGGGTCAAAATGCAATGGCGAAATATTTACTCTGCTTTTAGCGCCACCTTTCTGGTAATATTCTATGTAGTAACGTATGTAGTCTATTCCAGTCAAAATATATACACATTAATTTGAATTTTTAGCATCTTGAATTCAAATTATGTTTTTCGTAATCACGAGCGTGTGTGTGTATGAACGCGCGTGTGTGTTTGTGTAGGCACGCGTGTGTAAGTGTGAGTGTGTATGTATGCATGAGTATGCGTGTTGTGTACGCAGTGCTGTGTGTACGCGCGCGTGTGTGTATTAGGCGTTCGTGTTTGTGTGTGTATGTAGGCGTTTGTGTCTGTGTACAGTCATGGAGTGTGTGTAGGAGTGTGTGTTTGTGCCTTTGCGCAGGCATGAGTGTCTGTATGTGTGGGTATGCGTGTGGGTGTAGGATATGGACGCAACCTAGAGACGGTTTTCGCAAGAGGAGCAGCATCTTGAGGCCGGTCGACGCGGCGGTGGTGCTGGCAGAGGGTGCTGGTGGGAAAATAAAATGATAGAAATTCAAAACCCTCAAAACTGAACAATAAGCAATCGTGATTGCTCAAAAAAAGCCTCTGAAAATCAAGGAATATGATAATACAAGCAATTTTCAAAAATTGATGCGTGTAATGGAATATTTTGTTGTAAATCAAAAATTATTTTTGTTATTAAATGATAAAGCTCTTGTTTTTAGCATTTTAATTATTAATTCAGACCTACTAATACTCGGTGCAGTATTTATTTTGTTACTATTAAGCTTTACTTGTATCTTAATTTTTTTTACTTCCTTTTACAAAAAAGGAAGTATTGTATTCGCGAAAAAATTTTCACTCAAAAATCGCCCTTAATTTCCATTTTGCTCACCCCCAAATGAATGTTGAGTTTTTTTTTCGATTCGACCACATGCGGAAAAGTGCCTAAGAATGTATAGACACGCGAAATATCCATTTTGACCATCACCGAGGTAATTACAACGACTTTTCTCGTGACGTCTGTATGTATGTGCGTATGTGTGTATGTGCGTATGTATCTCGCATAACTCAAAAATGGTATGTCCTAGAAAGTTGAAATTTGGTACATAGACTCGTAGTGGGGTCTAGTTGTGCACCTCCCCTTTTGGTTGCTTTCGGATGTTCCTAAGGGGGTCTTTTGCACCTTTTTGGGGGGAAATCATTGTTAATTTCGATGTAAACTCAAGTGGCGTTATAATTTGTCGGACACTTGGCGATATATCGCCAGTCTTTTGGTCGCCAAGTTTTGTCGCCAACTTGGCGACAAATTTGGCGGAGTTTTTTTTTTTTTTTTCTGGTTTCAATTTGGCCATTGTTGGTGATATTTAGAGAATAAATATTGAATCACATTAAAATAGCGAATAATGGGAAATGACATTAAATTGGAGTAAAAGGAGGTCATGTGATGCACACATCAGCTCGTTTGTAATTAGTCAAGTGAATGCGGGGCAAAGTGAAATAATTCATTTTCGTTTACTCATTCAATCATTTACTACACTACTTACGTATTTATTTAATAATTAACTTATTTACATTTCTTCATTTAAAAATTCACTTATTTATTCCTTCATTCGCTTATTTTCTTATTCAATCCCTTTTTAATTCACTCATTTTTTTTCCTCACTTATTAATTAATTAGTTTATTGCATCATTATCTTTTCATTTATTCATTCATTCCTTAACATAGTCATTTATTTGATCAAAAATATTTTTTGCACTCGAATCGAAAAGATTTCATTTGCAAAATATTTAACTTTTCACTTTCCACTTTTTTTGTTTCCACTTTTTTTTTTAAAGCACAAATTTACTGCCAAAAATAAAAAGTAGCGTTTCAATACAAGTTTTATTATAAAAAAGATTGTTCTTTCTTTATGTACTGTAGTTTTCTAAATAAAATTCCAATTTGTTTCTTCTGAAAAAGCTAAGCCATCTTAACCATTTCACTTTGCCTCACAGTCTCCTACTATTTCTTGCCCCAAGACATAGGAGAGGTTCACCTACCATTTGTACTGGTTATCTCCAAATTTTTAATTTTTCCACTTACATCCCTTTGCTTCTCACTGCTTCATTTAACTTTATAACTGAATTGGAAAGCTCTACATCAATTCAATTAGCACATTATTTACAGTAAAGAAACATTTCATGTAATTTGTATAACTGTGCAAAAATAATTTATTCCATAGAACGATAAATTGTTTTAGCACTAAAAATAGTTTTCTGGTATTTGGTGAATTTACATTATCGAGATACATACAAAAATAGTAATAAAATACAAAAATGTTTGATGCATGAAAGCATTTTTTCTTCTGTGCATTTTATGTATCAGTTAGTAGAAAGTTCTATTTTGTTAAAATTTCTCATTTACCGCTTTAAATTCATCGAGAAATTTCAGCACACTAGAATTTCGCACTATGACTAATTTCATATTTCTGATTGCTAATTTCCCAATAGACTTAAAAGCCAACTGTTTGCCAATTCAATAAAGTTACTTTCACAATATTTATGAGCGAGCATGCGTGTGAAACTGTTTGAATAGGTTGAAATCATCTTAGTATTTAAAATTATTTCCAATTTGGCGTTTTTCGTAAACAGTTTCTTGCGTCACACAAATCTTGCATTTATTATCTGCATTTGCTAATTTATCTGTAAAAATTTCTGTCTAAGCTTTTAACTTTTTTTCAGGCAACTTAAAATGCGGAGTTTCTATTTTCTATTTATATTGTGTGCTTATAATTTTCCCATATGTTAAACTATGAAAATAAGTCTTTATATGCGACACAAAGAAGTTAGTTTCGCAATTTTGTTCCTAATTTTTGAAATGATAATGCTCCGCAGTTTCGTTTCAAATTTAAGTTTAGTATAAAGATAAGCTCCAGAATAGTTTGAACTTGAATTTTTCATGGACATTTTCAGTGCAAATTAAATATTGCAAACCTTGATAAAGAAGTGTAAGAAGTTAGAGCAGTCTTTTCGAGAGAAAATAAGAAATTAAAAAAAAAATCAATGTTCTTTAAAAAAAAAAAACTTATTTTCGTTTAAAATTTAAGTCAGTATAATGGAAAGCTCCAGAATAGTTTGAACTCAAATTTTTCATGGTTATTTTCAATACAAACTAAATATTGCAAACCCTAATAAAGAAGTTAGAGCATTCTTTTCGAGAGAAAATAAGAAATAATAATTATAAAAAAAATCAATGTTTTTTAAAAAATCTTTTTTTATTTTCGTTTCAAATTTAAGTCAGTATAATACAAAGCTCCAGAATAGCATGAACTCAAGTTTTTCATGGACATTTTCAATGCAAACTAAATGTTGCAAACCTTGATAAAGAAGTTAGAGCAGTCTTTTCGAGAGAAAATAAGAAATTAAAAAAAAAAAAAAAAATCAATGTTCTTTAAAAAAAAAAAAAAAACTTATTTTCGTTTCAAATTTAAATCAGTATAATGGAAAGCTCCAGAATAGTTTGAACTCAAATTTTTCATGGTTATTTTCAATACAAACTAAATATTGCAAACCCTAATAAAGAAGTTAGAGCATTCTTTTCGAGAGAAAATAAGAAATAATAATTATTAAAAAAAATTAATGTTCTTTAAAAAAAACCTTTTTAGTTTCGTTTCAAATTTAAGTCAGTGTAATGGAAAGCTCCAGAATAGTTTGAACTAGAATTTGTCATGGACATTTTCAATATATCGTCACCTCAGAGCAACATTAGGATATCTTAGTGTTATTGCTGGGAGTAACTGTCTTACTGTTGTTCTGAGGTTACATATTATGTTTGTCATATGAGGACTCATTTTTATCAAAAGGGAACATATCCATTTTGCAAAAATGTTCAGGAGGTGAGAAAAAATGAATGAGGGTAAGAGCAAAATAGTTTTATCAACTTTTCTGGGTACGCATTTTTTTTTTGATAACTTGAAAAGTTTTTTGCGTACGGTAATAAATAAGGCATCAAATTGTTCAGAATTAAATAAGGCATATATTTTTTCCCGAATGTCGAATATTTTGAAGGTTAAGGGTCCTTAGACTCCTTAAGAAATGCATACTACTTAGATAAAAAGAAGAAAAATTGATTTATCAAAAAAAAAAAAAAAAATGGAAGTATCACAGTTATGAAATATTTATTTATGATAACTTACTACAATTTTTGTGTTGGGTTCTTCCTTATTTGAAATATAAGAATACAAAAATGCCCCAATTGGATATAAATACAGTGAAATTACGAAATCCGAACTGTTTTAGGGTCATATACTGGGGAGGGCAGGTAAACGGCCGTATCTACAAAAAAAAAGAGTTTTTTATGTATTTGTAGCAGCCTTTTCCGTTCAATCTTTACAAACCTTAAAATATGCTGGAATTTGACGTTCTCTTCACTAGGGATTGCAATACCGGATCAAAATTTCAATACCGGTATTCGGCATTTTTAAAACGTGATACCGGAATACCGGTATTTGAAATTTCTCAAAAAATGCTTGAAACCATGTTGCTTCGTTACCACATTTAATAATTTTTTTCCAAAAATTATATTGCTATGAACACGTATTGTAAACAAATATAAAATGAAGGAAAAAATGTCATAATAAAAAATCAATACTAGTAAAAAACATAATGCATCTATTGAATGGTCCCTAAGCCTGGAACTCTTTTTAGTGCTCTACTTTCCTACAGTTGAAACTACTCTTTCTGAATTCATGCAGATAGGTGGTACTGTTAACAATGCTTGATACACCTCCTCTAATTTAATTGCCTGAAAGTATTTTATCTTCAAAAAAAAAAAATCGGTCTGTTGCATGTCATTTCTGGATAAACCCTTTTGTGTATGTGTGTGCGTGTGTGTTTCTTTCGTATTGTGTGTATTTCTATTATTTTTTAATATAAAGCTAGTTAAAATTTCTTTCCTGCGAGACGATACTTTTCCAATACAGTTGGCTCTCTGTTTAACGACTTTCAAGGGACCACAAAAAATCGTCCTTAAGTAGAAAGCGTCCTTAAAAAAAATGCTTTTAACACTATAGTGGACCGTCTGGGACCGTGAAAAGCCGTCGTTAAATAGAGAAAGTCGTTAAATAAAGCGTCGTTAAACAGAGAGCCAACTGTATTAACATCATTTTCTCTTGAACAGGAGGGGTTTGTGTTTACTTTTTATTAGTCCTTTTGTTTGAAATTTACGATAAACTTGACTAGATTTGATCTAGTTGGTTTCTCTTCGTTTTAGCTTTCTTTTCAAAATTCTTTGCTATTATAATTTTTAATATCTGAAAATATCTTTGAATTTGCGGAACATATTTATGCTTTTCCTCTATGCAAATTTTCAAGGCAATATATAATTTCTAAACATTATCTTGCCAAGTATGAAGCCAAATAGCGAGACGGCACAACAAACCAATACTGGTGCCAACAAATTGCCATTTTTAATGCTAACAAGAAATAGTTTTTGTCAACATTTAGTACAGTTGAGACATATTTAAGAAAAAAAATCATAAAGCATTCCTGCAATTGATGGTTTGAATAAATTGCTCATCTGACAAAGAGGGGAGGGGGGGGGGGTTCAAAATTACACTCGAAATTAACTTTACCAAAAGGGAAAATGATCGATCAGGGAAATGGAAAAAATACATACATGCTGCACAAAATACTTTTGTTTAATGATATTCTATTAGTTCATGCTTTTGAAGCTAAACTTTTACATCTATCGATTGGTTTCGGTTTTGTATCATGGGATAATAAATGTACATTTAAAATATAAGTAGATATTTAAAAGGTTAAATTGAAAATTCTTGAATTAAAACTATTTATTTTTTTCAGCTAATACCGAAAATACTGGTATTTTCCTCAACAAATACCGGCGAGGCGAAACTGCAAAATTGCTCGAAATACCGGTATTCGGTATATCGGTATTGCAATCCCTACTCTTCATGCTTTGTTTTCAGCGGACACCAAATAAGCAAGTTTGTACGAAAAAGTTAAAGTAAAATAGATGACAAAAATGCGGGGGAAAAAAAATGAAAATCTTGCAGATACCGCTAGGCCTTACCTTTGCAGGGCAGTATAAGTGTACACTGTTAAAAAAAACCTGAAGTTTATGGTGAAAGTTACTGGCATCCATGTTGCTAGTAAGTTTTAGCGTAAAATCCTATTTCAATATAAAATTTTACGGTTGAATAAACGAGAGTTAAAAAACACAAAATGCGAAAATCAGCTTTGCCGACCACCACACGAGTTGGGACACATCGAGTGAGGGGCACGTGGTGCATCAATTAGCACTGCAATCGTTTTTTTTTTCGGTACAATTAACTGTAATTTTTTCCTGTACTGTAAACACTCCATTTTACAGTAATATTTACCGGAAAAGTTTTCTGAATTTTAAAGAGTGCGTAACAGCTGGATTATACGCGAGCTTTAAAGTGACGTCCCCAGTGGAAACACCTTATATTATTGAATTATTTTGCTTTGCCGATTATACATTCTGATCCTGATGTTGGTTACATATGAGGCGTTGAGTATTGAAACTAATTCAATGTTTTTTTTTACAACAGTTTTCGATTTTCTTGAGCTGGAAGTGTTTCAAATCGCTTTTCAGCAGCAGGGGGGGGGGGGGATCCACCAAGAAGTATCCAATAATAACAACAACAACAAAACAACTTTTGCCAACTATGGCTTGAGCTGTTTTCAGTAATATACGTCAGATTTAATCATGACAAGTTTATTGTTGAGCCTGAATGAGATAATGCATTGAAAATACAACGTAGGAGTTGTTTAGACATCTACATCACAATATCCTATGACGCAGGAAGAACATGACTACAGTCGATAGCTGTAA
Organism: Uloborus diversus; assembly: GCF_026930045.1. Taxonomy (NCBI): domain Eukaryota; kingdom Metazoa; phylum Arthropoda; class Arachnida; order Araneae; family Uloboridae; genus Uloborus; species Uloborus diversus. Next base: position 157,724,191 of record NC_072736.1, read on the forward strand.
GAACCATTTGGTACCTTACTCTATGCAGAATCACCATCTTAATAACTTAAATCAAATGAACTCCTTATTGAGCTTGATGAACCAATAGTTAGACGGCATGGTTTGTTCACCGGCAAAATAAAAGAAAAAGGAATATTGTTGATGTGAATAAGGTCTGTCCTTCCGACAAGTCGCGATAGTCAGCCGAGTTTTCTTCTTGTTTTACCCTGTTGATATCTACATAGCACCAAACAGCAAAGCGTAACCTGTTTCATGGAAAACGTTACCGCGTGGTAGTCATCGCTGTTGTAAGCAAACAGATATTCTGTGTGTTGAAAAAAAAATTTAGAACGGACACTCTTTTTGTAAAAAAATCATTCACCTGCACTGTGTATCATTGCTTCTACTTTTGTCTGGTTTGTACAACTTGGAAACTTAGATGTAGTGGGGAGTACATCATAGCTGTTACTACACTGGCATCGTTCCAAATCGGATGAAAATTGCACCTCTTTTTTGACCACCAAGCTAGGATAAGTACCCACACCATTTAGATTGAGATGCACCGAAATGGCACGCTGAACTGGTTCTCCAATAGCGGCTCTTCTAGCCGGAGTGGTGACTTGAGTTTGGTTCACAGAACCAGTGTTAGAGCCCGGATGCCTGCACAGACACCTTTTGAACATCTGCTTGAAGTTGAGGACGTAGCTTCCGTACACCAAGGGATTGACACAGGAGTTGGAGACTGCAAACATGAAAAGGGAGGACTGGATGCGGGAGTCGACTTTGTCGGCTGATACCGGGTCGAAGAGGTACCACAGAACCATGACTACGTATGGAGTCCAGCACCAGAAGAAGGTCAGGACAATGATGATGGTCATCCGGAGAGTCCTTGCTCTGGCTCGTTCGATGTGTGCGATGTCAGAGCGGCGGAGGCATAACCGGCGGCGATACTGAGGCTCTTTAGGAAGGTCATCTAAAAGAATGTGGACTAAATAGATTTTTATGTAATAGTGGAAATTAAGAAACACATTCAATGGTTAAGATATTAAGAATGGACAAGGATGACAAGGTTTACGGAAAGGGGTGTAAACGACAGTGCTCGACTGGGAGGATGAACTAGAAGAAGGAAAGAAAAATGTAGGGAACCAGAAACATTAAAAGAACAAGGGAAACCGAACTTTCGATGTTTTTTCATTGGTTTAACCCATCTTTTTTTCAAGTCACAGTTCATTTACGTTCGTTTTACTTGTACAGTAAACTCCCTATTATCCGCCCGATTATGGCACTTGTGCCACCACGTGCGGGTGGCACAAGTGCCGCGGATAATAAAAATCGCGGATAAACCTCAAAAAGCCTAAAATGAGGGACAAATAAGGTAAAAATTGTCCTTCCTCAAAACATTACCTTTATTGATGAATACTTTCTACCAACTGTGAAAATTTATACAGTACAGTAAAAATGTTTTGTATTTTTGCACAACAGAACTTAACATCAATATAGAACAAGTTTATGTGCAAAGAAGAAAGTACAATAAATAAATAAATAAATAAAACAAAAACAACTGAGTCTAAATTTGCGATTTTTTGACAAAAAACAGTCATTGGTACTTGCTTTTCGTTACAAAAGTACATGTTCCTGATTGTTGATTGACTCGCGGATAAGCTCATCTTAAAGCAGTGCATGTGGTATGTATTTCCGTGCTAACAAGTAATTTCCCATCTTGGCAGCAAAAATTTAATATTTTCAGCATATAATCACATATTCCTAGCTAAATTTGATTACAACATTCGTCGAATAACTTATGCAATCCTCCGTGGACACATTTAATGATCATTTAGGTCTGAAGAACACGTCACGATTTCGCAGGTAAAGGTTGCGCTGGTTAAGAATTGACTTTTCTTTCCTATTCCTTCTCCCAAAAGGCTAATTGGATTGAACAGTTTGTTCAAAAGGAAATCCAAAGTAACACGGAATAAAAATTGCGTGCACGCGTATCAGAGAAAAGGGCTTAATATGTATGGATAATAACTTGTTTTAGAGTTATTTTTTGTCATAAAAATATGTTACATGTAGAGAGATTTTTAAATAATAATTAATACAAATAATTATTAATGTTGTTACTATAAATATTATTAACATATTTATTATTTTTATTGTTACTTTTTTATCTTTATTATTATTATTGTTATTATTATTACTGTTGTTGTTGCAACTGTTGTGGTTAAAAAAACTTTTCCTGCTACCTTTCTGGATAACCAACTTTTTTTGCGTTATGTTTACACGTAGAGAGATTCTTAAATAATAATTAATACAAATTATTATTAATGTTGTAACTGTAAATATTATTAACATATTTATTATTTTTATTGTTACTTTTTATCTTTATTATTATTGTTGTTGCTGCAGCTGTTGTCGTTAAAAAACCTTTTCCTACGACCTTCCTGGAGAATCAACTTTTTTTGTCATAAAAATATGTTACACGTAGCGAAATTTTTAAATGATAATTAATATAAATTATTATTAATGTTGTTACTATAAATATCATTAACAGATTTATTATTTTTATTGTTACTTTTTATCTTTATTATTATTATTATTATTATTATTATTGCTGTTGTTGTTTCTAATAAACCTTTTCCTACTACTTTCCTGGACAACCAACTTTTTTTGTCATAAAAATGCGTTACACGTAGCGAGATTTTTAAATAATAGTTAATACGAATAGTTATTAATGTTGTTTCTATAAATATTATTAACATATTTATTATTTTTATTGTTACTTTTTATCTTTATTATTATTATTGGGCCATTCCACGGAAAACGGTCATTTTGTCCCGCACGTAACGCTCCATACATTTCATAAAAAATAGTAATTTAAAAGGATGATGCACAAAATTTTGTTGCTTAAGAAATCACAAACGAATGTGTGACTTCTTAGCAAAAACTTTCTTCAAAAATTAAGTCTTTTTTATGAAATATAAGAACCGTCACGTACGGGAAAAAATGACCATTTTCAATGGAATGGGCATATACATTTTTTTTCTCAATGGTTTAAATAATTATTTCTAAACTAATGAGATGTTTCCTTTACGTTAGTTTTAAAAATCTACAATTTGTTTCGTCATTGTTGTATTAATAGAGCAAAAATATTAGCTTATTCATGTCAGTTACCAGGGGTTGTCTTTGGATATCCCGCACGTGACGCATGTAAATAAATTTTATTTTAAGTAACAAAATCGTTCAATAAAAATGTAATTGTGTCAGGAGTATCTCTTTGTATCAAATGTAAAGATTAAAAAAATTGCTTACCCCTGTTTCATTAAAACATTAAGAGATATGACGAAATGTTAATGAAATTTAAGCGTATTTTTGTCCCGCACATGACGGTGGAATGGCCCTATTATTATTGTTATTATTATTATTGTTGTTGATAAAAAAAAAACCTTTTCCTACTACCTTCCTAAACAACCAACTTTTTGTTCCTTTAAAGTGTGACTGCAGTCGATTCGAAGTGTTTAGAAAACGGTGAAAATGTTAATTTTCATCATATAAAAGTATTTATCTTAAAAGACGCTCAGCCGCTGTTTTCATTTTTGCTGCTGACATCACAAGTGAACAAATCGCTACGGTTACCAGAATAAAGTTTCAGGACATTGCCAAACTTCGTCAAGTTAATTTTTCATTTAACCAACAATTCTCGCTTCGCTAATAATTGATCGCAGTGAAAAATCACAAAAAGGCAAAGGGTAACGACACCAGTAACAGACATGCTAAAGACATCGCTCTCAGGTTAACTCAATTTTCGGAGCCTTTTAATGTATTTAGACTTTTAAAAACTATTTTTCTCTCATGCAACTACATCTCATCTAACGTTTGGCTGCTTCTGGATCCTTTGAATTAGTTAATTCTATCTAATTCTATTTGCTCAATTTCGAAAAAAAAAGGCCTGACCCCCATAACAAACACTGACAATTCTGATGATACCCAGCAACAGATAGGATGAGGAAATGATGAGTAACGGACATAATTCCCCTTTTCTCTTCATAATGTGCAAAAGTTCTTGGTTTTTAGATCTAAAACCTTGTTAAATTTAAATGAAAATTAAACAATATCTGACCTCTTTGTGGCTGTTAATAGCCTTCGACCACTGCCTTGTAAATACCCACTGACTCATAAAATTCACTCTGATTACACCAGATGGTTGTTGCACCGTATTCATGGGTCGCAGCAACATCAGTTTTACCCGCCTAAAATTCTTATTATTTAAATCCAAACTTACGGCTGACTTACTGGACCCTTGTCTGTTACTAGTGCTGTTACCCTATATCTTGCTAGAAAAGATAACCACGCTCTCTGATCCAAGATGGCTGTCTTCACTTGTGACCAGTGGTGTTTTCATATACGCCATATACTCTCATTTTTTAGACACATAGCGTGTACCCTCAAGCTTCATAAATTTTCATATATGACATACTACACTGTAAAAAAAATCTGTAAAATTTACGGAAAAAACTGTCAGCCAGGACGCCAGTTTTCTTCCGTTTATTTTACAGAAATCTTCCATATTTTTATTATTTATTCAAGCTGATTTATTATTTTATGAAGATTAAAAAATGAAACTATACTTTCATAAATACATTTCAATATTTACTATACCACTACGAAATACATGTATACAAAGGTAAATTTCCGAATATGCCTCTGTAACAGATGACAAAAAAACATAATAATAAAATATTGATTAGGATGCAATGAAATGGAAGTTGCAAACGATTTAAGACTTACTCTCGCTTTAAATAAATATAAGATCAAAAATTCGAGCACGAGAACCAAAATCCAAACACGCGGGCGAAATTTCGAAGATTCGAAGAAAAACAAAGTACGCGGTGAGTCGATGGTAGCAATTAACGCTTAATAACCGGTTACAGATTCAAAAAAACAGAGAAATCCTGTATTTTATTACGAACAGTTTTTTTCTGTGAAAAATACGGATAACTTCTTCAAAATTTACAGTTTTTTTTTACAGTGTATGTATATGATCACATACACAAACTGTCCGTAATGGATTACTGAGAGTACACCCTCAGAAAAATTGATGGGAACATCACTGCTTGTGACACCACACAATGAAACATCTTGTAGAAATCTGATATTTTCTGGCTAATGTTATTTTTATTTAAAAAAAAAATCTATCAATATCGGTCACTAAAATTAGTATTTTTAACTAATGGAAACACCCCCACTTGGATGGATGAGTCCATTGTTAAAATCCAGGAGATGATTTGAGTTAGTGACAAGCAAAGGGATGTAAGTGGCAAAATTAAAAATTTGGAAATAACCAGTACAAGTACACTGTAACAAATTTCGGAAACGTTTCTGGATATATCGGAAACGTTTCCGAAATAGTAGGAATCCTTCATCCAATAGCGAACTCCTCAATATTCAGAAAGCTTTTTGTTATTTCAAGATATCTAGAAGCGGAAGTGATGACGCAACGCTTCGAAACCTATTTCATCCTTCCAACACAGGCGCCAATGAGTCGGAAATAACGAGAACTTCTTTTTTTCTTATCTATGGTTGCTGCAGTCAGCAACTGTGTAGCATTGGATTGCTTGGTATTTCATGTCTAGAGAGTAGTAAACTGTGTCGAAACTAATTTTACGCCTTTGCATTTTGGACTGCCCTTGATTTTTTAGACGATGTACGCAGCTATTAAGTTAGTTAATAACCATTTGCTTCTTTACAATTTCCAATGCGACCATAATTAGATATATATTGTGTGTTCAAGCGTGAATAGTTTTAACACCCGTGTTTATACTTAATGAAACGAAACCCTTTGGATTACTTATTCAGTTGTAATGGAGGTACTTAGATTTTCTTCCGCTTATGTTCACTTGTAAGTATTAATGAATATTTTAAAACATGTTGTTATATACATTTATATTTTTGTTGATTTGCATTTGATGAGGCTCCAATTGTAACTGTTTTTGGGTTTATCGAATTAATTTAAAGTTATCCTACATACCTATGTGCGCGGTGTACTATTTGTTGTAACCAACTGAAACTGATTAATTACGCAAAAGAAGTAAGATTTATATTTGAGAAGCAATCACAGAAAAGTTATTTCGAAATACTTGGATGTACATACATTTTGGTTCAAAAAGAAAAAAAATCAATTGTTTAATTCATTAGAAATATGGTAATGCAAATATTTTCTAGTATTGTAATATGCTTCACAAAAAATGTGCCGGTATAATTTATCTTTTTTTATTATAATTTATTCATTCATTTAAAAATATTTATACCATTAGAAAATGACCATGTTATCTATTAGTAAGAACATAGTTATGAAATTAATTCATCTGCTTATTCATTTTGTTAAATGTGGTTAACAATTAAAAAATTCCTTGACATTAGTTCCGAAAATAACATTTCCTTCGTGGATATACTAGTTTAATGTAGGACAGTCAGGAGGAATGAGTCAGTGGCAAAAATGGAACAGCTGCATTTACATGCTGAAATAAAAAGTAATATTATTTCATGTCATCGTTTTAAAAGTGATCAGTTTTTAAATACTATGTTATTAATATGCAATGCACATATGGTGAGAAGACAAGGGGCGTTCACCACGCAGACTGTGCCATTGACATTTTCAAGAGGTTGCTTTTTTTAAGGTGGGGGGCGCTTTATATCATTTTATGGGTGCACCATCACTCTTATGGTGTGGGGGGGGGGGAAGGAACTCTCGTATATATGAAATGGAATAAGCATGTGATAGAGTTCAATGTTTTAATAAATAAAATATAAAATACATTTTGCGCACACTCTAAATCAGTAACCTATTTTGATTAAGTATCTATATTTGTGATAAACTGGAAAAGGGCAAGAACAGAGGAATAAACCCGAATGGTTCCAGCAGGGGGACTTTGGTGTCATATTTAAATTCATCAATTTCTCTGTTGGTACTTTTCGGTACACTTTGTTCGTCAAAGAAATTGACTTGACGTGAACGAATTTCGGAACGAAAAGTGTAGGTAAGTTTTGTCAAATTTTATCCGAAAATAAAAGCTATCAAGTTTGATACAAGATATGTTTTTAAGTTCTGCATTAAAAATACAATATGTTGATAATTTTGTCTTGAAAATATTGAGAGAAAAACTGAAGTTTAATATTGTTTAACAAACAATCCCACTTCAGAGAAAGTACTCCCCTTCCCTCCCCCGACGATTTTGTGATTATGAATGAAACTACTATATTATTTCATAAATTTTCAAAAATTTATAACTGTGCATATGTTATGCTGTTAACCATGCTATTTGTCATTAGAAATTCAGAAAAAAAATCCACGAATGATTCTAAAATTGCTTGTTTCATTGCTCTTAGATATGAAAGAATTGAAACTGATATGGCATGCAATACTATTAAAAAAGAATTATTTTTTAGAAAAAATCACGGAAAAAGGATTCCAAAATTCTCAGAAACGTTTTTGAAAATTGTTTGGAGAATTAAGAAATACTCGGAAACGTTTTCGAAACTTTCATGAACCACAGCTGCACAGAATACTCAGAAACATTTCTGGAAATTACGGAAAGAGGATTCCGAAATACTCAGAAACGTTTCTGAAAATTACAGAAAGAGGATTCCAAAATACTCAGAAACATTTCTGGAAATTATAGAAAGAGGATTCCGAAATACTCAGACACGTTTCTGGACATTACAGAAAGAGGATTCCGAAATACTCAGACACGTTTCCGGACATTACAGAAAGAGGATTCTGAAATACTCAGAAACGTTTTTGAAAATTTCATGAACCGCAGCTGCACGATATACTCAGAAACGTTTCCGAATTTTTTTTACAGTGTAGTAGGGGAACCTCTCTTCTGGGGCTTGGGGCAAGAGATGATAGTACTAGTAGTCCTGGTAGTGCTGCTGTATAGCATGATTTAGAAAAAAAAATCAATGAAATCCTACCTAGGATATTATTTTCAAACGCATTTTACTCAAAACTTGAAAATGTCAACTTACATCCCTTTGCTTCTCACTGCCTCATCTGTTTTGGAATTCATCGTTTCAATTTCTTGGAGGAGATTACTAATATTTGATCGAAGTCTCGCTTGAATTTGTGTAAGTTTTAAGCGATCAGTCTACGCCAGGTACAAACAGACATTCAAGTTCCTGGATGTTGATTTTAGTGCTGAGTTAAATATACCCACCTTCTGTGTCTCTGGATCTTCTGGATATCTCCCATAGTATCCTGGAATAGCAAATGATGATAATGGCCAGTGGTACACCATAGAGCGCGAACAAGCAGAATATGTTGTAAGCCATTTTGTGGTATGGTGTTGGGAAGAAGTTGAAGCTGACACATTGAAGAAATTGGGGGTAGTCTGGATGGCTTTCCACATGGAATATTACACTCTGTAAATTAAAAGAATAACTTGTTAGAGTTACGAAGTGAGAAAAAAAAATATATGTTTGAAAAATTTTTTTCGCACCTTGGCAGCAAAGAAGAAAAGTGACACAGCTCCACAAAAAAAAAAAAAAAAAAAAAAAAAAAAACAGCAATGGAGAAAATTAAGTTTTTATGCAATAGTAGTTTTAAGATATTTAGTCTTGAATATTGCAATACTTGCAAAAAAAAAAAAAAATAAGCGGTTATTAATTTTTTTGTTTTTACGCCACCATGCACTAGTTATGAAAGCTAACTTTGTCGTAGTTTCTGTGGTAAGAAATAGCATTAAATTTTGGTTTTAAATCAATAGCCAATACATTTCCCCCAAATTTTCAGTTCTGTCACTTTTCTTGCAAAATTGCGATATGTTGGAAAACTGTGACATTCTCGCAATAAAATATTCAACATTCTGTCCCAAAAATATAGACACAAGCATAAAATACAATTCGCAGTGAAAATAAGAATGTGGGAGGGGGGACTTTTATATCGTTTGTGTATAGTAATAATAAACACTATGTGAAACACAAATAAGGGTTAATTTATTCGTAAAAACATCATGTGTTGAATTTATTCAGAAAAAAAAACGCAAATTGGGTGTCTTATAATAATAGACACATTTCAATCAATAAATTATGCTTAAGATAGAGAAGATATCAAATTTTTTCATACCCAGTTACTCTCAGAGAGTGTAGTTCCAAACAGAATGCACAAAATTGTATATATCACTTGTTTTGTTTCCCATTCTTCAAAAATATTTGTTCTGAAAAAGCACGGTCGAGAACACAGGGATGAGGGTTTTTTTTTTTTTTCAATTTACTTACTTTCAATTAAAAAAAAAAAACTTTTAAAATGCGTTCAGTTGCGGTTTTCCTTTTCGCTGCTGACGTTACAAGTGAACAAGTCGCTAGGGTTACCAGAAAAAAAAGTTTCAGGTAACTGCCAAACTTCGCCAAATGATAATTTTATTTAACTAACAGTGCTCGTCCCGCTAATAATAGCTCGCAGTGAAAAGTCAGCAAAAGGCGGTATCTTGCCAGGAAAGACAACCACGCGCTCCGATAGAAATCTGACATTTTTAAACTTGAGTAAAAATTAAATACTAAGAAAATTAAAGTATTTTCTGGCTCTATGTAATTATTATTACTAGTGTTCGCCCAGTGGTCGAAATTCGACCATATTCATAAATGAATATTTGGAAAAACTTGCATGAATTTAACTTTTTGCGACACTTTTATTTCTACTCTTACTCATGTTTACTGCATATCTGGAAACATACATTATTAACATTCATGGAACATTCATTTTTATATGTACACACAATACCAAACAGTAATAATTTATTCCAATTTTGCTTTTTGACTGTTAATCTTAAAACAAATGGATGAAAGGAAATATTTCGGTAATGGGGTCGTTTCCGAAATTTTAAAAGTGTTTTTTTTTTTTGAAATAGCATGCTTAAAAACATAGGTTTTAACCATTTTTAAAATAATTTGAAAAAAAAAATAATATTTTTTAACAATTATTTTTATCGGTGCGCAGATTGAAATTCATTTTTTACGCTTCTGCACATGGCATCAATGGCGATGAAATGCCATTCACAGATGCCATTAACGCACATCGCAAATTATCATAACCTGGAAACGCGGTGGACAGCAAAGCGTAAACATTTAGCGCGGCAATGGCGTAACGCTCCAAAGTACTTCACTTGTAACGTCATTAAGACCACGCTTTATTTTCAAAATCAAACATTAAAAAAAATAATAAAAAATAACTGTCGGGAAAATAAAAGTTTTTTCTGTCTCCACGTTATTTTTCTTTTGCTTATTCTATCAATTTCAGTGACTAAAAGTAGTACTTTTTACTGAAGAAAAGAACTCCATTAAAGATATTGGTGCGGTCGTCAAACTCTTGGCTTGAATAATTTTATTTTGGATACCATGTTGCTTTGTACTAACCCTATGCAAATAGATATTTCCCTACTTTTGTTTACGTATGCAAAGGAAAAACATTTTTCGCGCATGTATTGGGGGAAAAAAAAATGACGCCAATGGATAAAAATCGCAAATTATCCAATTTTTGAAATCTTCCCGTATGAAACGTAGCATCAAAACTCAGTTTATACGTAAAACTTCTGTGTGAACAATATTAATTATTAAACGTCTACTGTTATTGAGTAATTGATTCTTCGTCATTAGAAATATAAATTTCCAAGTATCAAATGAACGAACTCTACTCATGGCAACTTATAATTGTCCATTTGAAAACGCTGGACGTCGCAACAGTAGTACAATTAAAAAAAAAAAATGTTGTCTTTGAGATTTGTTCATCATTAAGGACGATGCATAACTGATATCACTTTTCGACATTTAAGACCCTTTCCCCCCTTTGTCACAATGTTTCACACTTCACCATACCTCCTCTTCTCTTTGTCAAATATCACGCTGTTTTTCATAAACGTTGCTATTAAAAAAAGGCTTGTCACATTCTTCCCTTTTTATGTCCCTCTTGTCATTTCTTTCCTCTCCCTTGTTACAAACTGTTACTCTTTCGCGAACCTCACCTTAAAGCGGGACTGCCCCCGTTTTGTGGTAACCGTATGCAAGTATATATTTCTCTACTCTTTGTTTACGTATGCAAAGAAAAAATAATTCTCGGGCTGCAATTGGTGCCAAAAATTTGACGCCAATAGATGAAAAGCGACAATTTCCCAATGGGGTCGTTTCCAAAATTTTAAAAGTATTTTTTTTTCTGAAAGAGCATGCTTAAAAACATGGGATATGACCATTTTATAATTAATTTGTTTAAGTTTAATTTTTTAAAAAAATTACTTGAATCGATGCGCTTTCATTGTTTATGTTTCTGCCCGATGCCATCACAAATGATGAAATGCTATTCAGTGTTGCCATTCACAGACCAAAATATTTAATTCGCATCTTTACTCACGTGTATTGGCAACGATATGGTTGAAAACAAGTGTGGAGCGCAATTTTAATTCGCTTGTTGATTATCATAACGTGGAACCGTGGTAGAAAGATGCGCCAAAATGCATCATTTGTGACGTCATCAAGACCACGAATTTTTTAAAAAATCGGACATTTAAAAAAATTAATTAAAAAACAACTGTCGATAAAATAAAAATATTTTCTGCGTCTATGTTTTTTTATTCTATCAATTTCATTGACTAAAAGTAGTACTTTTGACTAAAGGAAACAACCCCATTATCGAAATTTTCCCGAATGAAATGATGCCGCAAAACTCAGATTATATGTAAAACTTCTGCGTGAACAACATTTCTTCTTATTGAGAAAGTTGCCTTGACCTCTTCCATTAGAAATATAAAATTTCAAACAGTCAAATGAACGAATCCTACTTGCTACAATAAAAAGTGTCCAATCAAAAACACTGGACGTCGCAATAATAGTGCAATTTATTTTAAAAAATCATCTTTCTGATTTGTTTACCGTTTAGGGAGTAACTGAGTAATGCGCTTTTCAAAATTTTTGATCCCTCTTCCCTTTGTCGCAAAGTTTCACACTTATCCCATCTTCCCTTTGCCACTTGTCACTTTGTTTATCATAAACGTTCCTATCAGAAAAAGGCTTGATGTCACATTTTCCCCATTGTGTGTCCCTCTTGTCATTCATTTCCTCCCTCTTGTCACGAACGGTTACAATTTAATGAAACCCGCCTTCAAGAGGGACTTCATTCGTAGTCAGCTCTTTGCATTTCTCTACGCTTTTTTTACGAATGAAAAAGAAAAATATATCTCGCTCTGGCATTGGTGTCAAAAATTTGACCCCAATGGATTGGGTTCGCCAAGTTCAGAATTATAAAAGTCTTCCTGAATGAAATGATACCGAAAAACTCCTTTAATACGTAAAACTTCTGTATAAACAATATTCAAGTAAGCATGACCTTTGCCGTTAAATATAAAATTTCCAACAGTCCAATAAACGAACTTGACTCGCGGCAACAAAAATCGTCCATGCGAAAGCACTGGACGTCGTAATAACACGCCAATTTTATCAAAAGTTTCACCTTGATGTCTCCTGCTGGTGATAGCAAATGCAGGTATTATATTGTGAGCTGTTTTTTTAAGAAGGTAATTTTGTTGAAACTGAAAGTCCTCGGTCACTCCGTAAAATGATTTGTTTAAATATTGAAATCGCGAAAACATAATCAAAATGAAAATATTTTAAATGCCTGTAGTTGCCCAAAAAGCCTCAATAATAAAAAGAAACGCAAGAATTTCATTTCTTTATGCTCAAGCGAGGAATGGTAACACCACAATATTATCTAGCAATTTCTTCACGCTGACAATGTCGCGTGAAAAAGCAAATAAAAATGAATTTTCACTAACTTTTAATTGCTTATAGCTCATTTTCTAGTCATCGTAGCGGTTTCGAATGGTAAACCGGGTAGAACGTGTTTTAAAGCATTTTGCACGAACTTTCCAACCATACCAAGCTCGAAGCGCTAAAATGCATTTTTCGTGTAGAAAGAGCGGTTTAAAAAACTGATTAAAACTTCATGTTTCACGCTTCCAACATTGAATTTCAACAATGGAAAAGAGAGAAAATTAAAATTTTTGCGTTTCGCTAACTAAAAAACGCTTATAACTTTTTTTCTAGTGGATTTAGGTTATTGGACCTTGGGTGCCCTGACAATTTTTTCGTTAGGAGTAATTTTTAAAGACCTCTCTAACCATATCAAATTTGAAAAAGTTTGACCATCCCTTCGCGTAGAAAGAGCCATTTAGGAAGAAAAGGCGTTTTTTATTACTATCTCTGTTAATTAACGTTTGATTTGAAAAATTTTTACTGATGACACTAAAACTCGGCAATAGCTACCGAACAAAAAATGAATGAAGGAAATCGGTTCACAAACAGAGGAGAAATCGGTATCGAAAGGAAACGGCTTGCCTATTAATATATAAATTATTACTTGCTTATTCTATCCATTTCAGTGATAAAAAGTAGTAATGACTGAAAGAAACACCACTATTCTCTCAAAAGAAAGGGCAAATTATCTAAACATAAAACTTAGAAATTATTTCCCCTTTACCCCAGCTGTCCGTACTCGTCGAATAAATTTTTAGAGTTGTCTGAATAAAAATCAAAGGCACGTTTTCGATATTTGCGTGAAAAAAATGCATAGTTGAGCTGTGCTGCATTCTAATAATCAGTATGCTCTGAATCACCACCTTGTATAGTCACGATTCAAATAACAGTTCTCTTGGAATATCAAATGCTGGTTTACACTTTTTTGAAAACATTCTTCCGGTTTTGTTAAAAATTTCAAGATTTTTACTCTACGTTTTCGCTTTATAACGCTGCTGTTTTTCCCCTAAACTGTTAGATGCAAATTATTCAGTAGCTAAGTGCAGCAAAATTTGGCAACAGTAGAAAAGGCTTTTATATTTTTTCATTCTCATAGATTCCAGCATTTGTTGTAGTTTTTCATTAATTTTCTTTTGAAATTTTTTTATTTATTTTATACTATCGGTACCCGCATGGCTTTGCTCGTAGTAGAAAATTAAAAGGTCATTTGAGGCAGTGAGAAGCAAAGGGGTGTAAGTGGACATTTTCAAAATTTGAATAAAACTACTTTAAAGATAACACCCTTGGTAGGCTAACATTGAATTTTTTTCTAAATCCTACTATACAGCAGCACCTACCAGGCCTACCAGTACTATCTCTTGCCCCAAGACAGACGAGGCGTTCACCTACCATTTGTACTGGTTATATCCAATTTTTTCATTTTGCCACTTACATCCCTTTGCTTCTCACTGCCTCATTTGGTTTGCCTGTATGCTTACAAATAATGGATTATGAATTTCTCGCCAATTTGCTATGTTACTGTCTGCCCACAGATTGCATGGAAAGGGAAACATCCGGTTTAAAGGCGGAAATGGGCGTATCTATTAGTTTTTAAGGATATCAGCGTTTGCAGATGTATGTTAGCCTCTAAATTAAGCAGAGTCTCATTTATATAATTGGAACACGCGCATCAGATTTTTATTTTTATTCCTGACTCGTCTTAACTGGACGATTGCCAATTCCATACAATCCGTGGTTGAACAGTAATTTGCTCGTCCATGTTATGGTAATTTCTTCGTCCATGTTATGGGAATTTACTCGTCCATTTTATGGTAATTCGCGGGGTAAAATGGGCTTAAAATTGGAATAGAAAAAGAACAAAATCGATTTTTCAAAAAAATCGCTTCGAGATGCTCAGTTCCTATGCTACGAACTAATTTTACGTAAAATTTCATGAAACTCGGCAGAACTATCTAGGCGCTAGGCGCGTAACAGACAGAAATCCAGACATACAGATTTTCAGCTTTATTATTATTTTATTTTATAAAAGTTTTTCGAATGAGTTTCATTATTGCGTCAGAGAGAAGTATTTCTTTCCTTGTCAAAAATAATCACGTAGCATCCGAAAGTAAGAGCACTAATTTAATGGTTGAAAAGATATTTACAGTCGGAGCACCATCACTGCTTCATTATTTATTTAAAACCAATACTTCTCTCTCGTTTCGCGCAAAGTCTTGTAAACATTAATTTGCAATCGGAAAATCATTCTCAAAGATTTTTGAAAAATCGAGACTGCATGTTTCATTTCAACCTAGATAAATAAAACTGTGTAAATAAATAAAACAATACCGAACTAGACATAGTGTTTCAACACAAATATTGTTATAAAATAATACATTTAATCTGAACCTTTCTACGAAATGAGTCGAGTGAAAGCTTTATTTCTTTCTATTACAAGAGTAAATGTAGTTGATAAATATAAGATGGCCTGGAATCAAGGATCGATACAAGGGTGGGGGGATGGGGGCGATCGCTCCTTCTTGATCCGAGATACAAGGAAATTTTTTCGGGTATATTTTCGATATTAAAGTACCAAAAACACAATGGGTCAATGAGCACACGCTTAAAATTTGAGTAAAAAGCTAAAACTTCTACAGCACAATATTATTAGTAAGTCTTAAAAAAAAAAAAAAAATAGGGGGTGTCCTGGACTTTAGCTAAAAAAAAAGTTTTTTGAATCACCCTAATGCATCCTCTCCCCAACCCAATGGCGATGCCGCTTTTCTTAAAATGCTGCCCCCAAGATGGAGACCTCCCAAAATGGTTAGTATTTAATTAAACAAAGGGGTTATGCGGTATGTATGTACATAAAACACATAACTGTTCATAATGCTACAATATGTAATTACATTTTTTAAACAAAATGTACAGTTATTAGAAGTAGAACGATATGAACTATAGAATGGGTAGTAACTGCTACGTTATCAAAGAGCTGGAGCAGTTGGCATAATATATTAATTTGCAGGTTTCTATAGAGGTCGCTAACGTACATGTCATAGTGCATTTGCATATATATATATTATCGCCAAATTTTTCGCCAAGCTGGCGACAAAACTTGGCGACCAAAAGACTGGCGATATATTGCCAAGTGTCCGCTAAATTATAACACCACTTGGGTTTTGCATCAAAATTAACAATGAATCCCCCCCCCCAAAAAAGGGGCAAAAGCCCCCTTTAGAAACACCCGATTGCAACCAAAAGAAGAGGTGCACAACTAGACCCCACTAGGAGTCTACGTACCAAATTTCAACGTTCTAGGACTCACCGTTCTTGAGTTATGCGACATACATACGCACATACGTACATACAGACGTCACGAGAAAACTCGTCGTAATTAACTCGGGAATCGTCAAAATGGATATTTCGGGGGTCTATACGTTCTTAGGCACTTATCCACGTGTGGTCGAGTCGAAAAAAAAACTCAACATTCATTCGAGGGTGAGTAAAATGGAAATTAAGGTCGATTTTTGGGTGAAATTTTTTTCGCGAATACAATACTTCCTTTTTTGTAAGAGGAAGTAAAAATAGTAAGTGAAAGAGAAGGGACAAAATGACTATTCCCTCAGAGCAGACTGCATCCAGTTCTTGGTTTGGAATCGGAAAATATTTGCAGAAAGAAAATACATTTAACTTTACTTTAAATTCTATAGGTGGAATAAAATCCATAGTCTGGTGGATGGAGATTCTAAGCCCCGAAGCAATCTCAGATCACTAGTACGATGCATCCTTTCAGTAAACGGAGATTGTGGAGGAATACCAACAAAAGAGACCTGTCGTTCTTTGAGCGCGAAATGGTACATATTCGGATAAAATGAAAACTATTTGAATGGAATCCATTGCGATATTTTGTCCGAAGCGTAGAAAGGAAATATAACTTTTCGCAAATGGTCTGGTTTTGGCTGAAGTGTTTTGCACTGTTATGAATTCAGATCTGTAAAGATATTTATTCAAAAACAGTCCAATAATACTTGTTAGTTATGTATGTTACCGTTAAAGTATATAATACAGTTATTTTATAGAATACCTAGATATTCCATGAAATAACAGAATTACAGATTTAAAAAAAAATGTTTTTATCACCAAGTGCTATACCTTTAACCAATACTGAGAAATCCTAAAAACTGAGATGCTTAAATTTCATTCCACTTACGAAGGCCATCCGATGAAAAAATAAGTCAGGCTGCTTGAAGATGCTTCATTTTTCATTTAAATTTTGCGCCGACAAGAAGAAAATCTGATCCACGCTAATTTTTCTCCACCGCTTTCTTAAATGTTTGCAACCGTACCAGGGTTTTGAGTTCCATAAGTCTCTCTTATGCGAGAAATTTGTTAGCATACATCTAACTTTGCTTATAAACATTCTTCTGGAAACTCTTTCGTAACCCTTATAAAACTATAGCAATTTAATTCTAGCTGTGGATATCTTCATTTTATTTATTTTTATGTATTTAAATATAACACGTATTACTACAGCCTCTGAAAATAAAGTACGTTACTAGTTCTGTAACATTAAGGTCGAGGAAGTATTAATAAAAATTAACAAACTATCCTTCGAAATAGTCTTCTTCCATAACTATGCACCGCTGAGATGTGCTACACATGTCCTGAAAACTTTGCAAAATGTCTTCTTTTGGGATGGGGTTTAAAAAACCTCGTTTCGAGGGGGGTGTTGAATATCAGGAATATCGTCAAATCTCATTCTTTTCAAAGCTAGTTTGAGTCGTGGGGATAGGAAGAAGTCTGGAGGATTGAGATCTGGCGAGTACGGTGGAGGTATCGTTTGTTGTTACCTATCCCCCTGGTGTAGGAAAGCCTACACCAGGTTCAAAAGATCCCGACGCGCTAGATCCTCGTTTATAAGATCCTGCTCATCGCACAGCTGCCTCCAAACGGCGCCAATACAAGCAAGAAGATGAGCAGGACTTGCAGAAAGGGAACAGGAACAAGGAGAGAAAATCTTCTACCCATTTAAATACCTTAAACACTTTAAATGTCTACTACGGAATCGAGCCATGGCAGATTAGAGATGACGAGGACCACTGCAAGAAGCGGACAAACCAGGACTCTTGGCTGCATACCATTGGTGGGCCGACTTTCTATAAACAAAGCTGTCTGCAACGCCTAGCAAGTAGAAACTGGGGGATTCGAATGGCAGAAAGAAGACTGATTTACACTCAAATTTTTGAAAGTACAATACTTTATGCAGCAGGATTGTGGGGTAGAAGTTTACCAGTTAAATTAGAAAAGCAATTACTAACTCTTCAACGCAGGGCACTTCTCACTATAACCGGAGCATACAGAACTTGCTCCCACACGGCTTTGCAAACCTTGATTGGTATTATTCCTCCAATAGAACTAACAGTGAGGGAAAAAGTATGGATTTGGAAAATGGGAATAGAATCAGCAGAGATTATTCTAGATGGAACTACTCATTCACCTTCAGATTTTGAAACTCCTGTACCTAAATGGTTTTCCAATTCACATTTACAAATTAAAGAATATCCAATCTTAACGAAATCCCATTCTGTAAATTTTTCATTTCATCGCTTATACACAGATGGTTCTCGCACTTCCATTGGTACAGCATCAGCATATGATTATTTTGAGGGCGAAACTCTTTCATCGTCTTGGAAAATCCGTCTTCATCCCAAAAATAGTATTTTTCAAGCAGAATTATATGCATGCTATTCTTCAAGCATTGAAATTCTAGAATTCACTGAACGCTGATTCCATTCAATTTTTTTCGGATAATCAGTCTTCTCTCTTAGCAATTAAAAATCCTCTTCAACGGAATAAAACAGTTTCTGATATCCAACAGTCATTATTAGGTAATTCTTCTCTCTCAATTCATTGGGTAAAAGGACATTCTGAGGACGTCGGCAACGATCTGGCTGATCGCTTAGCAAGAATAGCAGCTGACGACCCGCAATTTCCTTCTTCATCTATTCCTCTTCCAAAATCTTCACTAATTTTATACATTAAGAAACAAACATTAGATGACTGGCAATTTAGGTGGAATGAAGCGGATGCTGGACGTAGAGTCTTCGAATTCTTCCCCACCGTTCGTTTTTCTTCCCGCATTAAAAATAGGTTTGAGACGATTATCCTATCTGGCCATGAACCATTTCCACAATATCTTCACAGATTTAACCTTTCTGATTTTTTTAATTGCTCTTGCGGGGAATTAGGTTCTCCAGAACATTACATTTTCTTCTATCCACTAACATCGCATTTGCATATCAGACGTAATCATAGTCTTTCACTCAATAAAAACATATTAATCGCCTTTTCACGCCCTTAAATCAATTTTCAGTCTATTGGCTAATGAAGGCTTCATGTTTCAAGGCGCTGACTAATACATTTTTACTTTCTTCTATATCTAATATATAGAAGAAAGTATTGGATTCGTGCAAATTTTCGAATTTCGAATTTTGACGGATTCGAACGTTTTGAGGTGTGCTGAGTCCATTTCGACCATTTTTTGGAAAATGTCTGTCTGTCTGTGTGTGTGTGTGTATGTATGTATGTGTGTGTGTGTCACGTCTGTGTGTGACCAGTTTTTTGTGGCCGCTCTACAACAAAAACTACCGCATGAAATCGAACGAAATTTAGTACACATATGTGCCCCTATGTAAACTTGTGCCCATTAGTTTTTGGCGCAAATTCCTCCAAGGGGGGCGGAGCAATGGGACGTTTTTTGAGTTACGCGTGCTTGCTATTCCTCAGGAAGTAACTGGCGGAATCAAACAAAATTTGGTCCATTTGTTGGTATTAACAGGAACAGGTGCTGATTCAATTTTGGTGTCAATAACTCAAACGGGGGTTGAGCTGTAGAACGTTTTTTGTCGTCAATTGTGACTGCTGTATCTCAAGAAATAATGAACGGAATGAAAGAAAAATTTATCGGCAAGTAGCCCTTAGTGGGTATAAGAACTGATTTTATTTTTGTGTCAACAGCTAAAAGGGGGGTAGCGCAATCACCCGTTCTTTTTTTCCATTTTGAGTGCCCTATCTCAAGAAGTAATACTACGTTCTGGTTGAAATTTGGAATATATGTGAATCCATATGTAAACAGGCTTTGGTTCTATTTTGACGCCGATCGCTCCAAGAGGTGTTGATTTTTTTTTTTTTTGCGAATAAAAATAGTTTTATTAATGCAACAATAAGAAAGATAAATCGTAATAGATTGTCGTCTGCGTATTTCTAGTGATTTTAATTGTATGGAAATGATAGGAAATATTATCTCAATGATTTAAAATTTTGAACTGTTGCCATCTTATGTTTGTTAACAAATAAAATATTTGTAATTCATTCAAGCAAGGCTTTTAAAATAACTTTCAATTTTCGCTCTTTGCTTTGCTTTTGCAATAATTCAGACATTGGGATAGTCGTCAAGTTTTTGCATGTGTCATTTTGTTTTTGTTGGGAATATTGCTTCCTCGTCAAGCATGGGGAGGAATCAGAAAAAAAAAAAAAAAAAAGAAAAGAAAAATATAGAAGAAAGTTTCGTGATGGCCACAACATACTAGTTATTCCTATTTTCAATAGTTAATACCGTTTAAATTTAGTTTTTGTTTTCTATACTTTATTACGGTATCTTCTGTAAAGCAACAAATCTCTAGTGTCGTTTAAGTTTCAATGTATCATTGTAATGCTTTTATGCATTGGTTTTGTCTACTTTATTACATACTAGGGGGCTATCGCCCCCTGCTCGCTATCGCTCGCCAACCCCCGGAACTGCTTACGCAGTTCCCTGTGGATCGCTTCGCGATCCATGCTCGCTTCGCTCGCTCGCTGTATGCCAATACATTAGCCTAGCTAAAATTTTCCGTAAAAATTAAAGTTGGTAATTGCATTTAGGTCACCATCCATTTAACCAATATGAAAATTACGTTCATAATGTTAATTTGTCTGCTTTAGCCAGATTTTCGACAGTTTAACTTTGCTGTATGTAAGATGACTGCCTTGGCAATGTGCACAACTTTACCATTATAGATACAAAAGTGTCTGTCATTGCTTTGGAGAGATTGCACTTCTACCTGTTGGTCCGCGGAAGGTATTTTATTTCCCTTCTACCACCCATTGGAAAACCAATGAAGGCATTCCCCTATCCGCCACCTGGGGACGCGCCCTCTAGGGGTTACAGGCTCCCCCGAGGGATGTATTTACATTATTTACACTCTTATATATTTACATATTTACACTCTTATATATTCTAATCTGAGAAAACTTCCTCATATACACAATTAAAAATGTCCCGTTTGGGAGCCACAACTGACACTGCTTCAAAAGATCTTGTTCTTGATAATGCCACATAGAGCTGGCCATGACTAAAAACAGGCTCAGAGAGCACCAAACATATTTTCTCAAACGTTTGTCCTTCTTGTTGTTATTCTGAATCCTTGCCACGTCACGAACAAAAAATGGTTTAACTAAAAACGCGAAAACTCGCCAAGGCTACTTTGCTTGCACAATACTAAAACTACTATAACCCTAAACAAATTTGGCGAAACCTTTCAGCTGAGAATAAAAGGAATAAAGTAAATTCTTTCTCGGTTATTCATTTTGAACTGAACTGTCGTACTGAAGCAGAGAATAGACGACGCTCAAAGCGCCTACGCGTTCAAAACAACATTGCCGATGAACATGATTGTGGAGCAATGTGTGAAGAATGCGAATTTTGTGGTGCTCTTTATTGGCAGAAAGAGCGTAATACTGCAAATAAATATACTAAATGTTGCCATGACGGAAAGGTGCGGTTACCGGCATTGTGTGACGCACCTGATCTGTTGAAGGAACTGCTGACTGAAAATTCCCCAGCCGCTAAAAATTATCGGCAGCGAATCAGAGAATACAACTCTGGAAATGGCTCGTCTTAAATTGGATTCAAGAACGGTTTCCTGCCTTCTTTGAGCTTTTCTTTGCTGATTAAGGTTGAAATGGGCCACAGCCCGACTCAAACTCATCTCAAAAAAAAAAAAAGTTCGTTGAGTATTCTGTGATTCAAGATTTCAAAACAACGTAGAAGTTTGTTTACATGATTTATCGGCGAAGTGTTGCCAACAGAGGTTTAGAAATTCACCCCTTCATTTGCCGGCACGTAAGAGAATTATATATATAGATTTTGATAAATTACTAAAATTTTTTGTTAAGAGCAAATCAAAATTGTAACTGATAACAATGTAATATTTTATATGTTTAAATAAAGTTCCTCAGAGACCCACTTGCTCAGATTTATCTGAGCATTTAAAACCGATAAACCGAGCAATTAGTAGGTGCGGATGGTCTCTGAGAGTGTCAAGTGGTGGGCTGGCGGACTGCGCCATTTCGAGAGAATTTGCTGTCTGGTTAGGGAGTGGATTTCCGATGGAGTTTTGCTGTCTGGCTAGGGAGTGGATTTCGATGGAGTAAGCTCACAATAATTATCCTTCTAAAGATCACAACCATTTATGGCGAGCGCATCAGCAATCTCGTTTCCAAAAACTCTAACGTGGGATGTAATTCACTGGAGGCATATTTGCTTCTTCTCGCCCACGGTGGAGGTTAAATTTACATCACTCCATATTTCGCATGGAAATTTAGACTAATCTTTTGTACATTCATTTCCTTGTTCTCAGTTTAGAACCAACGAACTAAATAACCGCTTTGTAAAACATGTCTTACAAGGAGCATAAACGACGCTGAAATGAACAATAGGGGGGGGGGAGATGGTCAACATGAGCCACTGCGCAGGAGTTTTGTTTCACCAGTGTTGCCAGATCAGCCGTTCTGACTTTATTCCCTAATGTTTATTTTCGGAGATTGTATATAATAAGTGTAGTAAATAACGCTCCGAATATAATAAATGTTAACTTTCTAGGAGAAAAGTATACGATAATGATGGTTGTGTTTAAAACTGTTTCTGCGTATAAAAACGAATCGATTGACACCTTATTCATCAAAATCGGATGAATAGTTTAGACGCTACGGTGGAACATACGTAAATACATACATACATACATAGACTGCTAGAAATATAACCCTTCCTTTTGGCTTCGCCGTAGTACGGTAAAAAAAGGGCTTAACTTTACGAGTTTTACCATGTCGCCTATTTTAAAAAGACATTTCCCTGGTTTTTTGTGCACAAAAGAAAAAAAAATGTCCGACATAAAGAAATAACGTGCATACAAAGTGCCTCAGAAATTTGTGATATAACGCTCAGTTCTTAATTTAAACGAGATGATGTGTGCATCACATGACTTCCTTTTACTCCAATTGAATGATAAAAGTGCCTCGGAGTAAGCAAAGAAACACTTGAAATACATTCACTCCAAGTTTGTTGCGAACCAAAGCAAAAAAAAGCGTTTTATCCAGATAAATGTTCCCAACATTGGCAGTTTCAATGTGATTCATTGGTTAACTCTCTAAATAAGGCCAAATTGAAACAAGATTAAAAAAAACGCCTTATTTCTCGCCAAGTTGACGACAAAACTTGGCAATATATCACCAAGTGTTTCCCAAATTATAACATCAGTTGAGTTCGCAGTTAAATTAACAATGATTTCACCCCAGAAAGGTGTAAAAGACTCCCTTTGGAACATTTGAATGCAACCAAAAGAAGAGTTGCACAGATAGACCCCACTAGGAGTCTACGTACCAAATTTCAACTTTCTAGGACTTACCGTTCTTGAGTTATGCGGCATACATACGCATATACATACGTACATACGGTCGTCACGAGAAAACTCGTTGTAATTAACTCAGGGATCGTCAAAATGGATATTTCGGGTGTCTATATATTCTTAGGCATATATCCACGTTTTGTCGGGTTGAAAAAAAAAAAAAAAACTCAATATTCATTCGGAGGCGAGCAAAATGGAAATTAAGGACGATTTTTAAGTGAAGTTTTTTTCGCGAATACAATGCTTCCTTTTTTGTAAAAGAAAGTAAAAACAAAACAAAACAAACTTAATATTCAGTTCTAACGTGCTTTTCAAATAAGATGTGTCAAGCGATTAGAAACTCCCTTCACTGTGAAGTTGATTCATTAAGCGATCATTACTGCTGAGAAGTCATGGTAAGGAATCCTAATTAACACTAATTCATGAGTTATGGCCATAATAGACGGTTGCTATTTTGGGGCTTCTTTTCAGTTTCTTGAGTGTTATTAAAAAAATCATATTAATGTGAAGCTGTAAAAATAATAAGAGAGAAATAGTCCTGCTGAGACACGACAGCTGATGATGAATTAAATAGAGTTTAAAGATTATCAAAGAGACGCATTGCTTAGTGGTAATTTAAATCTTGATTTTCAGATGAACCTGATGAGTTATAAATGGTAGAGACAATTTTTTTTGAGCAATCACGATTGCTTATTGCTTTCATTTGACTGTTTTGATGTGCTATCATTTTATTTTCCCCCCGCCACCCTCTGCAGCATCACCGTCGACCGGCTCCTCACGATGCTGCTCCTCTAGCGAAAACAGTCTCCAGGTTGCATCCATATCCTACACACACGCGCATACATAAACTACACGCACACACACACACATACACCTACACACACCCACATACACATGTACACACACAAACACATACAGACAACTACACATAGCCACACACAAACACATACACACACACAACTACCCACACATTCATGCCTGCACACAGACACAAACACACATGCCTACACACATACACATAACCCTACACACAAATACACATACCCTCCCACACACACAAACACACACGCCTACATAAAGACACACACTCGTGATTGCGAAAAACATAATTTGAATTCAAAATGACAAAATTCAATTTCTTTTTTTTTTTTTTTTTTTGTGATGTAAAAAGTGGATATTTTGTTGATTTCTTTTGCCATGAAATAAGAAAAAAAAAAAAAAAAAACACTTCGCTTTCTACAATTTTTTTCTAAATCTAAGCAAAATCTTTTAATAATACTTATTTTTTGATTAGAGGTGAATAAATATGTTCATAATGAATTTGTGAACTTTTAACGCGTTTTTAAATTGTTTCGCACCTCCAAGCAATAATGTAGTTGGAGGGCGAGAAAGAATGCATGGGGACGCCGATACCCGAAATATATATAAATTATTTTTACTGCAAAAATGACGCAAATTGGTTTCAAACCCTGTTTTATTTTAGGGAGTACCCCTAACCCCAAGAGGAGTTCCCCAGAAGAGCAGTGTGTGTGTTCACAGTAGAAAAATGAAAAAAAATGTCATTATCAATTCAGAAAATACCAGTGTTTATTCGAACTCAAATTTCAAAGAAATTCAGTTTTAAAGGAAGCCCTAACTTTGTCTGACTGGCGTAAAATAATAAACAGTACAACATAAAACATAACGCTTTAAAATTGAAAGCTTGCGCTACATAAAGTAAAAACGAGTTTTTGCGTTAAGGGGACGGTGGATCTTGAATTCGGCGAAAATTGACTAAAAAATAAAAGTTTTGATTTTTGTGTTTTTTTTGTACTTCAAACATTTCTCTTCCTAACTCAAAAAGCCGCATAGCGACTGAGCATTTTTAACCAAAGTTACATTTGCTCAAAGTTTGCACACAAAACGATTTTTCATGAGATACTCCTATCAAACTCGGCTGTTCAGATACAAACAAAGCAGGAAAAGTTAAATTTTAATAATCTTTCCTATTATTAACCGACTCCAAAAAAGGAGGTTATGATTTCGTATTGCGTCTTTTTATGTGTGTTTTCGAATTATTCCAACACTACTGGACCGATTTGAATTTTTTTTATTTTATTTGGAAGGGTATACTTCCCAGATGGTCCCCTTGTAATTTGGTCTGGATCTGATAAGGGGTCGCGGAGAAATCCAAGAAACTTTAAATTTCATACGTTATGGTCACGTGGTGATGCTGTGATCGGTGTATTTTCACACCTAAGGTTTTGGCTTTCTTTTGAACGATATTTAATTCTCACGGAACATGAATGATTAATTTTCTCAACGCTGCGCCGCATGGTAATTTTTTATTATAGGTGTTACTAATGTATTTATTACTGCGTAGCAAAGCAGTAAATTAAATATATTTTGCTACTTTAATAGTTGAATCAATTACCTTAATATTTTATTTACTAATAAATAACTTTATTTAGGCACTAAAATATAAAGTTATTTATTTAATATTCCAATTTTTAAATATATTTAGTGTTCAATTGAGGGGGAATCAAATACAGAACACCCCTCCCCCAAGATTTAATTTATATTCTTTAATAATATACATTATAACTGTGTATGATTTCTGAAGTTTGACCAATATTCTAGATTTACTATTTCACGATGCCGCCAGTTCAATTTGAAATTAGGGTTATTAATTAGCAAGCTTCAAAAAAAAAAAGGAGAAGGTTCTAATCTCGTCGGATTTGTTTTTCCTTTGTACAATGTTCCATAAATACTCGAAGACACCTGTACCCAGGGGCGTGCACAGGGAGGGGGGAGGGACACCTGTTGGCCCGGGACCGAGCCTGTAGGATGCCCAATATTTTTGTAACTAACGGTGAAATATAGGGGTAAACAACATGGAGAGGGACCCGGAAAAGTCATTTGTGATGCGCTCCAAAATGTCTGTGCACGCCCCTGCCTGTACCGATAAGGAAAAGTCTTTTTTTTGTTTGAAACAGCATAGTTCCTCGGCGGTCTAATGTTAATCAAGCTCAGATTTGATGAAATTGAAGGAACTCTTCAAATATCATACTCACATTTAAATCGATTTGTACCTTATTAACTTTGTATATCGTCTCACTTAGTGAACCGGTTTTTATGCTTTTTTTTTTTTTGTTTGGTGGTGGTTTTGTTTAGGGGGTGGTCTAACTTAGGTTCCAAATCTTTGATTTACCCTATTTGTTCTTTAGGGAAAAGTTAAGGGTAAAACAATAAATTTCATGCAATTTCCCTCACAAACGATTAAATATGAAACCCATTGATAAACAAAGGCCATAAAACAAAGGTTTATACTTTCTTTACTATAGTTGAAGAAAGTACTAAAAATATATATTATTAAGAGTAATGATAGTGAAAATTTTGAATTAAGAATTCTCTGAAGCAAACATAAAATTCATTCTAGTAGAATTTTTAATCTTCATCTATAGTGGGGCCATGTGAAGAAACATGCGACTTTTATCACGAGTTACATGACACTAATTGCACATAAATTACAATTCTAAAATTTAGAACTTTACAAATTTAAACTTAAAGCGATATCAAGTAAACTAAACACCGAATTATAAAATAAACACTGATTTAAATTACTATACGATGAATTATTTTAAATACCTAATTAATCATATACGATCTCTTAATTTTTAATAACCTTTTGAAGTCGGGGCCTCCTATAAACTACTACCTTACGTAACTGAGTAGGTTTAGTTTTAAAGACTAATTTCGCGTATAGTTAAATTAGTGTTTAATTCAGGATTCGGTGGGTTGTCAGTTACGTTATGTAGTTGTTTATAGGAGGCCCCGACTTCAAAAGGTTATTAAAAATTAAGAGATCGTATATGATTAATTAGGTATTTAAAATAATTCATCGCATAGTAATTTAAATCAGTGTCTATTTTATAATTCGGTGTTTAGTTGATTTTTGTACTGGAATTGTAAAATAAATTTCATTTATATGTTTGGGTAGGAAATAGAATGTAAGTGCAATCAGTTATTTTTTGCTTTTTAGTTCCTGGGTATTTTTTGAAGGCGGTTTTTTTTTTAAATTTAAAAGTAATAATTTATTTTAATTAAATCATTATAAATCTTGTTCTTGAAATGAAACATGCTTCAACGACAAATAAAAACACTGAAAAAAAGGTTTCGCAATTTTAATTTTTAAGATAAGTGCAAAATTATACTTCAATTGCATTTTACTCGAAACGAAATTTTCTCGATTTTCATACCTACAAAATGCTCCATGCGACACAATTTTCGCTGAAAGTACACGAAATTCAGTATTTAGACTCATGTTTTACCAAATAATAAAACATGGTATGCATTATAGAATCTAACTCCAGGAAGGTTTTAAAAAATTGACTAAAAATTACTAGCAAGAGAAATTTCGAGGAATTTTTATCGAAGTATTTTAAAAAACTCTCAAAAATTTTATTTTTTAAGGAAATAACTAATTAATAACAATTTTTCTTTGCAATGATTTATAATGTAATAAAATGAGAAAATTTAACAAAAATGTAAAAATTTAAGTCACATGGAGCATTTAAATTTTTTCAAAAAATTTTTAAATTTTAAAATAAGTAAGAGTTGGTTTTTCTTTCTTTCTTTCTTTTTTTTTTTTTTTTTTTTTGTATTCTACTCTATATGTTTATGCTTAAATACATATGTTCACAAAACCTTAAGTCTCTAGTGTGAAAACTAAAAAAAAAAAAAAGGAACTTAAAGTCCACCGTCCCCTTAAAATATTGCCACTGCCGGTAAGTTATCAACCAAATAACTTGTTTCCTATTACTCAAGAGATTGCTCGCATTTATGGCTTTTTCCGAGTACGTGTTATTTGATCTTTTCCAGGAGCAACTCATATTATTGTTCTCATATCTTGACTTGGAAAAATCCTCCCTTGGAAAAAAAGAGCGAAGTTTTTTTTCTTGCGATAAGAGACGAAACTCATAACTTTTCAAGATGATACGATTGATTTTTAACCCTAACATGCTATGATACTTCTAGTTACTCTTAGATGTTTATGTGTTAAGTTTCAAATTATCAAACAAAACAAATATTTTTTTTATATTCTCCACGGAAACTTGTTATTTTTATATTTTGCTGTTATATATTTTGCCCCAGAAACTGCTATAACGGCAGTTCATGAACTTGCAGTGGACAAAGACATTGATAAATTTGTATCAAGGTAACAGGGTCAATTACGACACTGCGGTTTAATCCTCGACTGTAATCAAATTGTATTAAACTAGAATATTAAACTTATTCAATATAAATTTTAGTTATAAAGTACTTGAATCAAACATATTTACTTCGAGTATTTTCTGCAACATCTCCGGTCTTCACATTCCTATGCTGAAGTTTGGTTGGCCTCAAGGGTACCCTGATGGGAGGTCACGGTACGTCGCCGTGACCTCCCTAAATGGCCATATTCGGCAAATTTTGTCGGAAAAATTGGTTATTTAGGAGACGTGATTGCGATATCGAAATTTTCAAATTGCCAAATGAGGCAGTGAGAAGCAAAGGGATGTAAGTAGCAAAATTAAAAACTTGGAGATAACCAGTACACATGGTAGGTGAACCTCTCCTGTCTTGGTGCAAGAGATGAGACTAGTAGTCCTGGTAGTTGCTGCTATACAGCATGATTTAGAAAAAAAATATTCAATGAACGCCTACTTACGTGGTTATCTTCTAATGCGTTTTAATCAAAACTTGGAAATGTCGACTTACATCCCTTTGCTTCTCACTACCTCAATAGTGAAAGTATTTCTTTTCAGCAGTCACAATGCCAACGTTAGGATAATCTGAACTAATGCTTTTCTTTTAGGCTACAAAACTCCACCTGCTTTTTAATGCCAGCTATGGTTTCTAGTCCTCGAGTTCTAAAACGTATTTCAGGATATTTATTTTGTTATTCTACTAGTTTTTATTTTGTATGAAAATTACTTCATAAATATTTATGCTTTAGTTTTCGGAGGAATGATGTAAATTTGATCAAACGCGAAAAAGGCACTTTAAGTTTTTCCCCAAATTTGATTTCTCCTGAAAATGAATTACATTTCTTTTGCGTTTCCCTGGAATGAACCAAGTGAACAATGTGAAATTAAAGATTAAATTAAAAGTAAATTATTGCATTACTTCTACATTATACTAGCAGTACCCGCACAGCGATGCCCGTGCTAAAAATTTAATGGAAGTCCGTTAAATAAAAAAAAAAAATGACACCCCTCACCCTCTATGTGAAATGATCATTTTTTACTTCCTTTTACAAAAAAGGAAGCATTGTATTTGCGAAAAAAATTTCACCCAAAAATCGGCCTTAATTTCTATTTTGCTCACCCC
The DNA here is from genome assembly GCF_026930045.1 of Uloborus diversus. Classification (NCBI taxonomy): domain Eukaryota; kingdom Metazoa; phylum Arthropoda; class Arachnida; order Araneae; family Uloboridae; genus Uloborus; species Uloborus diversus. Next base: position 157,754,013 of record NC_072736.1, read on the forward strand.
CAAATGAATGTTGAGTTTTTTTTTCAACCTGACCACACGTGGATATGTGTGGTCCTGCAGACCACCCTGCAGACACCCGAAATATCCATTTTGACGATCCCCGAGTTAATTACAACGAGTTTTCTCGTGACGTCTGTATGTACGTATGTATGTGCGTATGTGTGTATGTATGTGCGTATGTGTGTATGTATGTCGCATAACTCAAGAACGGAATGTGCTAGAAAGTTGAAATTTGGTACATAGACTCCTAGTGGGGTCTAGTTGTGCACCTTCCTTTTTGGTTGCATTCGTATGCTTCAAAGGGGATCTTTTGTCCCTTTTTGGGGGGAAATCATTGTTAATTTCGATGTAAACTCACGTGGTGTTATAATTTGGCGAACACTTGGCGATATATAGCCAGTCTTTTGGTCGCCAAGTTTTGTGGCGACAAATTTGGCGATTTAATTTTTTTTTTTAAATCTGGTTTCAATGTGGCCACTGTTGGTGATATTTAGAGAGTAAACTATTGAATTATATTAAAACTGCCAATAATGAGAAAATGACATTAAATTGGAGTAAAAGGAAGTCATGTGATGCACACATCAGTTCGTCTTTGTATAAAATGCGTACACACCTTTTCAAAAAAAAAAACTATTTACGTTTCATTGGAATTAAAAAATTTTCGTTAAATCATCAAATTAGGTTTACAGTTGCTTTAAAACTGTATTACGCGAGTGAAGCTGTTTTTACTGCAATTTAAAATATTTCAATATATCAATATTTAAAATATTCAAATAAACAAAAAAAAAAAAAAAAACATCAAATAATATCTTTCATATGAAAAAAAAAATTCCGCAACTCTATTGTTTATCGCAGTCAGAAATAACGACACAAATATTGCCCGTTCTGCAAGTTCCTTCCCTTATATCTTATTCACGTGGGTCGGAGAGCTGCGCATTTCACATCATTTACATAACTCAGTGATGTACGTCTACTCTAAAATTTGCATAAATTTCTGAACACTCCTTCTTGGTGTTGCATTTTCAATGTCGAACAGTGTATTTCAAGAGCATATAGCAAATATACTCCACAAAACTAATCAAACAGGAAAATCTTTCACAACAAAATGTTAACAAAGCACTTAAATACTTGGCATAAAATTTTCAGCAATTTTAAATAATAATTCGTCTTCAAGGAACAGTTTGAACTTTGTAATGTCGAAAATTAGGTTTTGAGAAAATCAACATTTTCTGTTTTACTATTGCAAGTTTCATTATTGAATAAACTATTTAATTTTTAATACAAATTCGCCACAAATAAGGTCTTATGATTCATTTGAAATGGTATTAGTATTAAAAATTAAAACATTATATGCATTTTTGTGCACTTTTTATATGCATTTTTAAATGCATTTTTCAGTAAAAAAGGGCGTGGCTCCCACAAAATGTGTCATAACTTCGCCAGTTTCCCACCGATTCAATTCTTTCTTTTTTGAAACGGTTCAGCTAAAGGTCTAGTTTTTAGAAATATAATGAATGAAAAATTGTTTGTTTGACAAATTTTTATTCATCTAAAAGATCTTTATCGCCTTAAAAACGGGACCAACACCCTGTATATTTTTTATTGAGCTTCGTTTCAAAAAAGGTAAAAACACCATCGTTTCAAAATGGAAACAAGGAATATTTTGCAACGCATGTCCATGTCTCCCTAGAGACCTCTCTACCTATGTTTGAACGGGCTATGGGCTTTAGTTGCTCGGATTCTCCACCAGGCAAGTAGGTTCCACGATAAAACATGTTGCAACGGAGACATTAGCAACCGTTTCGTCCACTTTGTTCGGATTAGCCTGTTAGAATGAGTTTCAGAGCAGCGATATTTTTTCTTTGAAAGCGAAAAGCAACTGCTTTCTTACATAAAACTAAGATAATGTGTGCAAGGTGAAAAGTGCATATAACTTATATTTTTAACCGACTTCAAAAAGAAGGCGGTTATCAGTTCATACCGTATGTATGTTTTTTTTTTTTTTTTTTTTTTTTGTCCACTCACAGCGTCTCACCTAGTGAACCGATTTTGATGATTCCTTTTTTAATGGATAGGGGATCGCTCAACTTAGGTCCCATTACTTTGTTTGACCATATTTGTTCCTTAGACAAAAAGTTATGGGCAAAAAACAGTAAATTTCATGCAATTTCCCTATTAAATGATTAAATATGAAACCCATTGTTATAAAAGTTTGTTGCCATATAACAGTAACATTAATAGTAATTGTAATGATAATTTTAAATAAAGGCTTCTCTGAAGCAAGCATCAAGTTTCTTCAGTGTCATTGCTCCACAATGGGGGGTAAAACTAACCTTGAAGCGAGGGGATGCAGTAATCAGGATCTGCTTACTTCACAATACTAACAGGTTAGGTTTACCTCAACTATACAGGATTGCATCACAAGCAACTTGTATGCTGTGGAATGCAAATTAGTTAGGGAAAACGGAATATTTAAATGGTTATAATTAAATTAACACACAAATTATGAATTCCAGAGAGGAACAAAGATAAATTTTTAGTGCCAATTGCTTAAAGTTTAAGGCGTGCTTATAGTTTTCTTCCTTTTTTTTTAGTAGGGAGCATTTTTATGAAAAAATATGGTGAAGTTTCGTGATGGTAATTTATTTATTTTACTGAAATACTACACTAAAAAGAGTGAAATAAAAAATTTTGAAAAAAAAAAAAAAAAAGAACCGACTTCAAAATTGCTCTAAAAAGTGAAAAATAATTTTATTCTTTAAACACCATCGCTAATACTTTTAAACATAATTTTTGAAGTTGGCGCAAAAACGATCGATAAGATCATTCACAGCCATAACTCAACTACTACTATAAATTCAGCCAGGCCTAGTTTCTTCACTACCACATATATTATGCATTGATGACAGCATATTTGAGCAACGATATAAATGTTTCGTTCCTAACTTTGGATGATTTTCTGAAAAAAATATGAACGGAGCATGGTTACACTGGATTTTACTTTTCGTTTTTGCGCGAACTTCAAAAATTATGTTTAAAAGTATTATCGATGGTGTTTAAAGAATAAAATTATTTTTCACTTTTTAGAGCAATTTTGAAGTCGGTTCTATTTTTTTTTTCTATTTTTTTTTTAAACCAAATTGAAAATTTATTTTGAAAATCGTAGTACATAAAGGAAAAAAATTTTTTTTTTCTTTTTGAAACAAAACTTGCGTAGAAACATCGTTTATTTTTGGCAGGAAATTTGTACCTTCCAAAAAAAAAAAAAAAAAAAAAAAAAAAAAAAAAAAAGAAGAAGAAAAAAAAAAAAAAGTTCACTTATTCATCATGAGGTAAAGTGAAAAATAATGTATTTTCTAATGGAATAGTTTCTGTAGGATTATTAAAAATAGTTTTGATCAAATGAATGAGTAAATAAAATAATGAATGGATAAATGAAAAGAAAGTGAAACAATGAACGAATAAATAAATGAAAAGAAAATAAAACAATGAACGAATAAATAACTGAACAAAACTGTTAGCATGAAAAAATAATAAAGGAGTGAATAAAATAGTGAATGAATAAGAAAATATAAGGTAGTGAATAAATTAATAAGAGAAGCAGTGATGTTCCTATCAGTTTGCCTGAGGGTATACTCCCAGTAATCCATTATGTACAATACGTGTATGCGATCCTAAGGCGTTCAAAAGGCGTTGATTCATTAAGGGTTAAGAAAGATAAAGAAATGAAGTTACTTGTGGGAAAATATGATTAACATGTATATTATTTTTGCTTTAGGGAAATTAAAAAATAAATTGGTGGAATCTGAATTTGAAATGAAAATTTTTGAACTTTGAGAGTATACGCAATAATTCTAAAAAAATGTTTGAGAGCATACGGCATATATGGAGTATACCTTATGGAAACACCACTGAAGAGAAGGACTGCAAATCATAGACTAATAATAAGAGTAGACCGAGCTTTCTCATTCTTGCTAATAAAGAAAATTGGTTCATAGATGTATCATGTGACTAGTGGAAGGGCTTGGCGAAGACTTTGGCAGCATGGTTGCTAGATGGCAGCATTATCTATAGTTTGGCACTCGAAATGTATTTTAAGACAATGTGTTTTCATTAAAAAAAACTTCCAGGTGCAGAGATTGAACTGTTTTTCTTTTAGTTATGCATTATTTTGACATTAGTAATAGTTTTTGATCAGTTTTCGGTAACTTTTATTTCATTTGGAGCTGTCAGCGTTGGCGTGAACGAAATGGCGTCAACGTTTTGCGTTACCGCAAAAATGTACTAATCGGTATCTTAAATTGAAACTGTAGGTAAAAATCTTACCGTTTGCTGATTCTTCTTGGTCGCTTGCATCTTTTATTGCTTAGAGAGTTATTGAAATTGACTAAAGAAAATGCACAATGCTATCTAAACGAAAAACTCACTATATTAACAAAATATTTACAACTTAGAATAACAAATTTACAAATCGGACTCCATAAAAGATCATTCTTCCGTGTTCCATCAATTCTATTTATTTTATTTCGCGCTGGCGTTGATCGTCTGCTACGATTAACGCCCGCTGTTGCTAGGATATCCACCAGTCACATGGTTTGGTTTATGAGCAGCAAAAGGGTTGCCATAGCTCGGTCTACTCTTATTATTAGTCTATGCTGCAAATACATAAATTAATAAATGAATGCGTAAGTGATTTGATTGAGGGTAAAACGAGCAAATAAAATGAACTCTTTTGCTTTTCATCACACATCAGTGCGATAGTCCTGTTCCTTCTTCCTTTTACTCAGCCCCTTCGAGTGACAATACAACTAGTTTGCATGAGAGGATAATTTTTCGGCTGTAAAAGTGAAACGGTTTTGATCAGCAATGCTTAGCAAGAACAACTCGGTGACGTTAAAAAGCAGCAAGTTACCGCCGTCAAGTCAGGACTAAAACTGAACTACAGTATACTCCCGATTATCCGTGTGCGGATTATCCGGTTTGCGGATTATCCGTGAATCATTTCGGAATCACACTTTTTTAAAGCTTCTTTCAGGTGCTAAAATCAAGGTAATACGAAGCGTACTCTACTATCCCTGCACAGAGGTAAATTTCTCCCTCCAAATGTTACATCTTTAATACAACCCATGGATCAAGGTGTAATTGCGTCAATAAAACGACTGTACAGAGCTGAACTTTTAAAAAACTTGATCCACGACGTTGTAACGCTTACAAACTTTTGGAAGCAGTATTCATTATTGAATGCAGTGCATGGTATAGCAGCTGCATGGTCAAAGGTAAAATCAGTTACCCTTGCAACGATCTTGGAGAAAACTTTTGCCACAAGAGTCATTGGATGAAGAATCATCTTCGATTGCCGAAGATAATATCGATAACATCACTGATTGAAGAAGTTAAAGAAATCGAAGGTTTCGAATCAGTTGACGCTGAAAATGTCGAAAAAAGTGACGAATGTGAATCAGGATTTCAATGTCTAACTGACGAAAATATCATTGAACTTGTTACTGAATCAAACGCAAGTGATGATACCGAAAACGAAGATGAAGAAAATACAATTTCACATTCTACTGCTCTACAATCTGTGGAACATTTATTGGATTACATGAGTGAAAGAGGTTACGATTACAGAGAAATAATTGCAGTAAGAAAAATTCGTACGGACATACTCAACAACTTAAACAAACAAAGAAAACAAAAATGTATCACCGATTTTTTTAAGCTATAAATTTCGAAGAAAAGTTCCTGGTTTGTGTGAGTATATATATATATATTATTTAGTTTTTTCTAATTTCCCTTAAATAGTTACCCTGCATATTCCTTAAATGATTTTTCGGATTATCCGTGTTTTTCGATTATCCGTGCTACGCCGCCCGGTGATTAGCACGGATAATCTGGAGTATACTGTACATGCAACTTGACGACAACAAGGTTATGATATCAAAAGACTGAAACATCATCCTTGTTATGGACTTATCAGTCTGGAATTGTCAGTAACCCAGTTTGGAGACAGATGTCAACGTATTGAGATTGAAAGTGCCAACATATTGGCAGCTAAAATAAATTCAGGACACCAGAAAGATTTCGCAGCATTGCGGTATATTACATGTGGTTCTGTCCTAGCCCTGGCTTAAGTGCAGTAGCTTTTTACCTTTTAGCCAAGATTTGCCTCCAAATCACTAGTTGAACCATACCATTGCTGCGTTAGCTCGCTGGTAAGCTAAACTCATTTTCACTACCAGTTTGTTGCCACTTTCAGCTTGAACGAACTAACCTTATCTAGCTAGGCTAGCTTCTAGCTAGGTTATCGACATTCCCAGTCTGATGAAAAGTCGGTAATTAGACTGACTGTTCCAGACAGAACAGTGACGAAACTACAATCTCCGAGTATCAGAACTAGCCTGTCGATATATTGTATGTCAGTAACGTTATTTAGAGCAAGCATCTTTTTTATATATTTTTGTATTGGGGGGGGGGGGGGTATGTACAAGACAAAGTTTATGTCATTTTTTTAGAAAACCTGCTGGATGCATAACGTTTGCTGTCATTAACGTCGACAGTACCGAATTCAGTAGAGTGCTCCCTGATCTAGGCTGCCGCATTGATACCCTGTGACTAAGGGTTAAGGTATACGAAAGTTGGAACTTTAAAAGGGGTAACTATTTTTTTACATCTAATACAAAAGTGATACACCCCACCAAGGTTTAGTCCTTCAATGCGGTCATCAGTATTGTCTACATCCCGTTTCCAATGATTTGAAAGTCGTAGGACATCAGTAGTAGCCCCAGTTCTGATGATAGCTCAAAAGGGGCAGACATCGTCGAAAAGAATCTTCAGAAGAGCTCTGAAGCGAAGGCCACGAAGTTCCAGAGATTCTTTCAAATTTCTTGCGATGTCACAAGAATGTCCAGAGCAGTTCTGGATCCATTTTGTGGCCTTGGCCTTCACATAAGGCCACGAAATGGATCCTTCACGTCAGGAATTTAGTTAAAGTTAAAGAGATATAACTCGTTGTGACAGAAATAGTTCCTGACATGAAGGATATACAATAAATTCCAGATTATCTGCGGAATAGGGTGGCACGGTAACGGCGAATAGGAAAATTCGTGGATAATCCGAAACTAAGTAAAAACGATGTTATTCAATGTAGAGCTTAAAAATATCAATAACACTGGCGTACACTGAACAATTGAAAACAAAAGTTTGTGGAAAATTGCATATAAAAGCTAAGAAACGATCCCTCATTAATGCACACGGAATACATATACAGTGCGGCGCAGAAGTTTAAGCACAACCGAAATATTTTTATAAAAAGAAAAGTATACACCGAATGGGTTTGAAATTTTTACTGTATTTAAACAACTAGCGTACAAATTCATGTTTCAAATTTGAAAAAAATTCAGAGAAATTAAAATAATATATCATTAAAAAATCAAAATTTTGCTGTCGCAAAAGATTAGGCACAAACACGAAATATCTCCATTTAAGAAAGCATAAAAGTCTTTTAGTAGCCTATGGGTATATTATTGCATATGATGAGCTCGAATACGCGGTTTACCATTATTAGTACGAGATTATGGAAGAATTCGGGAGTGATTCTGTACCAGGCTTCCTCGACTGCTGATTTAAGATCTTGTACAAAGCAATACTGCTTCCCATTCTGGTATACATCACGTGATAGAACTCCCCAGATGTGCTCTATAGGCGATTGAGATCTGGGCTGAATGCTGGCCAGTTCATTGCACAGATATTTTGAGACACAGGCCATTCTTTTGTTCTACGGGAAGTGTATATTTTACGTTGTCTTGCTCAAAAGTCTTATTAGGACCACCTTGGACTTCCCCAAACGGTAACAAATGCTCGCTTAAAGTATTTTGATACATTTCTGAATTTTGTCTGACATTCAGAAAGCTAAGAGAAGTTTGTCCGTTGAAGTAAAAAAACACTCCATACAGTGAGCGAGTCACCACCTTGTTGCCTACTGGATATGCACTTTGAAGTCACGTCAATAGTATGAGAACCCATCTGGACGACCGTATAAATTCCTTTTTTTTCCATCTGAGAATATAACACCAATCCATTCGTCGCTATACTGCATTTGGTGTTTTGCCCACTAGTCTTGCTTGTTTGTGACACTGTTTCAGGAAAGGCTTACGAACTAGCTTTTGTTTCTTGATAAATCCTGATTTGGTTATTCGTCTGCGTATGGTGTTACATCCTATTTGTGATCCAAGTCGAGTTTTTATCTGACTAAGAGACAAATTTCCAGTTAAAGCCATTCTTTTAATTCTACTATTCTCACGAAAAGTAGTTTTTCTCGGCCTTCCTTGGCGATACGCAGGTTTGAATAGTCTTCCACGTTTCTAAACGTTACAAATACCACATTTAGACCGATTTAAAATCTCTGAAATTTCTATAACGGATTTACCTTTAGCTCTCAGCTTCAAGAGTTTCACAACTTCTTCAGGTGAGAACTGCAGAGACTCCGACATCTTGATAACACGTTTAAGCCATTGCTGCACTTTATAATTTGTTGAAAAGAACCGCACTGGTCCTTCACGCATCACGTTTCAAGAGTTATTTGCATAAAATCTGATTTGTGCATAAACTTTTGCGACAGTCAAAAAAAAAAAGTCTTTTGTCTTTTCTGATTTTCGTTACGGTTATATTTTTCAAAATTTTAGACACATATTAAGGATCATACAGTAGAAATTTGAAAGCATTTTGTTGAATATTTTTCTTTTTATTCACAATTTCACATTGTGCTTAAACTGTTGCACCGCACTGTACACGCGAATAAATCGTGAAACCAGATTACCTGCAACAGTTGAAACTAGGTTACACACAAAAAACGCAAAGTGGAGGAGAGGGGAGAAGAATTTTTTTCACATACAAGCCATGTCCAGTCACTTGCTTAAGTCTGTAAGTAAGGTAGTTCTAAAAATCAGAAACAATGTGTAGATCTAAAGTTGTAAGTAAGGTAGATCTAAAAATCAGAAACAATGTGTAGATCTAAAGTTGTAAGTAGTGCGGATTTAAAAATCAGGTTTCCCCTAGTCAGATTTCGGTAACCCTGGAAGATTAAATTAGGACTAATTTATCAAAAGGAAACATAATCCATTTTCTAAAAATGTTCAGGAGGTGAGAAAAACGAATTAGGGTAAGAGCAAAATAGTTTTATTAACTTCTCTGGGTACAGAATTGAGCACAAAAGCACAGTAAATCATGACCCAGAGTAAGAAATGCTTGTGTGAAAAAAAAAAAAAAAAAAAAAAAACGAGATATCGCCATCTTAATTTTGGTTTTGTGCCCTTTTGAACGAAAACCTGAATGTTGAGAATTCCAATTTCACCAAAACCCTAATATTTCACTTCTCATATTTTCTTATCGAAGTACATGAACCTATAAGTAGTGGATTAAAATTTGAGGATTTTTGACATATGTTCCTTTGGATCTAAAAGTCTTCGTACTACAGATTCTTTCAGGATATGTCCCCTTTTGTTCAAAAGAAAACGTGCAGAGGACGGATTTGTTACCCTTTGATCAAAAAGCCACACTTTACCCTTAAATAAAATAGGATTTTGCACGTTTGGACTCTTTGAGAGTAAGTGATTTGACCAAGATCATCTGAAAAATTTAGAAACTCATAAAAACTTATTTTTCTAAAAAGTGGATATGTTCTCTTTTGATAAATTACTCCTCAAATGTCATTGGAAGGGGGGTTAAGAAAAAAATAGGAACGTCAAAAAATTGATTTTGCACTTGTAGAGTTAAAATATATGCATTCACATAAATTCAGTTAATCATCGCCGAAAGATTTTTTTTTTTTAGAAGTGTGAAAGCTCGTGAATAATCGAGAGTTTGCTGTACTTCGTAGGATTAGGTTCAGAATTGTTCCAGTAATTATTGCAGCAGTGGACCACTTCATTCAAACTAGCAGCAGAACAGGCACTACTACAGGTGTTCTATTTCTTCCACATCGTTAAAATCAAGCTTTTCACAATTCGGGTGACTATATTGAAGTATTGTAAAGCTTGGTGTCATATATCACGTTTGTATTAGATGTAATTAAATAGTTGCTAGTGTTAAAGTTTTAGCCATCGCACATAGGAATATTTGGTCAGTAAAACTGGACAAAAACCAAAATTCAAAAGTTTGACGAAAGTTGTTTTAAGCCTGCTTTATTCAAGTCAGATAACTGTTCTATCAAAGGACAGCAGTAAAAATCTCACCTGTTGCATTTCCGGTGGTGTACTGTACGCTAGTCGGAACTTGGACATTGTTGGAACCTCTCGCTTTAACTTTCGACGCTTTTCGTGCTAAGTCTCCGTTTTATTGTTACTGTATTTGAATGCGATGGAATTTAGTAAAACGAACTTTTGAGTGGAAAAAGGAGGTATATAACTCCATCTAAAATCCTGCTTCGTTGAATTCTTTTAACATTTGTCATTATGAAATTAAATAAACGCATCACCGAGTACATTTTTCATGGTAATTTTCACGAGTGGATTGTAACAGATGCAGACTAAACAGGCACTTAGGAAATTCTAACCCCTACTAAAGAAGTGGTAGTAGACCTAGGCAGCTCTAAAGAACAAAGTCGTTTTCCATAGGAGGAGTAAATATGATGATCGCAAGACGCAAGCACGCTGTAATAAATACTAGATGAGCAACCGTTTAATTGCAGTAAGTGTATAGAAGAGGAAAAAAAGATAATAATTTTCTAAGAAATATCTTTTTCCCTTTAAATAAACCCCTTATTTTGATCGAGTAGCAAGTTTCAGAGCATTATATGAGAAAAAATCGCATCAAATAATTTTGTCCGTTTTTTTGATACAAATACTCCTATGTGCATCGTATGAATATAATTTGACTTGTTTCTATAGTCTTTCAAATATCTCCCCCCCCCCTTTTTCTATGTGTTCGTCTTAGATATTTTACAATTGCACTTCAAAATCGCGGCGTGAATTGCGATTAATATTCTACTTATATTATTGAACAATCTGAAAAAGTTAAAAAAAAATAAAATAATAATAATAATATTCATCTTACGAAATAACGGCAGAGAAGAATTTCACTCAGAAAGTTATCTTTCAACAATGTTTCAGAGATATGCAATGCTTTTATGCCTTTCATACTAAATAATAAGAATATCGGAGTCAGAAAAAAGTTTTTCATGCCGTGCCTATGAATAAATTATTTTCAACGAGAAATTTTTCCCAGTTTTTCTGAAAGAATAGGCAGTAAAGTTTTATCAAGTAAGGAAATTCATTTTTAGGATATGCAGCATGCGGTGTGCAATTTTCATTTTAAAATTTTTGTCTTAGAGCTATTCTGGTATTTCTCACTACTAAAACAAAACAACCAAATTATTTTTAAAGAAAGTTTTGCGAAGTTATATCCTGCCAAAAAACAAACTATTGATCCTGCCCAGCAAACACTATAGTAGCGGAAAATCGACCTTTTTAAAAGTCACAGAACCACAATCTTTAAAGAAAAACAAGCTGCGTCGCCCGGCTTTGCACGGTCTACCTGAAAAATAAAAGTTATGTCAAGTGACGCATGTTCAACACTCAGACTTAAAAAAAAAAAAAAGCATTGAAATTTTGCGTCAGATTGCGGAAAAATAGCCAAAAAATAAATATTTCAAATCATCCGATTACTGGAAAAGCCTTTAAAACAAAAGCAAGAATTTTACTTGTTCATATTTGAGAAAACGAATGGCAACAGACCTTTCTTTTCAATGATTTCTTCACGCTACAAAATTTTAATAAAAGCATTGTTACGGAAAGTTGAGATGAAGCACTCAATACGAGTTTGAATGGAGGAAAGCCTTCGAAAAGTAGGGATTTTATGTCGAAAACTAAGTGTCATAATTAATAGTGTTTAATTGATATATCCGCTAATTATTATTATCGGAGGATTATGTTAAATAGCCAAACATAAAGACGGGAAGATTATGAATCCATCGATACCTGGTTCGATGGTCAGTTCACTGTCGTTCGGGAGAAGTAACTCGGACATAGATGACTACATACATAGATGACTACATTGGTACATACATAGATACATTTACTCAGTTTTTAATTATATAAGACTTGCTGCGTCACCCGGCTTTGCACGGTCCACCTCGAAAATAAAAGTTCTGTCAAGTGACGCGAGTTCAACACTCGGGCATTGAACCAAAAAAAAAAAAAGTCAGTGATATTTTGCGGCAGATTGCGGAAAACCCCCAAAAAGTAAACATTTTAAATCCCCTGATTGCAGGAAAAGCCTCAAAACAAAAACAAGAATTTTACCTGTTCATATTCTTGAAAAAAAATGGCAACAGATCTTTTATCTCAATGATTTTCTTCACCGCTATACATTTTAGTAAAAGCGTTGTTGCGGAAAGTTGAGATGAAGCACTGAATAATAATTTGAATGGAGGAAAGCCTTCGAAAAATAGGGATTTTATGTCGAAATCCAAGCTTCATAATTAATAGTTTTTAACTGATATCTCCGCTAATTATTATCGGAGGATTATGTTAAACTAGCAAAAATACCCGGCGTTGCCTGCGTCAGTAACAATTATGAGAAAAAATCGTTACTTGCTTTTGTTTTCTGGTTTAAGTGAAAGAATTTAAAACATCTTTTTGACGTGATTAAAAATCGAGTTTCTTCCTTACCCATAAAACTAAAATAGCAATAAGTATAAAGAACAAAATAGTATTGATTTAGAAACGAAAGCACTATATTTAAGCATATACAAATTTCCAAAACATGAAATTAATCTTCTCATGTTTAAAAAGATTAATCTGTTGATATTTTTTTTTTTAACATGGAGTCTAAAACCTTCTCTGTATTGCTATTGAAGTACGAAGTTTAAAAAAAAAATATAGCCGCGCTCGTAATCCCCTTATACTTGCTTTAGTTATTTTGGGAAATTTCAATCATTGTGGGCTTTTGGTGCGATTTTACCGAATTTGCGGGAATCGTTTTCGGATACCTTCGATGATGCTCCCTCCTTCTTTCCTTACTTTGTAAAACGATATGATATTAATGATATATCAGATCGATACGATATGATGTAATATGATATTTCGTTACAGAGATATTATCGCCAGGTGCTGAGATACTTTTGGTCACCATAAAATGGCGCTAAAGAGTTTCATCCGAAATGTTTCCAAAATAAGTAGTAAAATTTGGCAATTGTTTGAAATTGTGCAAAAAGGAAAATTAATGGAAGTGTTTGTGCTGTTTATGGATTTGCCTAATTTAGTTGCTGGATTATTTAACACAGTAAAAAAAGTTTTTTAAAGAGTCTTTGATTGGCGATATTTTGTTTACATGGTGAAAGCTGAGAAACATTATGACGTAGTCTTCGGCTTCAAAAACAGCGACGTTGAAAAAACTGCCAAATGCATCAGCTACGGAAATCTTTCTGCAAAAGTTTTGGCGATCTGCTGGTTGATTGGATAATGAGTAAGTGCTCAATCAGCATAAATAATAATAAAAACCATTAATTACATTAAAGTTCCGTTTAAATGGAAAATGATCAGCCAAATCATATATTATTTGCCAATCTTGTGCAAAAATCTTACTTCAAGATTTGACTTGAGAAAAGCCTTGAACAGTCACGAAAAGCAAAGATAGTCAACAATACAACAATTGTCGCTATCGACAGGGAGTTGAGATGATACACTAAATACTGTATTGAGTTGAGGAAAGCCTTCGAACATGGAACTAAAAAGCTCATAACTCATTTTTTATTCTACTTAGAAATTTCGAATAGGTGCCATCTTCAGCAGAAAAATCAGAGCTTTCGATGGACATATAATGTAAATATGTGCAAGTATTTTTTCATCCCTATATTAGAGAATTTATACGAAAATTGTATTTTATTGCTCCCCTAAGGGGGTTTTGCCCCCCATAACGGGACGAAAACTACCCTATGTGTTATTCTGATGCATAAGCTATATTATTGTAAAGTTTCATCAAAATCCGTTCATTAGTTTTTGCGTGAAAGAGTAACAAACATCCATACATCCATACAGACAAACTTTCGCATATATACTATTAGTAAGATAGCCAAACATGAAGACGGGAAGATTACGAATCCATCCATACCTGGTTCGATGATCAGTTCACTGTTGTTCGGGAGAAGAAGCTTGGACATACATAGATACGCTCAGTTTTTAATTATATAAGAGATTTTTAAAAGATAATTAATTAATGATCTGGGGGTATTCTCCGATTAATATCCAAACATGTTCACACAAGATAAATATTTTATAATAGATTATAATAGATTTGTGCTGAAAAGTAAAGTAAGAAATAACAACGTCAAAAAGCGCAAATTGCAGATTAACTGCACACGCGTGTTTTGGCGTTACAAGGAACGCCTTTATCAATGCAAAAGAAATGAGCTTATGGATGAAAAGACATTCACGTCTTTATCTTATTACTATTATCAACATTAAAACGAGAGATCTTCATAAAATTGATTTAAAAGAATGATTGCTTTACCAAATTTCAAAACAAAACCCATAGTCTTCTGTTAGATTTGAGCATTTATACAATTTGTCGGCTCCCTTTTTTGACGAAAATATTTATTTACTCTTTTTTTGAGCAATCACATTGCTTATTGTTCTCACTCGACGGTTTTGATGTTCCTAAGATTTTATTTTCCCCTCGCCTCCCTCTGCAGCACCACCGTCGGCCGGCCGCCTCACGATGCTGCTCCTCTAGCGAAAACCGTCTCCAGGTTGCGCCACTTACTTGCCTACACCTACACATACACACACACGCGCTTACACACACACACCTACACATACCCCCACACAAACACACATACCACAACTACCCACGCACACAAACACACATGCCTACATACACATACCCCCCACACACAAACAAACATACCCCCCTCCCCCACACACACAAACACGCGTACATGCACACACACACACACTCGTGATTGCGAAAAACATAATTTGAATTCAAGATGTCAAAGTTCAATGTCAAAGTATTAATTTTTTTTTCTTTTGCAGAAAGAAACACTTGTGCCGTCAAGTTTAACCACAGAGAGATGGCGGATGAGCTTGAAGCAAAAATAACAAGCAGCCTATTACAAACATTATTTTAGTATACATTAGGGTCAGCAAGAACGTGACGTGCCTCTTACTACTCGGCGCTTTCTTGCTGATTCTACCTATTACAAATGCTTCTCTTCAAGGTCATCCGCCGTCTCTCTGTAGTCAAGCTATAGTTTACACACTATTTATACTGGTAAAGGTATGTAAGAGAACATTGCTTGGGGGAGGAGATTTGGGTGAAAAGATCAAAACGAATCAATTAGAAGTAAAAGAGGTTGACCTGGTTGAGTCAGGTAGAGATCAAATCCAAGCTAAATAATTAGTCTAAATCAGCAGAGGGCGAATGTCATAGAGAGTTTATAGAGTCTTGCACTGTTGCAGACAACCCATTTAAGAAAAAAACTACATCAGATTTTTAACGTGATTATAATTATTTTTAATGTTTTGATTTTTATTTCAAGTACTGCCTGACCATCGATTATATGGAAAGACTAATATCCGGTTTATAGGCGGAAATGGACGCATCTATTAGTTTATTGGGGTGTTGGTTGGTTACAGATGTGTACATTGGCCTCTTTATTCTTTAGCCCCAGTTTTGTAAATATACTCACGGGATTTTTTTTTTTTTTTTTAAATCTAAAGTATATTCGATCACAATATTTCCACTACAAAAATGAATTGATTTATTTATTCACAAGTTTTGAGCATACCATTTTGCTTGTACATTCCCGAACGAAATGAAACATCTTATTTTCTTTTTGTTGTTTCCATAGTAACTATTTTTATTTCCCCTCATTTTATTTCAGAGAAGGCAATAAATGAATAAGACCCTAGTGACATTATAAAACGCGTGTATCAATATCCCATCGCTCTTTTTCCTTCTCTCCTGCTAGATTCATTCAGATGGAATCGTCTTTACTTGGCCGATTGCCAAATTACATACAATTCATGGTCTAACAGTAGTATTTTTCACTACGTTAGTACACTTGTAGGTTTGCACTTTCCTAGTTCGGAGAAGATTAGACTATTTAAAACTTTGTGCTAATTCACTAGCGCAGCCAGAATTTAATTCCTGAGAGTTGAGGATTCAACTCTAACAGAATCGAAATTATAAAATGCCGTCATGTTGGTGGAGTTATTTTTCGTTATCTGACAAAAGGAATTAATTGTCTGTGTTGTTCTTCATTATTTTTTCAAAATGACTCAAAGTAATATTATGTTATTTAGTTGATAAGTTCGAGGTCACTGATATTTCTTTCGTTATTTTTAACCCCTTTTGGGACGAGGTTTTTTTTTTCGGAAAAAGGGTAAAAGGTGAGCACGTTTTTTTTTTGAGAGAAAATGAATGTATAGGTATAGTATCAGGTTTTCCCCCTCAATTTCAGGTGACTTGGGACCGGGGAGAGGGGGAGGTTGAAGAGAGAGTTATAAAAATATTATGCAAAAAAAGTATAAATGATTAAATGTTTGTTTTGAATTTCAAAACACTAAAATTATATTGTCATAGTTACAGTCTGGCCACCGGTGATATGGAAAGGAAAACATCCGGTTAAAAGGCGGAAATGGATGTGCGATTTGGCCTCTTTATTATTTAGAAGAATTTTCGTAAAAATGACAATTTGTTCATTGCAATACATTTTTAAAACTATACTATATTCGACCTATAATCTCACTACAAAAAATAATTAATTTGTTTACTTTTTACAACATAATTTGTTGCTTGCCATTCTACTTTTCCATTTCCGGATGAAATAAAAACCGTTTATCTTCTTATCGAAATTTCACCCGTCATACCTTGACGGGCGATTTTATAAACAGTTAATAATTCCCAATCATTGATTTTTAAATAAATAAGAATATATTTCATTGCTTTCTATATTTAAAACAAACAACTGGAAAACTGATAATCAGTTTTTTTTCTTGTTCCTACCCTTTAATCTTTCCCGTTATAAACGCAAAGAAAACACTCGGTAGATTTCAAACTACTACAAAGTCATTCCTTCCTTACTAATAGAAAGTTCCGCGAAAACCTTAAATAAATTCTATTAGCACATACTTCAGAAAGAAAAGGCGGAAAAAGTTTATATCTTAGTATCTTCTTAACTATCATTCAAACATACTGTTTTCGACCAAGAAACTAGAATTTCTCTGAAGTAATCTATTTCTAGAATAGCTTAAAGATATTTCATTTTCACCTTAGATAAGAGTTTGAGTCAAGTATAAAATCTGATGGGATAAAGTGGTCATAAAATACAGGTTTTTCCATAGTAGATGGATAATAAACATAAGGATTCCTGTGACCACTTCAAATTTTTTGAAGTTATGCTTCTTATAGTCTAAGGTCCCACTAGGTTTGACCTACCCTCATCGAGTTTCCTAAAAATGTTACCATGGATGAAGAGTAAAAGTTGTAAATAAAACGTGAAAGTAAGTATTTCTACCTCTTTCAGGTGACTTAATCAGGATTGCCAGGGGGTTGAAAGGTGTCTAAAAATGAGAAATTTACTCTCACCGAGTTTCCGAAAATCGTTATCTTAAATGAAGAGTAAAAGATGGAAATAAAACACTAAACTATAAGGTTGCCTACCTTTTTCCGGTCCCTAGCAGGGTTGTCACAGTGTAAAAGGTTTTCAATGAGGGAGATAATTTACCCCTCATTTCGAGTTTGTGGAAATTTTTCTCATAATGAAGAGTAAAAGCTGTAAATGAAACGCTGAAGTAAGGTTGCCTACCTGTTGCGTGTGAACTAATCAGGGTTGCCAGGGTCTAAAAGGTGCCCAAAAGTGAGTAATTGACCCTTATCGAGTTACCAAAAAGTGTTGTCATAAATGAAGAGTAAAAGCTGTAAAAAAACCCCTTTAAAGTAAGGTTGCCTCCCTGTTGCGTGTGAACTAATCAGGATTGCCAGGGCTAAAATGTGCCCAAAAAATGAGTAATTTACACTCATCGAGTTTCCAAAAAATGTTGTCGTAAATAAAGAGTAAATATAATATAACTCGGTTTGATAAAACTCGAATGTTATATTTTGAAAAGGTGGAATTTTATTTTTGTTTAATACATTCTGTTAACGGTTGATAACTGTAATAAGTTTTTACTTTGTTTTTATAAAGCTTGATTTCGATAGAACACGGTACACATCCCTTGATTTACATTATTTCTAAGTCTCGTATAACACGGTTTCGATATAACGCGGTTCATATTGACCTGATTTTTCTCATGCACATAAATAATTAGTATTAAAAAATAAGTAAAAATGTTATTTAAAAAAAAGTCTCGTATAACGCGGTTTCGATACTACACGGAACGAATTAACCGTGTTATACGAGGGACACACCCCTGTACTTTAATTTATGATGTGTACAATTTTTTAAAACCTCCTCTGTATTCGTTTATAGTGGCAGCGAAAGAGGTCAAAGCCTTTAGCAGACGGAGTTATATTCCCCGCTGCGGCAGTTAGTCTTCATATGACACGTGCGGCAATGCCACAGATAAGTTTGACGTTCAGTTTCCCACCAGATGGAGGCACATGGGCTCTCTTCGATACGAAACTGCCCCAGTAATTTAATTTGGCCAAGAGCATCCGAGACAAATAGGCATTGATGATACTTTGGAAGAAAAAAAATAATAATAACTAATGATTTTTTTTTTTAAATTAACTGACGAAAATTTTAAGATAAGAATTTTGATCTTTCACTACAACCGAAAGCCAAAACCGATGTTAGTTGAACTCTTTGCTCATTAAAATTTAACTTATGTTCTTAGAATACAAAAATCCTTACATGGTTTCAGAGGGAACGTGAAATTCGCTTCCTAAGAAAGTGAAACTTACAGAGAGGAGTTTACTTGGCACGCACCAGACCAATAGTTAAAAAGCAGCAGCATCATCATCAAAATTGGAATTTTTTTCCTGTCTAAAATATTCAGGTAAAATTTTGCTTTCAGTGATGTAAATTAATACCGGTTATGTTTGTTGATGCAACCCAAAAAAATGAGGGTACTTCATTACTTGACAAGTCTCCAGTGTCAGAGTCGTAGTCTTGCAGTCGGAGTTGGACTCATTTTGAGAAAACAAGAGATGGAGTAGGAAGACGAAAACTTTAAAGTTCTAAAAGTTGAAAACAACCATTTTTCCTCTGGATCCTGAACTTTGCCAGAGTTGCGGAGTTCGAGGTAGTCGGACAGATTTTGGGCTAAAGGGATCTAAGTCGAAGATTCTGAAATCTCAGATGTGGAATCGGAGCAGGAGTCCGTCAGTTTTCCCCCCGATTCCGCAACCTGGTAATTAACAGTAAGCATATAATACTACAAGCAGTACCCGCGCGGCTTTGCCCGCAGTAGAAAATTAAAAGGTCATTTGGTTCGCCTGTCTATTTACAAATAATGGATGATGAATTTCTCGCCAATTTGCTATGTTCATTTGCTCGTCCATGTCATGGTAAGTTACTCGTCCATGTTATAGTAATTCGCTCGGTGCAGAGGAATTAAATCCACCAATGGTGGTAAAAATAAAATCATAGAAAAAGAACAAAATCGAATTTTCGGAAAAGTGCTCATTCCTATGCTGCGAACTAATTTTGTGCCAAATTTCATGAAAATCCGCCGAATGGTCAAGGCGCTATGCTTATAACATTGATCCAGAGATCCAGAGACATACTTTCAGCTTTATTATTAGTAAAAGATAAACGATATTTCATAGCAGCAATTAAAAGAGTAGATCAATATCGCCCCAGGAACTGCGGCGGCAAAAATGTTGGGAGTTATTTCTATCTCATTCTTTCACTACACTGATTAAATTAGATGAAAATGGAACAACGTTTAAAAGCACAAAAAGGATAAAAAGTTTTTAAAAACGCAGACATGTTCGGAGGCAATAGCCTCCTTTCTCAGTGCGAAATGAACAAAAGGATGACTAAAGGTCAAGGGAGAGTTTAAATGCGTAACTGGAAAAACATTGACCAATCAGCTATCAGCGAGAGTGCTGAGGCAAAATATGACGTATTCTAACATGTAAGACTGAATAAGATTGGAGAAAAATGCGGAACAGCAAAAGACTCATTGCAAAGATTATTTAAGTTTTTATGAATGTAAAAGGATTCCAGAAAATCTAATTCACCTACTGTTGTAGGTTTGCCAAAGATCTTGGCTTCCGAAAAGAGAAAATTGTGCCCTGTGTCCCAACAATGTTTAGCAATTGAAGATTTGTTCAGTTCCTGTTTTATAACGTGGTTTTCATGTTCTTTCAAACGAAATTTAAGTAAACGCCTTGTCTGTCCCACGTAACCGATATTACATTGACAAGGAATGTGATATATGCCCCACTGATCAAGTGGTTGGATTGGGTCCTTCAGTTTGGAAAAAGAAAGTTTATTTATGGGACTGTAAATTACGCGAAAGTCAAATGAGATTTCCGTAGTCTTTCGCCTATTCCTGTCGTCCGAAAAACGATTACTTTCAGGAACATCATCTACAACCTGTCTCTGGCACTGTCCCACTCGAGTGTTATCTAGTCCTGGGTGGTGGCATCCACGCCCCCCCCCCCCCCCAAATCGACTTTACAGGGTGCGATTGTAAAGTAATCGAACTTTTGCCGCCGTCACGTCGTTTATCACGTTGCAATCACGGGGAGCACTCCACGGCATAAGGCCCTCTAAAGAGCAAAATAAAAATATCTTTCGTAATTCTATTCATCTCTAAGGGGCCCCCAAAAATTCTTTGCAGACGGGCCCCCAAGCCTGTAAACCCGCCACTGTTAGTCATAGAAGGTTGTGAAAAGATCTTCATAGTGGAATTATGGAATTTAAATAATGTAAACAAAACATTTCTCTGACCATTTAAATTAATCCTAGAGAAGGCATCGTTCATCTCATCTGAATCCCTTTCAAACAACAAATCAAGCAATATTGGTAACGTTGAATAAAAATTTTCCCGCCGAGAAATACAGGTTGCGATTGCAAAGTAACCGAACTTTTGCTGCCGCGCGGCTTCCAGGCGTCAAAAAAGAATGCATTGAAATACAGGTTGCGAGTGCAAAGTAACCGAACTTTTGCTGCCGCGCGGCTTCCAGGCGTCAAAAAAGAATGCATTGTTGGCGGGAAATATGCGTCTGTGTGATCTTGCTCTGTCTTGCCCAACCGTTGGTGCGCTGCGCTCAGCGGTTGAGTATCAGAGGCAGGCCCGTGTCCAGATTTTCATAAAGGGAGGGGTTTTAATCTTACTTGGGGGTGGGGAGAATTCAATCCCTCACAACCTTTATTAGTTTTACTACAAATTATCGATCCCAGTATGGCGTTTATGCACCTGCAAGTTCTGCAGTAACCCCCCCCCCCCTTCCCCTAGAAGAATAATTCTTGCTGCTCAAGTGACCAAAGTATTCCTTCATTTTACAGGTTCACTTTTATCAAACCTTGTTTGTTTCTTTTTAATTAAATCTGTTAACTATGCGGTTTATTGCCAACAAGTATTAAAAACTCTCCACGAATTCTTTTTATGTAAGAGAATGCATATCAGATTTTATGTTCTGAAATAAGACTTAGAACGAGCCTATTGTAGGTGCAAATTACATTACTAAACACCATCACTAATACATCTTCATAGCTGCAACGTATGCCAAATCCATCATTACCTCCTTACAATAAGCAATATTAATGCTTTGTATTGGTAGATAATGCAACGGTTCTACCACCAGTTTTTCCAAACTATTATTTCAGTCGGCAAAGCTTTAACAGTTGTAAATTATTGCACATTTGAATGTTATGCAAAATTTCTAAGTTATAAGAGAAAGAAATGCAAGCATTTAGGTCCAACTGAGTTGAATTAGAGGGGAAAAAATACAGAATTATTGAGTTAAAATTACAGAAAAACTTCAGAGAGAAGGGGGGGGGAGGGAAACGCTAAACGCAGGCTTTCACATTAAAGTTAATTTAAGTCAATCGTTCTGTCGTCTTCATTTGACATACTTTTTTTTTTCAATGGGAGGGGTTTAACCCCTAAAACCCTCCCCTTGGACACGGCTCTGATCAGAGGCGTAGCGTGACGAAACATTTTGGGGGGGGCACAGGCCTCTAACGTCAGGGCAGATCCCCCCCCCCCCCACTAACTTAGATTATAGCAGTACACTACACACACACATTAACAATTCCTCGGAAGAAAAAATAGTATGTTGAGATGACTCAATTTTAGAAGAAACAAAGATTCTGTTCAAACCTGTTGGGTTTTATGCTAAAAATCACGAGTTTCAAAAAGTTTTCTCGCACTAATTAAAACGAAGGAATATTGTTTTTCGCTCTTGCAGTGAGTATGATTTTAAAAATAATATTTATTTATCAAAATAATACGTGTTTCTTGATTAACTACACAAAATTTTTAATTTAGCAATTTAAATAAACAATCTTATAAAGAGGTTAGAACAACATTATGATTTCACAATTTATGTTTATTATTACTGTGCTTCTTCTTAAGTGGTACGACAGCCCCGGGTGGGCCGTGGCCATTTCAGGAATTCATTGATTACTGAAAGCTTGTTTTAATCTCCCTAGAAAGGAAATATAGCGTGTTAGCATTATTTTGAAAAATATTACGTATAAAGTACGGTTATGAAAGTAAGTAATTTTATTGTCGCTGCATCATTCGATGTCTTTCTTATTTAAAGGTTGAGTCCGGTTCCGGGCCATTTCCTTGAAACTCAAAAGTAAACAAGAATGAAAACCAAAGTTATTCCCTTCTGTTCAAAATACTCATTAAATCAATTCCATATATGATTGTGTGTGTAATTAATGTCAAATTATGACTGCTTCTATTTATATTTCTAAGTAATAGAATTGGCTATTTTTAGCTTGTACACCCCCGATTGAGAAATATCTTGTTCTGCTATTAGAAAAGACATATAAAGAATGAATGCACGCAGTCGACAAACGTCGCAGATTCTCAAGAAAGGACTATTTCTTAATTGAGGCGGAATTTTTTTTTTTAAATAAGTAAAAAATCTTAAATTCTTGAGAATAAATTTGTACTGTATTTCACGGATTCTGGCGGATATAGTCCATATGTAACAGGTATTTGTAACTTTAAGCTCAGCATCTTTTTTTTTTTTTGCATTTTTACGAATGACCTAATTTTGATTTATTTCGCAATATATTTTTTGAAGCATTTTAAACCTGTATCGAATAGGGCTGAATTCTTTTCCCGTGCTAATGCGTAGTAACAGTTAATAAGCAAACCCATCTTAGTTACAGCTCTTATTGTAAAACTAGTATGTTGTGGCCATCACGAAACTTTCTTCTATATTTTTCTTTCTTTTTTTTTTTTCTGATCCCGCCCCATGCTTGACGAGGAAGCAATATTCCCAACAAAAACAAAATGACACATGCAAAAACTTGACGACTATCCCAATGTCTGAATTATTGCAAAAGCAAAGCAAAGAGCGAAAATTGAAAGTTATTTTAAAAGCCTTGCTTGAATGAATTACAAATATTTTATTTGTTAACAAACATAAGATGGCAACAGTTCAAAATTTTAAATCATTGAGATAATATTTCCTATCATTTCCATACAATTAAAATCACGAGAAATACGCAGACGACAATCTATTACGATTTATCTTTCTTATTGTTGCATTAATAAAAATATTTTTATTCGCAAAAAAAAAAAAAATCAACACCTCTTGGAGCGATCGGCGTCAAAATAGAACCAAAGCCTGTTTACATATGGATTCACATATATTCCAAATTTCAACCAGAACGTAGCATTACTTCTTGAGATAGGGCACTCAAAATGGAAAAAAAGAACGGGTGATTGCGCTACCCCCCTTTTAGCTGTTGACACAAAAATAAAATCAGTTCTTATACCCACTAAGAGCTACTTGCCGATAAATTTTTCTTTCATTCCGTTCATTATTTCTTGAGATACAGCAGTCACAATTGACGACAAAAAACGTTCTACAGATC
The DNA here is from genome assembly GCF_026930045.1 of Uloborus diversus. Classification (NCBI taxonomy): domain Eukaryota; kingdom Metazoa; phylum Arthropoda; class Arachnida; order Araneae; family Uloboridae; genus Uloborus; species Uloborus diversus. Next base: position 157,778,029 of record NC_072736.1, read on the forward strand.
AACCCCCGTTTGAGTTATTGACACCAAAATTGAATCAGCACCTGTTCCTGTTAATACCAACATATGGATCAAATTTTGTTTGATTCCGCCAGTAACTTCCTGAGAAATAGCAAGCACGCGTAACTCGAAAAACGTCCCATTGCTCCACCCCCCTTGGAGGAATTCGCGCCAAAAACTAATGGGCACAAGTTCACATAGGGGCACATATGTGTACTAAATTTCGTTCGATTTCATGCGGTAGTTTTTGTTGTGGAGCGGCCACAAAAAACTGGTCACACACAGACGTGACACACATACATACACACACACATACATACACACACATACATACATACACACACACACACAGACAGACAGACATTTTCCAAAAATGGTCGAAATGGACTCAGCACACCTCAAAACGTTCGAATCCGTCAAAATTCGAAATTCGAAAATTTGCACGAATCCAATACTTTCTTCTATATATTAGATATAGAAGAAAGTAAAAAGTGGTGCATACACGTACGTCAGGGTTTTAAGAATAGCTTATCAAAGAATACAATTGCATTGCAGTTCTTTGTAATCATAGCTGAAATTCTACTAAAAGAAGCGAAAGAACCCTACATTTCCCTCAACTTAGTTTTAACTTTTATACATAAATAGCCTAAAGTTTGCCTAAAATGATAAAATCTAACAAAAATTGGAAGGCAATACTGGAGCTCGGCGGCTCGGCCCCTGTGAGCTCCTATGCGAATTTAACTCTGTTTTCCAAGTTACGTTTGTGCTACGCCTTTTATAGCAATATTTGTTACAAACACTATGTTGGTTTTTTCTCACTAATTTTTTTCATACAAAAATTAATGTTTTACAATACCTTGTAATGTCAGTAGAAATTGAGCCTTCTATCGGTTGAGGATGCAAATTTTTCTACCGGATCGTCAAGCTCGTTGGGCTCCATCAATTGTGCTGTAACCTCCTGTTCAACAGCCATTAACGCTAATCCGCTTAATCTGTCCTGCCCCATAGTAGTCCTCAAATATGTTTTTAGACGGCGAAGAGTGGAAAACGATCGTTCTGCGTTTGCTGTAGTGATAGGCCATGACAGTGCTACTTCAAACAGCTCCAAAATAGAAGGGATACTAGTTGATAAGTTGTGTTTCAGGAATGAATTTCCAAATTCTGATAGAGTGGGAGACAGATTGTTGAAGTTTAATTTTGCATAGTTGTGATAAAATCGGAGCTGTGTGGTGACGTCAAATTTCATTTTGTAAAATTCTTTAATGCTATCTGCAGAGGACTCATTTAAGGGATCTTTTAAATTGAGAAGTATGTCTGAAATAACTTTGATTTTACTATAATCATTTTCAGAAAATCTCTGTCTTAAATTGAAGAGGATAGTGTCTAATCCTTGGTAGTAAATATTAACTTTGTATGCCTCTTCTGCAGAAGTCGGAAAAAATGCCGATTGGAAATTTCCATCGTCAAGTCTTCTTGGCACTTTTCTTTTCCGGTGGAGGTGTGGTTGTCTAATTTCGAAACCGTCAGAAGAGAGTTTGTTGCATACGTCCTCAGTCTCCCCCCAAATACGCTTAAAATACTCATCATTTCTCTCAGATGATAAACAGTGTAGCAGTGCTTCGACTTTTGAAAAAAAAGATGAAATGTCCAATGTTATGCTTTGTATTTCTTTTGACAGAATATCAGTCACACTTAAAACACGGAACAAAAATTTTAAACAGAATATAAATTCAAAGTTCGTTACTAATGTCAGCAAGCCATCTGCTTGACTAGCTATTTTTACATCTGACGAATCATCGGAAATTTTAAGTAGTGTCTGAATTATCTCTTGCAAATTTTCTATCACCACCGATAGAGCACGATGACGAACTGTCCAACGTGTTTTGGACAAACTACAAAGTCTTCTAAAAACTGAACCTTTACTTTTCTTGCAAATATTTTCAAATATTGCGAACCTTTTTGCAGATGCATTTATTAAGTTATATAATGAATTGACAATGCTAAGAGCATTTCTCAGCTCCTTTATTTCTTCACAGAATCGCATTACTGCCAAATCAAGAAGATGAGCGTGGCAGTGAGTGTATAGTGCTCTTGGTTCTTCATCTTTGAATTTTGCAGCAACTCCGTTAAATTTTCCACTCATATTTGAAGCGCCATCGTATGCCTGTCCACGCAGTTTGCTCAAATCTATCCCTGTTTTCTGCAAATAATTTTTTATAGTACGATGCAAATTTTCTCCCGTCGTCTCTTCAACGTCAACAAATCCCAAAAACCTTTCTTTAACTAAAAAGGAATCTGCTGTTTTCTGTGGATACCTCACGCAAATACTGACTTGCTCTTTTGTGCTACGGTCGGTTGTTTCGTCGCAAATTATTGAAAAAGCAGACGCAGAATTTACTTCATTAACAATATCGACTACAATCTTGTTTTTTATGATATTTATTATTTCGTTCTGAATCTGGCCACTCTTATATGAATGAATTTTTGAGCTCATCATTTGGATAATGTCCACTCCTTTATCTTTAGCACGAAGCTGAAGCAACTCAAGGAAGTTCCCTTTGTTCAGAGAAGACATTGTTTCATCATGACCCCTCAAAGCTAAGCATTGCTTACCCAAAAACAAAATAGTTTCAATAACAAACCTCAAATACGTTCTATTTTGTTGCACTTGCTTTGTATGAGCATAAGACAAATCGTCACATATGGTGTTACCACTAATTTTCTTCTCATTCCAAAACTGCAATGATTTCAAATGCATCTCTGATTTTTCATGCTCTCGGAATTTTTCCAAAGCTTTCTTCCAGTTCGAAACCCCTTTTCTTGTGAAATTATCTTCACCCCTACCTGATTTTTCACAACAAAATAACCTGCAGTAGTAGCAGAAAGCTGCATCTTTCATAATGCTATACTCAAGCCAAGGAAACTCAGAGTACCAAGAGTCTTTAAAACTTCTAGACTTTCCTTGACATTTCTGAATTTTATTAAAATCTTTCGGCTGAAAAGGACCAGTGTTAATATTTGCATATCTTATGCCATTAGCAGGATCACCATTGTTTATTTCGGTATCTCGTTGTTGGCTTTCAAAATCATCAGTAGGCTTTGATTTTTCTTCATCTATGGTAATCAATTCTTCATCACAAGATTCATCATCGCATAACATATTATTAAATTCTGTTGCTTTCGCAACATCTGCAAATTCCTCAGTGTTATCTTCATTACTTAGTAATTGGTTCGTTGAAGGCTTAGAGTTTTCTTCGTTCCTAGCTACGAATTCACCATCATTGTTTGTTTTAATAGAAGACGAACTCTCTGTCACAGAAACTTTTTTGAAAAAAGATAAAACGGTTTTCTGTTTCAACATCTTGCAGATGAAGAGATTTAAGTTTTAAAACTCAAGAGCAAGACGAAGTATTCATTTCAGAATTTATTCGATACTGCATGATAGCTAAATCTTTGGAGAGAAGAGATATTTTCCTTTTCAAGAATCGGAAGAGAATGAGCCTTTCTGCACAAAATGTTCAACTCGGCCGGCTTTTTCTTTCCGCGAGAAACGTCTATTATCCTTTAAAAAGACTCTTTTCTGAGAACTCTTTCTGGGAGGTCAATCATGATACTCTAAGTAGTCCCACAGGGACGATTCCCTGCTGTTCTGTCACTTGATGATCTCTTATTCTGTGATGTAGTCACTAAAACTCCCTGTTGATGGTTCCCAGGCCCAGGCAGGGTCTTTAGAAGAGGAGACGTTCCCAGGTTCCCATAACGGCACTTTACCTGATACACTGTCATTGTGATACAGGTGCCGATTACAATAACTAAAAACAGGCGGTAAATGGTAGGCGGCGGCTTTGGAAGTTTGTCATACTGTTGGGAGCCTTGTGTTACCAGGCATCCGTAAATGAACATTTTTATTGCAGTCATTTATCAAAACTTTTCACATCGACTAGCGACCGCACATGTCGTAAAAGGAGCTTAAGATACTGAAGTTCTTTACGAAAATAAACTTTAGAGTTCATCTTCGGAAGAATAAAATTTTTATTAATGAGTCGCATTATGTTCACAAAAATTTTAGATTAGTATTTAGAATGCATTTTAAATTTACATTTTACGATATTTAACCCCCAATGAAATACTGTTTGGATGGGGATAGTTATCCTATATAGATAATTTGAAAAAAAAAAAAAACAGTTACAATCAATACCGGATCAAGTCAAGGGATGCCCAGTCCTAGTAAATTTGGTGTCTCCCTCTCACAAGAAAATTATCACATTTTCAAAGTAGTAATTTCCAAAAATGGGTTGAAATTAAAAAACTTACTGTATGGCTTCCCTAAAATTCTGTTGTCCAGGTTCTCGTTCCTGCAACGTTCCTGTTCCGTGTGTTAATCAGGCCCAGGTTAAAACCTCAAAACAATTTTGTGAAATTCCTAAGACCAATTATGTCAGCTTAACTTAACTTTTTTGAATAAAAAGAAATCTGACACATATATATAGTTTCATTGTGAATTAATTTATCACACGCAATGCACGAAATCAGCGGTACCTTGAGCGTCAAATAAAGTGCAAAGGAAATTCAAGAGCAGTTGTACCCTCCTCCTCTCCCCTCCTCAAATAATGCCGTTTGCATAGTTAAAATAAAAACTAATCCTTTATTTACTGTTATAATTTCAAACACATATGCATAAGAAAATGGTTGTTAAAAAATGGTTATTTTAACATTTTTTCGACTTCAAAAATCTTACACTGCCTTAGAATAAGCCTCTTTTTCGATAACCAGTGAAGACATGGGGATTGCAAAATAGTCCGTTTTTAACAAATACATAATTAATTCAAAACCCCTCACGACTAAAATGGACGCATTTTTTCATCATTTCATATATCGTGCCATTTCTAGTGTAATTTTTTGTAAAACTTATCGTTTCAGTCGATTTTTTCTTGATCTGCCTCTGCAAGCAGCGCAGAGACGATGAGCAGTGAGTGAAGTTATTTTTACTTTACTTGATTCTTATATGCCGATTTGAAAGATTTTGTAATTGTAACTATTCCTCCGAGCTCCAAGGCTGCGGCTATAGGAAATTTATACATTATTGCTACTTTACTGGGGAATGTCAGCATAAAATGAAAGTAATAAGTAGCCGCGTAGAAACTCCTGAGATGATTTTCGTTTTAATTTCGGGACAACAGTGGCAACCAATTTTAGTAATAAAAAAATCTGTTCAGCAAGTTGGGGGGGGGCACGTGCCCCCCCGTGCCCCCCCGACCCTACGCTTCTGTTGAGTATGTATTGCCCTACGCACGAAGGCTCTTTTTGCAGTCGGTTACGTTTTTCGAGTGGTGGTGAAAATGCAACGAACGATTAATCAGCGTTACGCAATCAAGTTTTGAGTACAACTAAAAAAGACTTGTACACATAAAATACGCCGATAGTTCTGTTATTCCATCCGAGGACTGCAGTTTCGTGCTTTCTAGCACTCATCTGCCCGGAATAGGAAGTAACTAAGCCTGAGGCGAAAAACTTCTTAAAGGAGCCAAGAGAGCCAAACCAACTGGTAGCTAATGCACAATTAGCAAAAATTGTAGGCAAAGCTTTGCCTACAATCTTTGAGTTGAACCGCACCATTGCAGCGGCCACTCGTCTGTGTGCTTTAAGAAGTTTTTCGCCTCCAGCTCAGTTACTTCCTATTCCGGGCTGATGAGTGCTAAAAAGCACGAAACTGCGGTCCTCGGATGGAATAACTGAGCTGGCGGCGTATTTTATGTATTTCTGCCTTTTCCTTAGCTTAGGACGGTAACTTACTTCAAAATAAAAAAAGACCTACTTAAGGAAGTCTTCGGAAATGATGTTCTTTCCCGGGAACAAATGTATGAATGGCACAAGGCGTTTAAAGACGGCCGGGAGGACGCCGAAGAAGAAGAAGAACAACGCGCAGGGAGGCCTTCGACGTCAAAAACTGACGAAAAAGTCAACAGGGATGATGAATTCTTGAACATCGACCATCGGGTAAGAATCCAGGAGATGACTGAAGAACTAAATGTAACTTACTACCGTGTTCAAAAAATTGTGACGGAAGAATTGAGCCTGTGCAAGGTGTGCGCGAAACTGGTTCCCAAGGTTTTGACCAAGCATGGCATCGCAGTGCTTCCTCCACCTCCTACAGCCCAGACATGTCTCCTACGGACTTCTTTTTGCTCCTGCTCATCAAAAGGAACCTGAAGGAAAGGCGTTTCCATTCTATAGCGGATATTTAAAAAGTGTAACCAACAAACTAAATGCCATCCCAGAAGACAGCGTTTTAAAAAACGCTTTGAACAGTGGAAGGACCACTACCGCCGATGTATCGAAGCCCAAGGGATGTATTTTGAAGAATATCAAGTGCATTTGTCAAAAAGTTCAATACAATTGTTGTTCCAGCAAATATTCCGTTACTTTTCAATCGCACCCTGTATTTATACCCCACCCTCTCAATCTTACACGATCCTCCTCAGATATCCAGTACACAACATCTAACATCCATTTGAGTTTTTATGTGTTGAATTCAAATTATGTTTTTCACAATTGTGGCAGTGAGAAGCAAAGGGATGCAAGTGGATTACTTTAAGTTTCGAGTTAAACGCGTTTAAAGATTAGATCCTAGGTAGGCTTTCATTGAAATTTTTTTCTATATCATGCTGTACAGCTGCACCTACCAGAGCTACTAGTACAATCTCTTGCCCCAAGATTGAGAGGAGGTTCACCTACCATTTGTACTGGTTATCTCCAAATTTTTAATTTTACTCCATGACTACACTGTTAAAACCAGGAGTGCCACAGGGGTAAAGAATTTCACCCTAGGGTGAAAAAACGGTGCCTCAGGGTGCAACTTAGGCTAGAAAGTGTCGTCAAGGTGCTTTTGGTTCCTCAGTGGGTGAACGACGTTAACAAAAGTGATAAAAGACCATTCAATAGGAGAGCGACTCATCGCGCATGCGCTCTTATCGTCCAACGACAACTTCAATTTGAATGGCGAACAAAGGAAGTTGCAACGAAATTTACTTTTACATTGAATGAAATACAAAACTGAAAATTTTGTGGATTAACCTTCGAAATCTCGCGTAAGTAAAGGCATTTGATCATATTGTAGGTCTTAGAGCTTTCGAACATATTTAAAGTGTTTAAAGTATGTTGACAACTGCTTGTTGTTCCGTTTACCTTATTAAATATTTAATATCTTGCTATTTATATCCTGCAAAACTGTTACCTAAAACTATCTATCAGTACTATCTTGAACAACAACAACATTAAAAATAAAAACGTTTAAATCAGCTGATAATTGAATAGCTAATCCCGGAATGAAAATGCATCGACGTGAGCAGCCTATATACCGATGTCTATTTCTTCTCAATGAAATAACTACGTAGTGGAAATGAATAGAGCAGCAAAGGCGGGGGGGGGGGGGGGGGGGGGGAACGCCTGAAAAGAAATCTCTCTCACTCAGTGTTTGACTCATGAGTTTCTTATCGTGTTTTGGTTAACGTATCTTTCTTAGGCGTTATTGCATGAAATGAATGTAGTTATCTACTCGTTTTTATTTTTAATCTGACGGAAAACTTGACATTGGAAAGAAGGGCTTTTAAGTTAGTATTTATCTTGTACGCATAAGGATACTCAAATATCGAATCTTATAATAAGTATTGATATGTTACGCTCGATTAAAATTTTAAACGTTTATGAAACGCTTTTATTTCCCCCATGATTCTAATATAATGTTACCTAATATTTCTGGTTGTTCCGGCAAATGATTGATAAATTCCTTCCCTGTTCATTTTCAGTAGGGATCATGCAGTAAAAGTTGTCAACAACATATTAATTACTGAGCAATCCAAGTGTGAATATAAGAAAGTTAGTGCACGAACAGACAAATTAAAGTCGTGAACACTTCTAAACTATGTTCGAAAGTAAGTTGAAATGTGATCAAATGCCTTCGTATATATAAATCAAAATAAATAAAACACAATTGTATTCAAAAACGCACACAACACGGGGGGGGGGGGGGGGGAATCTCTATAGGAAGCAATAAAGGTGCCATCTTTCTCACCTAGGGTACCATCTTTCACCTACGGTGCACGTTGGGTGAAGGGAGCCAGTTTTTCACCCTTGCTAATGGTACAATTTCGGCTCTCTATCGGGTGCCGCTGGTGAACAAGCGTTTCACCCCTGAAAGTTGCCAAACGCAACCTGTAGTTTTAACAGTGTAGTGTCCTATCGCAAGTCGATATTGAGAAAAGCATAGGGTCTGGTGGGGGAAAGTGGTCAATGGGGTAAAATGGTCATACATCAAATAAATGGCTATAACTTGGAAATAAATGTTCGAATGAATGTGAAAATTTTATTTTAGGATAGGGCAGTTAGGAACTATATTTTGAATACAAAATTTCACAATAGGGAAGTTGCAACCTATTAAATGTTCATATTTTGGCAATTGGATATTGTTAATTGACCCTCAAAACTAAAAAATTCACCATCGCCGAATTTTAAATCACCGTGGTTGATTTTTAATGAATTTTTAAAAATCCACGCGCAAAAGTGCGCTCTTCTGAAACGTCACGAACCTACGTCACAGGGCGCGAATGGCCAGCCTTCCGCCGAAGATCCCTTGTTTTCGCTAGGGACATTTTTAGCGCGCTGATATTTTTATTTTTTAGAAATTCAATAATCCTTTTGAACACACTATGGAGGCCGGATTCGTTAAAGCACAATCTAAATAATCTTCCTCAAGTAACACCAATGAGATATTCGAATATTTTCGAGAGGATGAGAGGTTTAAAGTTCCAGAAACGCGAGGAGTTAAATGCGAGGAGAAAGCCTTTTACGTTTCGTCTTCGAAGTCGAATGCGTGACCTTCGCTTCTCCCCTATCGGAAGAGGGGATGACGTCACAAGAGCTTGAACTTTAAAAATTAATTTAAAAAAAACTACTTATCGTATCGCAAAAATTTTTTCACCTATAATGTTCATACATGTTACTCTATCATATAAAAATAAAGTTGAAAAATCGAAAACTTCCCTATTGGCAAAATTTTATTTGGTAAAGTAAAATATTTTGTGTGAATATGAAAATTTTTAAAATCTAAACACCTCTTTGAACTTCCCAGGGAAATTTTGTTTGTTAGAATTATGAACAGTTTGACTATACAGGAAGCTTCCTACATGTCTCAACGACTCTTACTCATTAGCAGTTAGCTGAATCTCTTTTGGATAATTTTTTAGAACAATTTAAGTAAGATGGGGTAAAGTGGTCATAATATTAGGCTTAAACGAATATTGTCCTTCTAAAGTCACTTAATATTTAATCATGAGTCAGACATAAATGAAATATTGATGTAACTTAATCTGTGTTGTTTTTAAAGTAAACAGGGTTGAATATACGAGTATATGCGTATGCATACGCATATACTCGTGTAAGCATGTATATATACGTATTCACATAAATGCCCCAAAAAACGCGTGATATATGGGTATCTCAAGTATTTTTTATCTATAAAAATATACATTCAACTATAACATGTATATACCCGCTTGTACTCGTATATATACGAACACTTATATATTCAGGTAGACACGTATATACGCGTACGTGCTCGAAACTCGAGTAGACCTTTACACACAAGCATATGATATACATGTATACAGGGTGAGTTTAAACTCTTAGGCAAATTCTTAAAAGGTGTAAGAGGGGTGGAGAAGAAGCAAGAATCATAAGAAACATATGGTCACAAATACAACGCTGACGCGCTACATGCACGCAAAGACAGAAACTGAGGGATGCAAAAAAAATCACAAATTTATTACACAAAGACAATTTTACACAACATTTTAGGTGTTAAAAAAGTTTTAAAGTGATTGATGAAACTTGTGGCCGGCTGCTGTAATACATGCGTCGCAATCACAAAGCACTCTCTGTTGCAATAATGAGACTTTTGAAAAACTTTCATCAGTCGTTGTGCCTTTGTTGTGATGCGTGTATTAGAGCTACAACAGGTTGTAACTTTTAACATCTGCTCTAATTGTTTCTTAAAAACTAAAATGTTGGGTAAAATCATCTTTGTGTAACAAATTTGTGACCTGTTTTGCATCCATCAGTTTCTGGCTTAGTGTGCATGTAGCGCGTCAGCGACCATAAGTTCATTATGATTCTTTTCTTGTTATCCTCCCCTCGCACACCCCTTTGATTTTTGCTCCAGAGCTTGGATTCACTCTGTAAGCATGAATGTATATTAGGGGATATACTCGTGTACACATTTATGTACAGATATACACTAAATGTACATATATACGCTTATACTGGTACATAATCGTGTTTACACGTAAACATACGTATAAATACTCGTTGCTTCCATATGTATGTACGTGAGTAGACATGTACAAATACGCACTGGATATATTCACGAAATAACTCGTGTATACCCGTATAGTGTGCATGTATGTACTCTTTTATATGCATATATACATCTACTATACACGTATATACTCAGGTATGCATGTATATACTGGAGATACAAGTGCATGCACACATATGATATTCGTTTATATGTGTATATACATACACGTGACACGTATATACTCGTGTAGACGTGTACTGTAGGTAATCACATATACATGCTTATATACACGTCTGTACACGTACAATACTTGAGTAGGCCCGTGAATGCATGTATCTGATGTACACATGTATCTACTTATATATGAATGTGTATACTCATGTTTACATGGCGCATATATACTCGGGTATACCCGCATATACTCGTGCATATACTTGTAACTATAAAAAAACTAATATTTGTATATTTTGTTTATTTGTAACGGTTTTGCATCTATTTTAAACTATGACCACTTTACCCCATGCTATGACCACTTTCCCCCACCCCATGGGGTAAAGTGGTCATAAATACATAAGGAAATGAAAGTATTTTAAAACTACTTAAATTAATATTTTTTTTCCTGAAATTCAATGTACCGTGTTCTTTAATAATGCAATGTAAAATAACAACAAAAAAAGTTGAAGTGTTTAAAGTATTTATGTATTTATTATTTACCCAAGTTGAAAACCTACGATTTTATGACCACTTTACCCCACCAGACCCTACTTTGAATTCGAGACGTTGAAACTTAAATTAATGTCATTGGTTCGATGCTAGATGTTTTTATTTGTATTTATTTTATTTTTTTTTTGTTTCACCTTGCGTTTTATTTCTGTTTTAGAAAGGGCGCACGGGATAAAGTAAGATCAGTTAAATTTGAGTTAACCCTTTTTAACCCCCGACACACAAAGGAAGGGGGTTATAAGTTTGACGTGTGTGTGTATGTGTTTCTGTCTGTTTGTGGCATTCTAGCGCCTAAACGGATGGACCGATTTTGAAAAAAAAAAAAAATTTGTTCGAAAGGGGAGTTGATCGAGAGTGTTCTTAGCTAGGTTGCATTTTTGGATGACATTGATTAACGAAGATATTAATTAAAAACCTGGGAAAGGTTTTCCGCAAATTCTTTAGTGAAAATATAATTAAAAATTTTAAAATTTGGTACCACAATAAAGTTTTTTTCTGCGTCTGATAAATGTGTTTGGAACGTCCATGTTACATATGATTCGAATTATAACGCTTTTAAAAGCAGATTTTAAATACGGCTAAGCCTTTTTTCAGCGATTATTAACCGAATTCATTATTGGCCGACAAGGAAATTAAAAGCAATGATTTTAAATTTTCATCAGTTGCCAGTTTCTAGTTGTTAACAAATAAAATACTTGTAGTTGATATTAATAGTATAAGACTTTTGAAAGGATTTTCAATTTTCCCTCTTGATTCTACATTTGCGACCCAGTCGGGGGTTTTTAAATTTTTTTAATTTTAGTTGCTTGTTGGCACAAAACTTGTCATTTAATTATTTTCCAAAAAAAAAAAAAAAAAAAAAACCGAATTTGATCTACTGTTTTTAATGCGACTAAATTTCTTAGGGACAAAAATCGCAAATCTGTTTTCACACATGAGCTGCTATCTTTTTCATGAAAAAGTGAATTTCGGAAGCTTTTTCACTAACAAGATCTTCGAATGCATTTGGAATGTTCACTGTGCCCGTTTGCTTGCCACAGTGCGCAAAAAGTAAGAATTGATTGGAGAATAGATTTATTTTGTGTCGAATAGAATTTCCATCTAGAATTTGCATACGTGAGCTGTATTTTCCTTAAAAGCGCAATCTAATACATCTTTAAGACGTTTGAAAATAATGCATTATAAATTGAAAATTTTATTTGAGACTTCTTGCAAAATATATCACTGCGCATGAAATTTATTTTTAACCCCAAGAGAGGAACATTGTTTTGACATTTTTTGACTAGCTAGTATTTTACAAACTCGAATCGTGTCAAATTTCTCACTCTTTCGAATTTCGAACGTTTTAAAAATAATGGAAATTTTCTTGCTACTGATGTTTGGTAGAATATTTACGCTTTTGGTTTCGCATTGAAGATTAAATAGAAATTTTTAGAAAAATGATTTATAAAAATAGTCATAAAATATCTTGCAGAAGATAGACTGCACTTATTTAAACCCTCGGTATTTTATTTTGCAGGTGTCAAGGTCAAATTTTGATAGTTTAAGTAAAGTGTAATTTAAACAAAATTGGAGTAACATTTAACACTTTTATTTGTTACTATTTTTAATCTTAAGTTGGTTTATTTGGGCAATAAATAAATATTGTGGAAGTAATGTATGCTGAAAATTTTTGGAAACGTTTTACCTTTGATTTAGTAGAGTTATATCCGTTTTTTTTTATTTTTTTATTTTCTTTTTTGGTGTGTTTTAATGCAATCATGTGTGTAGTGCAACTGAATTACGGAATAAGCAGCTCAAGAGTCAACTCTTATATTTTTGCTTGTCAAAACTTGAAGTACATAGAGTTTGAAATTAAAATTATCAAATTGTCATTTAAGTTATCTTTTTGAAAATGTGCAAACCAATAAAGGCATTAATCATTGCAGAGATCTGTTTTTTTTTCCAAGTTGCTCTCCATTGGAAAACAATTGCTCATGTTATAACTTTGAAACAATAGTTTAAGAAATGAAAACCTGGTGACTCAAAATGTTCCCTACAAAATGTCAAGGGTGTAGGTGCTTTGGTAGGTGCTAGGGTAGGTGCTTGGAGGCAGGCCCGCCACAGACAGATTTTCATAATGTGATCTAAATATTCAACATCAATAATTGTATAAAACAATTACAGTATCTCCAATAAAAATGTATTTATTTTGAATTAAAACAGAGATAATATCTTATAAGGAGAAATTTTTTCGCACTTAGAATTTCAAAACTTGCTCTAAAATGTAATAAAAGTTATTTTCGAGCAAAATCAAGTTCTTTACCGCCTTGCGGTGGCTGTAAGTGCTATGTAAGAATTTGTTAATGAATTATATAAAACAAAAATGGAAATCGGTGGTATTCTAAACACTCGAAAATGTTATGAGAAAATGTATGTTGCTAAAATTACACGAGTAAAAAAAAATAGAGGAATTGTAAAAAATCGTCAAAAAACTTATACTTTTGCTTTTTGCTACAAAAACTCTGTAAACAAATTGGGGGTCAAGTAGGCTAAAATGAAACATGTAGTAAATATTTTTGAAACTAAACTATTGGTAAATGTATTAGGCAAAAAAAAAAAAAAAAGAACCAGCATTCTGAGAGTTCCGGTGTTTTCAAACGATTGTGAAGTCATCATAATTGCTTCAAATTTACTCTGTTAGAAGTTGTGTTTGAAACTTGAGTAATTTCTTCTCCAGCAGATCTATAAAAGCAAGTTAACTTGTTTCGACTAGAATTTATTTTTGATATGGAAGATATACTAAAAATAGTTGACTGATTGTTGCTTCTTCTGCTATTTTTAATGTGCAATTTTGGTGCTTCAATTCATCCCATACATGTTGTAACACTGCGAATAATGATAGTTACTAAGATTGCTATTCTTCCTATTTCTTGGAAAATGAAACTTTGATGAAAATGACTTTGTGTGCATTTTACATAAATTTTACTTATAGTGTTACTTTTGCGGAATGTTTCCTTTTAAATATTGTCACATTGCTTCTTGGGCTCTTCAGAAATTCGCGTACTACCTATGTGCCGCAGATCATTGCTGTAGAACTTCTTTACTTCTAAACTGCTTGTGTATATTAAGGATGGGTCGTTCATGAACGAACGGATCAAAAAGAACGAATCCTTAAAATGAACGGATCCGTTCGTTCATACAAAAAATGAACGACCGGTTTTTCGAACGGTGAGCAGTTTGGAACATTGTATTGATGCCTTTGTGATAAAATCCCACTTTTGTTTTTTGAATTACATTAATCTTTTAATTTTTAACTCTCAATCAATCTCTAATTCCTTTTCTCTCAATCCAAGTCGCTTATTTTACACTCAATATCCAGACAATTTTAATAAGGATTATTACTGTAATTTTCCCCCCATTTAAAAAAGTGTTGCGTTTGTTTGTTTATTTCAGTTCTCATCGGTACTGTGGAATAATTTTGAAGATCCCTAATATTTAGGTGAATCATTTTTTTTTAATTAAGTTATCCGATATTCCAGCTGAGCTACCGATATATTTGTTGTTAAGTTTTTCGCTATACATGGTCTATTGGTACTACTATACGAATATATAGTGCTGTAGCTGAAAAAAAATATTTCAAGGAACGCACCTTTTTCTTTTGGGTAGATGTCATGGTTGACACATGTTTGTTTTAGGGTCAAAAAGGTCCGTTTTCACAACTTTTTTTATTTTAAAAAAGAGATGTTTATTTAAAAAAAAAAACAAAAAAAACTTTGTTTTGAAACCAGTTTACAGTAAATTGGCTGCAACTACGTCAATTCTTTTTTAATAAATGTCATCGTGCATGTTTTCAAATCGTATTCTTAATTGCTTTAAAGAACATTAGTTCTGTATTTACTTCAACATTTGCTTTATAATAAAGGGTGTGTTTTTTTTAGAGGTAGAGAACTTTAGGTTCAAATAAAACACAGTTAAATATTGTTAATTTCCATGAATGTTGCTTTATTCTAAATATGATTCTTTGCCATTTTCATTTAAATATGATTTCTGGCATATGGCCACCTCGGCTGGTTCGCAGAAAGTCCAACTGGAAAGTCCAATTTGCTCACTTTTTGCAGCAATAGCGGCCGTATGTCAGTAATAAGGTGGCGAATGTTCTCTTCCAAGGCGTCAATCGTCTGTGGCTTATCGGTGCAGACCAGAGACTTCACACAGCCCCACAAAAAGTAGTCTAGCGGTGTTAAATCGCATGATCTCGCAGGCCAATTCACGGGTCCATCACGCGAAATTATTTGTTCACCGAACTTTTCTTTCAATAAATCAATTGTGACACGCGCTGTGTGGCATGTTGCACCGCCTTGTTGTCTATTCATGATGAAATGGCAAACCGAACTGAACACAAAACAAGTGACAGCTATCAAACTGGCACACTTATCAAACAGTGTTGCAAACTTAAAGTTCTATACCTCTAAAAAAAACACCCTTTATATCCAGATACGCCTTCGCCTTGTTTACTTGCTGAGTCGCGACGCATTCCGAAACCTGTGAAACTCCTTTTAGAGCAGGGGTCTCCAACCTTTTTTCTCAAGGGCCACATTGCAAATTTTTAGAGGCAAAACGGGCCAACAATCTAACAATATTTCAATTCAGTTGACTCAGTTAACACTAGTTCCCCTCTCCCCCACCCCCATCACTCCCGTTTTTTTTAAAAATTATTTTAATAAGCGCTCAGTGGCATGAGTGTAGCTAGAATTCACGTTGGGAAACCAGCAAGCCAAGGTACAACAAGATGGTGGTTTTTAGCTGCCTCTACACTCAGTATCAGTGCCAGTGTTCGAGGTCAGGCAATTACTGGATGCTGCCGCATTTACCCATCTTGTTTCAATTTCCTATACTAAAGTTTATTTTAGAAAAAAAAAAAGAGTGAATTTATAAAATGTACTTGCTTTGAAGAAAAGATAGATCCCAAAAGTATAAGTCCTAAAACGTTTTATGCTGTATTTGAATAAGACGAAGGACGGAAATGAGGGGATCGAGCCACATTCCCCTGAAATTTTTCCAAATTGAAGTCTTAAAAACGCAGTTTTAGTCAATTTTTGGTGGTGTTCGAGATGGTCGGAGGACAAGTTTCAGCTTCCACCTCAGGAGAAACTTTCAAAACTCACATCGCAATTCGCATTTTAATGCAATTGTAGTCAAATTAAGGGAAAGAAGGGTTGCATTTTATCTGTTTCAAATTATTTTTCAAAACTGAAGTCAGTTTTAGGTTATCTTTGGTAAAATCAAAGTTTTCCTTCTTACGAATTAGTTTTGAAAGCGCAATTTTAGATAATCTTTGGAGACTTGAGATGTAAAGGAAATGAGGAAGGTTCAAATCCTCTCTTCAAAAACTTTTTGGGACTGAAGTCCTAGAAACACATTTCATTACATCTTTGATGATGTTAAAAAAAATAGCCAGAATTCCAGACCTGTTCCACAAATTTTTTGATACTAAAGTTTAAAAAACGCGGTTTAAGATGTACATGTTGAGACGTTTGGAAAAGGCCCCTAAGAATCTCTCTCCGGAAATCGTTTTAAATTAAAATCACCAAAACATCATTAAGGATATTTTTGATCACATGAAGAAAAAGGCGACTATTCTCCAGAAATGTTTTGAAATCGATGTCTGAAAATTCAATTTTAAAGCGAAGCTTATCTTGATATTTAAGCTCATATTGCAACGTGTTTTTGCCAATTACCAGAAGTTACATTTTCATATTATAAAACGATTTTTATCTACATGATATACACCGCCAGCTCAGTCAATTCCAGCCGAGGATTTGACTGACTGAGACTTGGAATATACTCGGCTGGAATTGACTGAGCTGGCGGTGTATATCATGTATTTCTGCCTTAGCCCTGGCTATAGGGCGGTAACTTACTGAATACGATTTTTATCTGTTTAAAGAGTTATATTGTGACTCTTCTTTACTAATAATAAAGCTGAACGTCTGTGTCTCTGAATGTCTGTATCTCTGGATGTCTGTGTCTCTGGATGTCTGGATCTCTGTATGTCTGTTACGCGCATAGCGCCTAGACCGTTCGGCCAATTTTCATGAATTTTGGCACAAAACAAGTTCGTAGCATGGGGTGTGCACCTCGAAGCGATTTTTCGAAAATTCGCTTTTGTTCTTTTTCCATTCCAGTTTTAAGAACATTTTCCCGAGAAAATTATCATGACATGGCAGAGTAAACTACCAAGTTATCATAACGTGGAATCGTAACATATGCCAGCAAATGAACACAGCAAATTGGCGAGAAATTCACCATCCATTATTTGTAAATGTACAGGCGAACCAAATGATTTTTAATTTTTCTACTACGGGCAAAGCCGTGCGGGTACCGCTAGTTCTATGTAAATGCTGTTATATTATAAAAAATAACTCTAAGTATGCTTTTAGGGATTTCAAAACAGGTGTTATTATACGTTTCCTGAAAAAATAAAATCGCTTTTCCGCCTTGGGATATCACAAAAGACCAAAAGTGTATTTATTATTTTTTAAATCCTTTCCCATGAGCTTACTGATCAAACTCAAAGAAATAGATTTTTGCTTGGCAGAGACGAATGATTCCAGGAATCTTCTCCCCTTGGGTTGTTTTATAAACCCAGATGCCACACATGTAGTCATGCATTTTGTCGTGTGGCATTATTAAATGGTTTAACGGGAAATAAGTACACCCCCCCCCCCCCGCCTTAGGCCGGAAGCACATTAATCAGGCATGGAAAGAGTTGCGGTTTCGGGCTCGCGGATGGAGAAGAGGCGGGTAGTTTACTGTTATTCGTTCTCCGTGATATGTAATTTTTTTTGAGGGAATTTTTCGACTCGAAATGCGCGTTATTAGTTTGAAAGAACTTTTGCTACGTCACTTCATTCGTTTGATTTGAAGTGTTTTTGTTTACTCTGTTCCAAACTTGTAATGAGGTTTTAGGAGAAAATCCAAAGGGCTCGATACAAGTAAGGGGCGGCTCCAATTTGTTGTTTATAATCTATTTTCTCCATTAAAATGTACGGTTTTGTTGTGAATATGCCTTAGTCAGGCGCAGAAGGAACAAGAGCGTCGCGTGAGGGAAGATTTGTGGGTGAAGTAAAGGTTCAGAATGTAAAAAAATGAAAAAGATGAAAGTTTCTCTTATATCGTGAAAGTTTGAAAAAAAAAAAAAAAAGAATTAAAACATGGACGAAATATTGCAAAGTACAACAAAAAAAAAAAAAAAAAGGAAAAAATATGTAATATAATTAAATAAATTTGGAGGAACTAAAAATTTGAATATAGGGTTTTGAGATGGGGGAAATGTGTCAATTGATCAGTAGGTCTGTCTGCCCCCCCCCCTCCTAAAACCTCTTGAGCGAATAATCCGATTTGAACTTTTTTTTTTTGCTTGAAAGATTTTGGCAAAGAGACCCCGTTCTCATATTTAACTTTTTGATCTGAACAATTTTTCGTTTGATTTTGAACAGTTTAAAAAAAACCTCGCATTAGTATCTACAAGGAAATTTATGGCAAATTCAAATCTTGTTTTTAAAGGCGAATTTGCTTCAAACGGACCTTGTTGTAAAAACTAGAAACTAGTTGATGAAGAACATGAATTAGGAAACATCATTTTGATTTGAACAATTTTTCATTCAGTTTTGAAGACTTAAAAAACTTTTAACATGAGCTCATACGGGGAAATTTACGGTCAATATAGATCCCAAACTTTAAGGCGGATTTGTTTTAATTTTTGAAAAAGTCAATTTTTTTTTAAACATTAACAACGCAAAAATGCTTTTTGGCACCAAAAAATTGAGTATATTTGTAGATCCTGAATATATATTCTCAATTTTTGCATTCAAGAAATGGAAAAAAAAAAGATACATCGAAACACCGGAGCCCTTTATGTTTTAACAGAAAGAGTTGTGCTTTTTTTTTAATGATGAAAATTACTTATTTAAGTAGACACTTTATCATTTCTTATTTATTTTCTATAGTTTATCTATTTATTTATTTTAGTTTCTGGCAACAGGAGGGAAAATAAAATCCGAGGCCCCCTTTTTTTTTTACTTGAAAGAATGAGCTTAACATTTTTTTTTGTTGATAAAATATATTTGTTTTGATGAACTTTTATTTTTATTTATTAATTTTCTTTTTTGAAGCGATTTAAGAGTTTTTTAATGCAATATATATATATATATATATATATATATACTAGCTGACCCAGCCACGCGTTGCTGTGGCTGATAACGGAAATAATTTTTTACTCATGATTTTTATACAATCAAATTAATGTTTTTAACAAATCTGAGAAAAGTTCAGTCGATTTGAAATCACAGGGGATTGAGAACGGTCGTGTTTGGCCGAAGTAGGAATTAATTAAATTTAGTAAGTACTAACTAAATTTTCTATAGTAAAAGCATTACTTTCTATACTTACGTTCATTAAATTTAGTAAGTTCACTAAAAACGATTCAGAAAAGTTCTTGGAAAATAATGGGCAGCTGATATGCCCAATTTCTTCCAGTTAAGATACCTTACAAAAACCAGGAACGTTTTCTGCTAAAATTCAATAACATTCCTGGAATTTTCCCGCAAGAAAATTCAGAAAACTTCCTGTTTATAGCCAGTCGTGGTTCTGGAAAATCAGCGAAACCTTACGTAGGTATGATAAAAAAGCTTTGCACCTTCCTGATTTAATTAGAAATTCCATAAACAGTATTGCAAACATGGCCAAAGTCAAGCCAGAATTGCAAGCAAGTATCGAGCATTGTACTGGTCTGCAATTCTTGCAAATCAACGTCGTCCACACCTCTTTGATTTCTTCGGGAAGTTAATCTGCATGGACGGGCCGTAATCATAATGAAGCCAATACACTTAATAAATACGCTCCGTTAATCTTTGAACTGGAAGATAAAAATATTTTTGAAAACAGTGAGAAATCTGTGTTCTTGCAACTTGTAGCAATTTAGGGAACTTTTTGACAATGACACTTGATTTTTCCAGAAAGTGGATAAAAACCATTGAAATCCTGAAACGTTACACAGAAATACTCAGAAACGTATCGGAATTTTTTAGCAGTGTAATTAGTTCGACCAAGGGTGCAAAATAACTTGAAAGTGGTAGGTAAAGCATCAGAATGTTGAAATTAAGCATTAATTCATATACAATTTTTTGTTTTTACATTTTATTCATCTAAACTTTAATTATAGTTTTTAATCCATGACTTCTCACAAAATATACTGCATAAATTGATAAGCTATAAAAGTGGAATTTTATGAATAAGGTAGATAACATCGATTTCGAACTATTGTTTCGATTATTTTAAATTATTAAAATTGAAAATTATCTTTGTACTAATTTGTTCACAATATTTTTGGTTAATCTGTCTTTTGCTAACACGAACAGATTTGATGGTATTTTAAAACAGGAGCAGGTTACATGTAGTTGGTCATGAGGAAACACCTATTTTCCTAGTTCAAACCGACATTGTTGGGCCTTGAGATCTATTTATGGTTATTGCAAAGGCTAAGCAAAGCGGAATATGAAGCCTTCTGAGCTGTATTGGAGATTCTGACGATATTAATGGAATGCATGGTAGCAGAATGATTCCTTTAAACTATCCCGTCAAAATTGATGTTTCAAGAACATTTCCGGTGACCCTTTTGATAATTATGCGTGTATATTTGTAAAAACCTAGGTTGGTTTAAAGTATGGAGAAGATTAATTGTTGAATTAATTTTCAACTGAAGATTATATAGTGTCATTCCTGGTATATCTGGAGAATTTAAAATTCAGTTGGAAACTTTACTGATTTGTTCTAATAAACAATTATATAAATTGATTTAAATGATTTCAAATTACCGGGCAACAACTGTTGCATTTAAAAGTTAATTGCATCTGCATCAACGTTTTTTTCTGCAAAAATAGTGCGATTACAAAGGCAATCATAATAGAAAAAAATAAATTTATTCGGGAATACACTCTCAATTTTCGTTTCAACGGCAGTGCTGAAATTGTCGAGCTATTTGATGTTTTTTGTATTTTGATACAGTTCAATTTCACCGTTTCCAATACCCAGCAATTTCTTAGAAAATACTTGTACGAATAGGTCATTTTGCTTTTGTACTCGCATGTTCGTGGTCAATCGCATCATCTCGACATTACGCTATAAAAACGGTTGTTTTTTACATCCGTTGATTTCATCGGAATAACTGGTATTGTCTGCCGGAAGTCCCCAGACAGTATTTAGACAATACCACCTAAAAGCTTATCGCTGCCTTTCCGATCTTGCATAATCCTATGATGTGCTTCGAATGGATGCTTTTGCTCTTGGGCCATAGTACACTTATGCCAAATTATAATTGCAATATTTTGCAACGCTACAGCCATGCAGCATTTTTTTCTTTAATGTTACACATTGCGTTTGGTTTGTTATGAATATCTAATAGGGAACTTAAAAGCTGAATGTGCTGTTCGTCTACCATCTAAAAAATCTGAAGCAGCAATGTCTGACAATGCAATTGTCACTGCAATTTTCTGTTGCAACCGTATCTTTCTAAGAACTTATTATGTCTTAGAAAAAAAAAAGAAAGAAAGAAAAGAAATGTTTTCCGCTCAAATTTAGTATCCTTCCAGAAATTATTCCGAATCTTTTTGAAGAATTCAGTAGTCTTCTTGGTTAAAGCCGGTTATGTATCTAGCACCTTCACAGAAGATTAACGTAGGTTTAAAACAATAGCTTGGTACCTTTCTGCTTTTCCAAGAATGCGTTCAAAGCATTAACGCAATCATTGCCAAAGCTAATACAGACTCTCAAGTAAGTAGCTCGAATGTAACTCGATCGCAATTCTTTGTGATCCAGATTTTTTTTTTTTTCGCTCTAAATAGAAGCATAGTCTATCTGGACGGACAGTAATCGAACTGAGGTAGATACGCTTATTAAATACGTTCAGTTAATTTTTATACTGGCGGGAAAAATGGTTTTCACAACGGTGAGAAATTTGTTTTTCTGCAATTTGTAGAAATTAGTGAATAAAAACCTGTAAAACCCAAAAATGTTACATGGAAATAATAAGCAACGTTCCTGAGTTTTTTTTTAGTATAGTGTTTTTAGCAGTAAGTCAAACGATGTTAGAGTTGTATCGATGAATTAACTTACACCGCCATCTATTAGGAATTTTTAGAACTAAACATTTAATACGCACTATTATTGTATAATTAATATTTAATTTGAAATAAAAAATTATAAAAACTATCCTATCTTTTAAGTTGGACCAAATTACAAATAGGTATGAAATTTGATAAAAATCGGTTGAGTAGTTTCGGAGTTTACCCCGAACAAACATCGTGACACGAGATTTTTATATATATATAGATTAGTTGTCATGTTTAAAAAGCCTTTTCCTACTTTTTAAATTCTTTTAAAATTCCTTATTCTTTTTTTCCCCGTATCTATTTCATCTGATATATGCGAGGCATATTTTGCTTCTAGAAATCAACCTAAAATTTTAAAAGGCTATGTTTGACATTTGCAATCTCAGCTAATTAAGAGAATATTAGGTATTAGAATGTCGATGTTGATATACGAGAAAGTAAGCTCGTTTAGTTTTGGACAGAATTTTTTGTTTAAATACTACACTCCATTACTTAACTTCTTCTTTTCTTTTTCTTTCTTTCTTTCTTTTTTTTTTTTTCGCAGTGAAGCAGTTACGATAAAAAATGTATTCATAGATTATTTCCAGTAAAGAAATTTAAGCAGCTTATTTAAAAATAATTTTATCTTCTGATTCATTTTTCCTAACCATTATCGAAAAAATATAGTCCTTAAGTTCCCAAGAAAGCTATTAAAAATGGATTTAGTCAAGTTGAAATGAGAGATTTGTAAGAAATATGTACATTTAAGTACCGGTTACGAAATATAATTATGTTAAACCACTAAAACTTGTTTGAGTAGAAATAAAACTAGCGATTAATAAAAACACTTTTAATTACGACAGTATTTTTTTTCTTTATTTCGTAGCTTAAATGAGATTATTTTGGGGAAGAAATCATTGTCTGATGTTATTGCTCAATCCTATTTCTTAAGTTCTCTCTCATTCCCTTAAGATAGTAAAAAAAAGTAAATTTAATCACTTTAAAAAGAGCTCTTTAGGTAGTTGAACGACTTTTTAACAGAAGTAGAATAAAAATGGCTATGTTTTATGCCACACTAGAGAGTCTCTTGTTCGAATTATAATGAAGTTTTTAAAATTGTGGAGCAATCAACGATTGAATATTGTTACAAATTTTGTAAATAGTAATTATTTTTATGATTAATTTATTGCAATCGGGCTTAATTTGGCGTTTGTTCCATTAATTCTCATCTAAAATTATCTTAGTAACGTAACCTGTAAATTGTTTCTTATAATGAATATACATCTCCCTTATATTCGAATGAAGTATACGGTCCCTCATTTCTGATAGACAAGATTCGCGAATGAATAAAAGGAAAATATGAGAAATATCGGTAAAACTTAGTAGGATTTTCTTGATATTTCTTTGCTGGGTATAAAACGCCGGACGTCTTGTGAATGAGAGGGAGAGTCAGTTTGCTTTCTAACTGTGGAGTCTCGTTTTAGCCTTTGCGCTGTGTTTTTGCGTATTTTGATGTAAATACGTTTGTTACTGTTGAGTTTACTCAATTGTTGAGTTAATTGATATTTGCCTAATTGCTATGGTTAATTTAGCAGTTGTTAAAGATATTTCTTGTACATAGTTGTAAATAAATCCCCTGTGTCGTCATTTAAAGAAAGTTTGAAGTTGTACCGAACTCGTATCAATATTATTCTCTTTGTATCGCTTGTAAAGTTTGATTTAGTTTTCAAAACCATCCTATAATAAACTTATGTATGTCTGCATGTATATCGTACTATTTCCTAAAACCGGGCGGTAGTTAAGAGTCGAAACAGGTACTAAAACATCTGGGAATTTCCAAGCAATCTATTTTACCCGGTTGGATCTCGGATTGTCTTTAATAAGCAGGGGCATTAATTGAAAACAGAGGAAACTTATTTTTAGAAGGCGTGACAAATAATAATTATGAAACTTGATCTATGTAGAGAAAATGCTTTTGCGTCTCCGGCAATAATCATCAGTTTATGCTCTTTCCCCACGTAAAAATACCGTTTTTCTTTCTTTTTTTTTTACTTCCTTTTACAAAAAAGGAAGTACTGTATTCGCGAAAAAATTTTCACTCAAAAATCGGCCTTAATTTCCATTTTGCTCGCCCCCGAATGAATATTGATTTTTTTTTTTTCAACCCGACCACACGTGGATACATGCCTAAGAACGTATAGACACCTGAAGAATCCATTTTGACGATCCCCGAGTTAATTACAACGAGTTTTCCCGTGACGTCCGTATGTACGTATGTATGTGTGTATGTGTGTTTATGTATCTCGTATAACTCAAGAACGGTAGGTCCTAGAAAGTTGAAATTTTGCACATAGACTCCAAGTGGGGTCTAGTTGTGCACCTTCTCTTTGGTTGCGTTCGGATGTTCCAAAGGGGGTCTTTTACACCTTTTTGGGGTTAAATTATTGTTAATTTCACTGTAAACTCAAGCGGTGCTATAATTTGGCAAACACTTGGCAATATATCGCCAAGCTTTTGGTCGCCAAGTTTGTCATTTTTGGCGGGCTTTTTTTAAAGCTGGTTTCAATTTGGCCATATTTAGAGAGTTAACCAATGAATCACGTTAAAACTGCCAATATTGGGAAAATTTATCTGTATAAAACGTTTTCTTTGCTTCGGTTCGCAACTGACTTGGAAGGAAAGTATTTAGAGTGTTTTTTTGCTCACTCCGAGGCACTATTATCTTTAAATTGGCGTAAAAAGAAGTCATGTGATGCACACATCAGCTCGTTGGGTAGGGGGGAGGGATTTCTTTCGCTTTGGATAATATTTGAGCTTATAATTTTTCTGAATTTTTTTGGAAGATAAGTTTACTTTCAATGCTTGAAAACGGTAATTAAGTATGATTATTTTTAAAATCATATCTAAATAAGAATTTCTTTACCTCAAGTGTCTTTTCGTTTCGTTTCTTCTTTTTTTCCTTTTGCTTTTCATTTCGTTTGACACAAAACTGATGTGTCTATCCTTTTTTTTCTCTTTTTTCGAAAATTATACATTTTTAACATGCAAGTATTATTTAATACTACATAGGTCAGTCACTACTTCGTAAATAGGTTCCGTCTGAAACTATTTTGATGTCACTGTGTGGCAACATTAAAAACATATACCTTTATCGTGTGACGTAGCGGCTTCCCCGATGCAAGTTCAGTTTTTCTGATAATCAGTCGCAAACATGCTTCAACAGCTGCAAGTAGCGTCCAAATTGGAAATGCGTGCAGTGATTCGATTTTGTAGGCAAAAAAAAAAAATAAAAAGTGCAACTGCATTTAAATTTATGGGCAGTTGCATGAAGTGCATGGTGAAAATGCAATGTCAAGTCAAGGTATCGCGAAATGATGCAACATGTATGAGAATGAACGTACAGATATTGTCGACGTTGAGCGCGAGGGAAGACCAAGTTTAGGCGGGAAATGTGGAATCATCCTCCCTTTCCCTTCTTCCCTCTTTCTTAAAACAGGAATTTTCAAAGTGACGATACCATTGGGATGACGAAGTGAAAGCTGCAACTCAACAATGGTTATCTGGCATTGGACGGAATTTCTTTGCAGAAGGCGTTCGAAAATCTTGTACCACGCCTCAACGAATGCTTAAATAACGGAGGTGGTTACGTTGAAAAGTAGATTTTGAATGAAAATTTAAGATACCGTTACTGTAAAATTTCAATCCTTTATTTGTTTTTTTGAGCAGTGCAACTATTTTTTTGACTGACCCTCGTACAATTGCGCATGTGTTTGCAGTTAAAGACGCATTATTTTTCGATTATTGTTCACGCATTACATTACAACTTTTAAAGTATTCCATTTTATCAGTAATTCTTGATGCGTAATAGATAAGAGTGAATCAAATCTGAAAAGATATTCTGAAATTAAAAGAAAAACTTTTTATCGTTGATAAAAATATTTCTTTGAGAGCTTTATTAGAAAACATCTCATGCACATGACTTTTTAGCAATGTGAGAGTTTTAAATATTCCTCTCCACTTTAAAATATGTCGAAAACAATATATTGCCTAAAAAAATTCAAAAGGATCATTAAGAAATATTCTCCTCCCCAGGAAGTAAGCATGCATTTACAAATCGCGATTATCTCCAAACAAAATAAGTCCACAAAACCTAGCAAATATCCGCCAGCCGATCGCTTAGGGCCCATTCATTAATTACGTAAGGGTAACGAGGGGGAGGGGGGTTGGAAAAATCTCCACATACTCTTACTTTGGGGGGGGGGGGTTGGGGAGTCAACCCTTATCTTACGTAATATTTTCCCAGTCTGTTTTATATCAGAAAGCACGCGGTTAAGCAGGGATCACATATTTCATTTGCATCTGGAAGGTAAAAATCATATTAGGATGAGTTGTTTTTTTTTCTTTGTTGTACAAAGAATGAATAGTGTAAAATATCTAAAATATCTTAAAAGAATCGCATTATTTATTTTTAATTAGTATCGCACCATATACAAAAAAAAAAAAGGTCGAAAAAACTTTCAGTCTAGATTTCAACTTTTTAGTAAGAAAAGGTTTAATTTAATAGTAGCGAATTTAATAACGATTCCAGTGATGTAAGATTTTATTATTTTGAAAAACGAAATGGAATCTTACGTAAGAAAAGGGGGGGGGGTACAGGGTTTTTAAAATTCTTATGTACCCTTACATGGGGGGAGGGAGGTCAAAATTCGCCAAAATCATCCTTACGTAATTAATGAATGGTCCTTTACAGCAAAAAAGGTTCTTCGTTTTCAGCAACAATGTATCTTTGCTCTTTCTCTTGAAATACTCGAATTTCCGTCTCGGCCAGCATCGATTTCACGTTGTGAGAAGCACTTACGTCACCCCAACAAGAGATTCCTTTCTCGAGTTAGGTAAGTTATAACGTTTTTTTTTTTAGGCATTATTGTTAGGGGACATTCATTGATTACGTAAGGATGATTTTGGCAATTTTTAACCCCCGTCCCCCCATTTAAGGTTATGTAAGATTTTTCACCCCCCCTCCCATTCTTACGTGAGATTCTATTTCGTTTTTCAGAATAATAAAAAAACGAATCTTACATCACTGGAATCGAAATTAAATTCACTATTATCAAATTAAACCTTTTTGTGGTAAAGAAGTATTTACTAAAAAGTTGGAATCTAGGACTGAATGTTTTTTCGTCAGTTTTGTATTGTTGCGATTATAGTTAAAAATAAAACATGCCATACATAGTGCAGTTTTTTTGAGCAATCACGATTGCTTATTGTTCTCACTTGACTGTTTTGATGTGCTATCATTTTATTTTCCCGCCAGCACCCTCTGCAGCATCACCGTCGACCGGCTCCTCACGATGCTGCTCCTATAGCGAAAACCGTCTCCAGGTTGCGTCCGTATGCTACACACACGCGCATACATGCACAACTACACACACACGCGCACACACAAATACATACACCTACATACACAAACACATACACACACTCAAACACATACATACATACACACACACGCATACATACAGACACCTACACATACACACACCTACACACAACTACCCACACACTCATGCCTGTACACAGACACAAACACACATGCCTACACACACATACACATACCCCCCACACACAAACACACATACTCCCACACACATAAACACACATGCCTACACACACACACACACACACTCGGGATTGCGAGAAACATAATTTGAATTCAAGAGGTCAAAATTCAAATTATTATTTTTTTTAATTATATTTTACACTATTCATTCTTTGTAATACAACTAAAATAACCGTTCATCCTGATACGTTTTTTACTTTCAAGACGCAAATGAAATATGATCCCTGTCAAACCACTTGACCGCGCGATTTCAAATGTAAAATATCGACCTGGAAAATATTACGTAAGAATAGGTTTGAACTCCCCCCCCCCCAAATTAAAGGTATGTAGAGATTTTTCGAACCCCCCTCCCCCTCGGGACCCTTACGTAATTAATGAATGGCCCCTTACTGGTATCCGCAATCATAAAGGCATATAGTATCCTCGATTGTTCGTTGTATAACACTTAGTAGTTCTTCAAGTTAATCAGTGAAGAGAGAGAGAAATAGTACAATAGAGTCACATATGAGGAATATGGATCGAAAACATGGTACAAGTATTCTCTCAAAAATGTAAGTAATGTAACGTTATGTAACTGAACTGGAGTAAAATGAAAACTAGGATATTTCTGAAGAAAGGTACTTAGATGAACCGCTTTCTCAAGCATTTTTACTTTCTTTTACAAAAAAGGAAGTATGGTATTCGCGAAAAAATTTTCACTCAAAATTCGATCTTAATTTCCATTTTACTCACTCCCGAATTTATGTTGAGTTTTTTTTTCAACCCAACCACACGCGGATAAGTGCCTAAGAACGTATAGACACGCGAAATATCCATTTTGATATTCCCCAAATTAATTACAACGATTTTTCTCGTGACGTCTGTATGTATGTATGTGCGTATGTATGTCGCATAGCTCAAGAACGGTATGTCCTAGAAAGTTGAAATTTGGTACGTAGACTCCTAGTGGGGTCTAGTTGTGCATGATCCCTTTTGGTTGCATTCGGATGTTCCTAAGGGGAACACCTTTTTGGGGGAAAATCATTGTCAATTTCGATGTATACTCAAGTGGTGTTATAATTCGGCGGACACTTGTCGATATATCGCCAGTCTTTTGGTCGCCAAGTTTTGTCGCCAACTTGGCGACAAATTTGGCGATTTTTTTTTTTAATTTTGAAATCTGATTTCCATTTGGCCACTGTCGGTGATATTCAGAGAATAAACTATTGAATCACATTAAAATTGCCAGTAATGGGGAAATAACATCAAAATGGAGTAAAAGGAAGTCATGTGATGCACACATCAGCTTGTTCTTAAGTACTTTTCAAATAAAATATTTTAGAGAATGAATATAAAAAGCTGCTCTTTTAGGATTATAAGAGTATTTTCTCGCAGGTGGAAATAGCTTATTTAGTCAGTAGAGGCTCCATGACGATTAAGGAAAAAAAGAAAACTTTTACACAAACTGGGATTTTCATACTTTCAATAGAAATCCATTTCATTCAATTTGTATTGAGAATCTTAGATATCCATTATTTTTGAGTCCTTTAGTGTTTCTTAGAACAGAATGAGCCAATACATTTGAACAAGTGATAATAAATAAAACCAAGGTTTGCCACTAGAGATATTATAACTGAAATAAAAAATGTACACTCAAACATTTTATGGTGGTGTCTTTTTTGTGCGATGTTTTTTGTACGAACTTTTTTTGTGCAGTGCATTAAAATTTCAATCAGATTGGGATTCAGTTGACGAAATTATTTATAAAACGAGTGGCGGGGGGGGGGGGTTTGTCTTCAAGTGACGGGGACAGGACACCCCTGTAGAAGGTCACTGAGGCCTCCCAAAAATTGCCTTATTCGGGAAATTTTGTCTGACTATTTGGCAAAATTAGCATCACTTGGTTTGTTTTGATTTCGTTTAAAGAAGGAATTCCTAGTTATCTCGTTTGCCTTTTTTGGTTATTTTCTACGTGAGACTTTTATTTATTCGGTCCCTAACTACCGCATATATATATATTTTTTATTGGTTGTGAAAACACCTTTCTATAGCTACTCGTGAAATTTAGAACGATTTTTTTATGCGATCCCTATCCACCGCATAAAAACAGGTTTGGGTGTATAATAAGTGATTACACTTGTGATGGGCACAATCAAGATCTTTTGATAATATTTGAGATCTCGGAAATCAAGTACTTCTGATAATTGAGTGACTGATAATCGAGATCTTTTGAAATCGAGAACTCGAGCGATTGACTTCTCGAAATT
The DNA here is from genome assembly GCF_026930045.1 of Uloborus diversus. Classification (NCBI taxonomy): domain Eukaryota; kingdom Metazoa; phylum Arthropoda; class Arachnida; order Araneae; family Uloboridae; genus Uloborus; species Uloborus diversus. The sequence goes on from NC_072736.1 coordinate 157,808,098, forward strand.
TTCCGAATCGAGTACTCGAGCGATTGACTTCTCGAGATCTTTGGACTCGAGTACTCGAGTGTTTGACTTCCCGTAATCTTCTGAATCGAGTACGCGAGCGATTGACTTCTCGAGATCTTTTGAATCGAGTACTCGAGTAATTGACTTCTCGAGATCTATTTCGTTCAAAGAAGTAATTTTTAGTTATTTCGTAAGTTTTTGGGTTATTTTGTAAGTGTTTTTTTGTTTAATTTTGGATATGTGCCCTTTTGAACGAAAACCCGAATATTGAAAATTCCAATTTAACCAAAACTCGAATGTTTCACCTTCTTATATTCTCTTATCGAAGTACATGAACCTAAAAGTAGTGGATTAAAATTTGAGGGTTTTGGACATGTGCTCCTTTGGATCTAAAAATCTTCGTACTACAGATTCTTTCAAGAATTGTACCCTTTTGTTTAAAATAAAACGTGCTGAGGACGGATTTGTTGTCTTTTGATCAAAAAGCCACATTTTACCCTTAAATAAAATAGGATTTTGCACGTTTGGGCTTCTTGAGAGTAAGTGATTTGATAAAGGTCATCTGAAAGATTTAGAAACTGTCATAAAATGAAATTTTGTAAGATGTGGATAGGTTCCCTTTTGATAAATTACTCCTCAACTAATATTATACAACTTCAAAACTTTAAACGCGTTTTTCTCAATGATGCAATTTTTCCCGATTTTTTGCATTCAAACTCTTATAAGACAAGAACTGATGAAGATAAAGTAATGAAATTTGGAGCATATCTTTTTCAAACAGTTTACTTTAATTTTTGTTCGGCAAATTTGAAAAAAGAAAGAAAAAGAAAAAAAACCGTTTTCTGCAGATAATATGATAAAAAAGAAAAGTATCTTCGAATTTTTCGAAATTTCTTTTCAAATATTTTCTATTTTTCATTCAATTAATTTTTTTTAAATCGCCGAATAAAAATTAAAGCTTAGATATTTGTGCATAATTCTTTGAAAAAAAAAATGAAAATTGACAAAGAATATTTTGAGGTTTAGCAATTTAAAACAAACTTATTAAAAAAAATAATTTAAAAAAAAATAATAAAAAAATCTTTTTTAAATACTTTTGCCATTATTTTGCATATTAAATAGATGGTGAATCAGTGTAAAAAATTTCAAAACTCTGAACTGTTAATTAAATATTTTTTCAAAATTAGCGCCGGACCCCCTTAATCGCGAAAACTTTTAATTTGTCAGAAACGAGGCATTCATTGATAAAAAAAAAAAAGTATTTTGACGAATTATATAAATGTAAGCAATTGGATATGCTTAAACATTGCAGCGCAAGAAAATATTTAATAATAAATTTCTGAAAAAACATTTAGAATCCATTCTTTTATGGAAAAAGAAATATTTATCTGCAGTGATTCCGCATTCAATGTGATTAGGGATTGGACCGGACCAAAAATGCATTACGGGTATTCAGTATATTTTTTAACGTGATACCGGTATTAGAAAATTTCCCAAAAAACTTACAAAAACATAATGTTTCGTTGCCATATCTTATTTTGTACAAAAAATGCATTATTTACTTATTGTGAACAAATTGAAGAAACAAATACTATACTAAAAAATCAATAATAACAAGAAACATAATTGACTCTAAGCTTGGAACTCATTTTAGTGAAAAAATTTCCTGCAGTTAAAAATATTCTTACTGAATTTATGCAGGTCGGTGGTAGTGTTAATAATTTGAAATTTACGATGTAATTCATCTCTTGTTAGCTTGTTCTCTCTTCTTTTTTTTCGTTTTCTTTTCGAAATTCTTTACAATTATGTAAATATCTGAAACTATGTTCCAACTCATTATGCCTTACCTCTTTGCAAATGTTTAAGACCTAACAAATATTATCTCGCTTGGTATAATGTTGAAAAGCGAAACAGAACAGCACGCTAATACCGGCGATTATAAATTACTTTTCGTTATACTAACGAGAAAAAGTGTTTTTTCAAAATTCAGTACAGTTGAAACAAATATTTTTCATAAAATGTCATAAAGAATTGCTGCAATTAATGGTTGGAATAAATTGTTCTTCGCACGCAAACACATTTGTAATTACAACTAAAATTAATTTTCACTAGAGGGCAAGTCAAGGAAATGGAGAAAATAAAAGCGTGGTTCACATAAACTCACGAAAGTACAATTTATCACTCCATCTGGTGATGAAAATATAATTTTGTAATCTTTCCTCTAGTTTCATATTCATTGATATTCTATAAATGCGTGCTTTTGAAGTTAAATTTTTACTTTAATAGATTGATTTTGGTACTGTCTCAGCGAAAAAAGGAACGTACATTTAAAATAATTATAGATATCCAATTAGTTAAATTGAAAACTCTTCAATCAAAAACTATTTATTATTTTTAGCTAGTACCGAAAATACCGGTATTCTGCCTTAGCAAATACCGGTATGCGAAATTGCAAAATAGCTCCAAATACCGGTATTCGGTATACCGGTGTTGCAATTACTAAATGCGATAAAATAGCATGTATTATTGACTACTCCCTACAACAAATAAGTGAAAGACCTAAGAATAGGTTTGCCAGATTTCTGAAATGTTCAACCGGGACACCGCCTCCCCCCCCCCCCACTCAGCGTCGCCCCACCTGTGGCTGATTTTTGGAATATTTTATAGGGCCGTTAATTCTCAATGCTATGCATAAATGGTAACGAATAATGAACCTAATACAGGGGTAATAAAAAACGACATAAAAAGATAAAATTTGAGCATTTCACTTTTTGGATGAAAAAAAGAAAAGTCAGAAAAAACACTTTGAATGAGGAATAAAAAGGTGAACAATATTGTAACGGATCCGGCGCGACTTCCAACTTTCTTGAAAGGACGACACAGTTCTTGATTAAAAACACAAAGAATTTATTTACACTATGTACAGGAAAGATCGTCAACAACTGCTAAATTAATCATCAGCAATTAAGCAAATATCACACCACACCGTAAACTCAACGGTTACACACGTATTTACTTCCAAATACGAAAAACAACACAGCGAAATGCCTCGCAATAAACAGAGCTAATACACTCTCAGTTCGAATTCTCAATCGAAACTCACTTTTTATCACGCGGGACGCTTTTATAAACGTCGAAAGAAATCTCTCAAATATTCCACAAGATTCCAAACGCTTCTCGAAAATAGTAGACCGTTATCAAATTTTATCAATGAACAAAAAAGAAATAGGGGGATCGTATACTTTAGCCGAATGTATAGGGGTTGTATATTCATTACGGGAAACTATTTACAGGTTACGTTACTACAATAATTACTATTTACAGAATTTGTAACAATATTTAGATATACTTTTTATTTTATAGGACTTTTTAGACAGTTTTTTTTTTTTTAATCTTGTAAAAATTCTCACAAGCTAATCCGGTATTAATTTTACAAGTCAATGATCCAAATGATAGAGTAATTATCCTAAAATATCCTTTACAGTTTATTATTTTTTGACCTTTTTGGTCATATGTAAACAAATTTATCTTTTTCCGGGACATGAAGTAAAATGGCCGGGACACCGGGATTTTGTCTGAAAACTGGGACTGTCCGGCAAGCCTACCTAAGAAGAAGAATATCAATTTAGACCTCGCCTAGCTAAGAGAAAATATTGATGTTGTAAAAGTGAAATATAAAGAAGAAAAAATCTGAAAAGCGAGAAAAAAAAAAAGCATGCTTTACTTTTTTTTATAAAAAAAAATAAAAGAAATTCTGTTCCGAATTTTGAAAGGAAATTCAACTTAGACTTCGCCGTCTTTGTCCACATGTTACACATTAAAAGCTTTCTTCAATTGTATTTTATTCTAAGCTTTAGAAAAGTGAAATCAGTCCCACTTCGAAAGGAGTCAAGTTTTGCTAAAGAATCAAACCTTGCTTCAAGGTTTTTTTACATTTATTTATTTTTAGCTTCAGAACCGAATGTTGAGGATATCTGAACAAAAAAGGATTTTAGAGATAATTGCATCCGTCAATTTGAAGTGAAAAAACCTCTTCCTTTTGTACTTTTTTTTTTTCAAAAATATTTCCGATTTATTTTTCTTTCCCTTCTCTCTTTTAAACTGAGGTAAAAGACTTATAATGTCGTTTCGATGCCCTTCCTTTTATTATTTAACTTCTTTTCCTATCATTCTTTCTGGAAAAATTGCAGGGTTATCCTTTTGACAAAATAATTCAATGTAAATACAACATAACTTATGTGTGTATAAAATTATGCGCACATTATCAACAGTTGAAAATAAGTCCAGCAGAAAAAAAACTATACATCAAAGGAAAAAAATAATTAACTGAGATGTTTGCGATTAAACATGTATTTTAACTCTACGCAATGAAGTTACAAATACATAACTTTCTGAACGACAAATAAGGCAGTGAGAAGAAAAGTGACAAAATTAAAAAGTTGGAGATAACCAGTACAAATAGTAGGTGAACCTCTCCTCTGTCTTGGGGCAAGAGATAGTACTAGTAGCCCTGGTAGGTGCTGCTGTACAGCATGATTTAGAAAAAAAAATCAGCGGAAGCCTACCTGTGAAGTTATCTTTAAACGCGTTTTACTCAAAACTTGAAAATGCCCGCTTACATCCCTTTGTTTACTGTTAAAAAATTTCCGGAAAATTTACGGTAATTTTTACTGGCATCCATGTTGCCAGTAACTATTACCGTAAAAATCAAATGTTACTGTAAAGTTTTACGGTTTCCTCGGTAGGCCACAGCAACCAATTGGATTTGGGATCGCTTATTTTTCCGGTATAAATTACCGTAAAAATCAGCGATGCGTTAGGTCCGCCATTTTACAGTAACAATTACCAGAAAATCTTCCTGAATTTTTAACAGTGTTCTCACTAGAGCCGCTATATAGATAGGCCGACGCATCAGCTTAAGTTTGGCCATTTTGGATCGGATTTTTCATTGTTGCACTGCCAGGGTTACCATAACAAAGTTTTGGATTTCGCCAAATTTGCCGAAAATAATATTTTATTAAATGAACAATTCACGTGCCGCTAATAATTGCTCACAGTGAAAAATCACCAAACGCGAGAACTCGTCAGAAAAGACAACCACTCAAACACGCGCTCCGATTCAAAAAGGCTAATCTTAAGCTGATGCGCCGGCTCGTATATATAGGCTCCTTACTTCTCACTGCCTCAAATGTTGCCAACACTCGTAAAATGGCTTGGAACATTCACTTAGGGGCTGTCTATAAATGACTTCACACATTTTTTTCACCATTTTGACCCCCTCCTCCTTGGCACAAAACGTCACACTTCACCACATCCTTGTAAAATGTCACGCTACTTATTATAAATATATTTTTATAAAAAAGTGTATAATGTCATACTTCTTGTTACCCCTTCTTTCCGGCAACCCACCTTCTTCCCTTGTGGGCATCCCCTTATTTGAGATTTGGCGATTCGTTGGAAAAAATGTTTTGATACGAAAAATGACTAAAATTCATCTGATACATTTATTTGCTTAAAATATATATATTTCCGGTGTGGGCCCCACAGTACTTCCTTTTACGTCAACTAAATAACCGATGTTTTTAAATAACTCAAAAGAATTAATGCGTTAGGAAAAATACATCTGAAATAAATACATTTTTAGACAATATCCTATAGGTTTTATAAAAGTACTAACTGCGTCGTCCGTCTTTGCACGGCCTACCTCGAAAATAAAACTTATGTCAAGTGATACGTGCTCAACAATCGGGATTGAAAAAAAAAAAGTAAAATTTTTCGGTAGATTGCAGAAAATAACCAAAAAGGAAATATTTTAAATCCCCCAATTACAGGAAAAGCCTCAAAACAAAAGCCAGAATTTTATTTGTTCACATTTGAGGAAAAAAAAGGACAATAGATCTTTCTTCTCAATGATTTTCTTCATGCTGCAAATTTTAACAAAAGCATTGTTACGGTGTTGAGTTGAAGCACTGAATAATAATTTGAATTGAGGAAAGCCTTCGAAGTTAGGGATTTTATGTCGAAATCTAAGTATCCCAATTAGTAGTTTATAATTAATATATTTGCTAATTATAATTGGAGGATTATGTTATATAGCCAAACATAAATACGGGGGAAATACGAATCTCTCAATACCTGGTTCGACGGCCAGTTCACTGGCGTTCGGGAGAAGTAACTCGGAATATATAGATACACTAGCTGCGTGCCCGGCGTTGCACGGGCTACCTAAAAAATGTAAGAGCAGTCCAGTTGATGCGAGTTCAACACTCAGGCTTGAACCAAAAAAAAAAAAAAGTCAGTGAAATTTTGTGGCAGATTGCGGAAAACCCCCATAAAGTAAACATTTTAAATCCCCTGATTACAGGAAAAGCCTCAAAACAAAAACAAGAATTTTACCTGAGCATATTCGAGAAAAAAAATGGCAACAGATCTTTCATCTCAATGATTTTCTTCACGCTCACATACATTTTAATAAAAGCATTGTTGCGGAAAGTTGAGATGAAGCACTGAATAATAATTTAATTGGAGGAAAGCCTTCGAAAAATAGGGATTTGATTTTGAAATCTAAGAGTCATAATTAATAGTTTTTAATTGATATCTCCGCTAATTATTATCGGAGGATTATGTTAAATAGCTAAACATGAAGACGGGAGGATTACGAATTCATCGATACCTGGTTCGATGGTCAGTTCACTGTCGTTCGGGAGAAGAAGCTTGGACATAGATAGATAGATAGATACTCAGATTTTATATGTATAAGATACATAGGTACATACGCTTAGTTTTTAATTATCTTAATATATAAAAATCAATGTCCTGAGATAATATATATACATATATATATACATATATATATATATCAACGCACAGCCGAAACCGCTGAAGCTTCAGACTTGAAATTTGGCAGGCATGTCCGCATGATTACGAAAGTAACCACTAAGAAAGGATTTTTCGAAATCTCAATTAGTTCGGGAGAAATTAATTAAAACCTCTTAATTTCTAAGAAATTAAAACCTGTCATTGAATTCAAATCCCTTATTTTCGAAGGCTTTCCTCCATTCAAATCATTATTCAGTACTTCATCTCAACTTTTGGTCGATAGCGAACTATAAATTTGATATTGTTTTTGTTTCTCACGTGGTTCTTCGAGGCTTTTCTCAAGTCAAATCATAATGTTTCTGTCTATTGCTTTCATTTCTTCAAAACTAGAAACGAAGTTTTTAAGAACATCATCACAGGCGAACTATCCTTTTGAATTTAGAAGAGTACAGTTTCCTGTTAAAGTTTGCTTTGCAATAACCATTAATAAATCACAAGGACAGACATTAAAAGTAGCAGGGACCAATTTAAGAGAAGACTTTTTTTCACATGGCCAATGTTATGTAGCTTTCTCCAAAGTCAGTTCATCAAGCAGCTTAATAATTTTAGCACCAGAAAAAAAAAACTAAAAATGTTGTATACAAAGAAGTTCTTGCTTAAACATAGGTATATCAATAAAATGTGGATGGCCTGTGTTTGCAAAGATAATCAATACTTTAAAAGGATCGTTAATAACAGTTAAAGATCGGTTAAGGACAAAGGCATATATGTAAGGAGTCCAGGGGCCCCGGGATCCTCCCCAAATTATAAAAAGTTATAGGTAATAAGTAATTATTATAGGGGATTTTCGAAACTAGGTGCACCAAGCACTGTTAACCCCTGCTAATTCCATTACCCGAGCAATGCCGGGTACGGGAATGCTAGTAATCCATAAAAGTAGTAAAAGATTTACATTAAGTACTTAAGTATCCTGGCTCTTGTTAGTGGTATCAGTTCTCAGATGAGAATAATACGAGGTTGAGAACAACTCATGTTGTTCTTATCTGAGAGCAACTCAATCCAAAAATTATGAATTGTGCACATTTGAAACAAGTTCAAGATGAAAAAGGGGATTTAACTAGATTTAATATCTTCAAATGTGTAACCCAAAGACTCAGCATACAATCCTTGAAAGTAGGAAAAATGCGTCATCACAAAAAGATTCCCGTTACGTACTTCCTTCTAACTCCTCTGAGTGGTATAAGTTTTCAGATGAGAACTACACGAGCATGAGAACAACTCCCGCTGTTCTCATTTGGGAGAAACATATAATCCAAATGTTGTGAATTATGCACATTGGAAATAAATTCAAGATTAAAAAAAGTAAGTTTACTGGATATGATATTATCAAATGTAAATGTATGCTCAAAGACTCAGCATATAATCCATAAAAGTAGAAACGATACCTCGTCACAAAAAGAATCACGTTACTTACCTACTTCATTCTGACTCCTCTAAGCCGTATCAGCTTTCAGATGTGAATAACACGAGCATGAGAACAACTCATGTTATTCTCATCTGAGAGCATATAATTCAAATGCAATGAATTACGCGTATTTAACTAGATTTCATATTACCAAATGAATAATGCCAAGACTTAGTATATAATCCATAAAAATAGAAAAAATTCGTCTTCACAAAAAAGATTCACGCTACGTACTTCATTCTGGCTCCTCTGAGTGATATCAGTTCTCAGATGACGAGTGGCTCTGATTTTTTGCCCAAGTATTTATGCATTTCATTCTACATTCTACGTTGCTTGCTGCAAATTATCTTAATTTGTGGAAAGTTACAGCTGTCAGCAAAAAAAAACCATGCAAAGGAAATAAGAACTTTTATCTATTTCATGTTTTCGTGGGAACGGAACAAAATGTCTAACGTAGAGATTTTCTTAAAGGAAAAAACATTGGCGTAAATAAACGAAGCTAATACAAGAGAATTGCTATTTTGCGTAAAAATCGTTATCTAATTTCAGTTTTGTATCGAAACAGGATGTTGTGCCTCAAAGTGAAATTAAAAGTCGTTGAAACATTAAATTTCTTCCAATTGCAGCTGTTAATTTTCCTGCTCTCTTTTTCTTTTCTTTTTCTTTTTTTTTCGCTAATCAAAAACAATTGCTGTTCTGAAAAAGATTTTTTTCGATACAAAAATGTAATTTTCAGAGCCTAATGAATTTGTTTATGTATTTGTAGGCAAAAAATATTAAATATGTTCATTATATTTTTTCATAATTAAATTGTACACATGAAGTGTTTGTTTTTATAATCACTTTGTTAAAACAACATTTCATTTCAAAGACTTCTGTATGTCACGAAAATGCGTTAACAAGATAACTTAAGTCGGGAAGAAGGGGGATAGTGGGACACGAGGTACAGTGGAGTAAATGGAATTTCTCCCACAATTCTAGTACTAAAAAAAAAGAAAGAAAGAAAAGTGTGTCATATTTCAGTTGAATTGTATCACAACGCCACGGAAATCAACCACTGCCATTTTTCATCTAGTAAGGATGCTGCGGCCTATTTTATTATTTTTTTCATCGTTTGAAAAATTATGAAGTTTTACTGTTTTACATTTGAGGTATAAGTTATTACTCAATTTTCAATAATTAAAGCATTAACTTAAAGTTGAAACTTCTTAACTGCATGCGTGTAATGATGTTATTAATAAATTTTGTGCAACCTTTGACTCTTGGTTAAAAAATATTACTTAAGGGTTACAGTGGGACATGTTGAAGGGGATAGCGTGGAACAGTGTCCTTCTTTATCTCCAACATTGCCCACTATAAAGTAGTAATATACTTTTGAATAGTATAAATTAAATGTTTGAACACCAAACGTTTAGAACATCAAGATTGGAAATAAAATTATTTATGGAAGTTTTAGATAAGTTAATTTTTGTGATGTTTGCATCTTATACATATAAAATCTGAGTATCTATCTATCTATCTATCTATGTCCAAGCTTCTTCTCCCGAACGACAGTGAACTGACCATCGAACCAGGTATCGATGGATTCGTCATCTTCCCGTCTTCATGTTTGGCTATTTAACATAATCCTCCGATAATAATTAGCGGAGATATCAATTAAAAACTATTAATTATGACTCTTAGATTTCAAAATCAAATCCCTATTTTTCGAAGGCTTTCCTCCATTTAAATTATTATTCAGTGCTTCATCTCAACTTTCCGCAACAATACTTTTATTAAAATGTATGTGAGCGTGAAGAAAATCATTGAGATGAAAGATCTGTTGCCATTTTTTTTCTCGAATATGCTCAGGTAAAATTCTTGTTTTTGTTTTGAGGCTTTTCCTGTAATCAGGGTGTTTAAGTTGTTTACTTTTCGATTATTTTGCCCTAATCTGCAGCAAAATTTTGCTGTTTTTTTTTTTTTTTTTGTTCAAGCCTGATTGTTAAATACGCGTCACATGACATAACTTTCATTTTCGAGGAGGACCGTGCACGTCGTAAAGTAAATGAGTGATTTACAAGTTATTTGAGTTCTTTGAGGGTTTGTACCTGGAAAACGGATTGATGTAATTCTTGTACGACCATGTGGATAGAATCCATCCAAATATTTATCTGAGTGGTATGCTGCATTAATAAACACCCGGGCAACGCCGGGTAGTAGACTATTTTATGTAAAAAGCGGATTGTTATTGTGCATAAATATTTCCGATATAGTCTATCGGATGTAATTCAGTTTAACGTGAGTAAAGATTATAGTTGATAATGCATATATTTTCCCCTTTTGTGCTGACTGAAAATGTACTCATAACTTGTATCATTGATAACGATTATTAACGTTGATGAGGTGTTTTGGCAAAAATATGTTTTACTGGTGTTTTGCAAACCTTGCTTTACGCGCATTTATTTATTCCTTAACGCGTTAGAAACTAGTGTCAGTGTACTACAAAAGCATCAACTGGACTGCTCTTACATTTTTTAGGTAGCCCGTGCAACGCCGGGCACGCAGCTAGTATTATATAAGATGATAAAAGTTGAAAATTGGCTCACTTTCCGTAATAGGTACGCCACTTGGCGATCAGTTTTCATTTTATTCCTTACTGCCATGTTTGGTGAAAGTAACATGGAAATTGCTTGTTTTGGCGATATCACGCGCTTTTCCCCTTTTTATTGGACTTTAAACAATATAGACCTTTGAAACCCAAAACCAGGAGCGCGACAGCCTATGAGGGCCAAGGCCTACTGTGCCCATCTCAGTTTTACTGACACAGAGCTCTGGGGTGCAAAAATGATCATTTGAACAACATTAAAATGAGAAACAAATCCAGCATATCTATATTAATAATATAAAGCTGTAGAGTTGTTTGTTTGTTGTAATCTCAGGAACTACTGGTTCGAATTGAAAAATTCTTTTTGTGTTGAATAGTCCATTGATTGAGGAAGCCTATAGGCTATAAAACATCACGCTATGACTAATAGGAGTGGATCAGGAATAAAAAATGTTATGAAAACGGGAAAATTTGTCATAATACAAAATGCTTGGAACGCCAAATATCCACGGTGGCTTGACCTGACAGCGCGGGCTCTGCAATCCAGAGGGTGTTGGTTCGAATCAGTCATGAGGCAAATCTCGAGGTTCCCTAAAATAGAACTAGTCTTACCTGAATTTCAGAGAAAGCCTAAACGATGCTAAAAAGATTTGTAAAAAAAAAATACTTATCACTGTTTTTATTTTCTTATTAATTAATTAATTAACTATTAATATAAAGGTGAAGAGTGTGTGTTGAATAGTCCTTTTATTGAGGAAAGGCCATAATAGGCTACATAACATTGCGCTTTGACTAATTGGAGTAGAGCAGCAATAAAAAAGGTAATAAAAACACGGAAAAATTTATATCATTATATAAAATGCTTGGAAAGCCGAATATGCCTATATTTTTGAGGTAGACCATGCAAGGCCAGGCAATGCAGCTAGTGATCACATAAAACCGTTAAAATGTAAAATAAACTGCTAAATAACGAACAAGCCATTAAGTAGCATGAAATGTTAGATTCAAATAATTTGCCAAACAAATTTGAAAAAAAAAAAGTGAAACACTAAGCCAACCGCTAAATATATGCGTGAAGTCATTATCTAACACCAAAAGTCTCAATAAAATGTCAAATCAGAGAAATTGAAGTAAACGTTAGTTTTCCATATTTGTTAAGATAGATAAAGTAAACAAGTCGCCAAGTCCAGTGACGTACCTGCAACAAAAAAGTACCGAGAATTGCACTTTCAAATGTAAAAAAATGTGAAGTATTGATCAGCGTCTGTGATCTAAAATTGCGTTAAAACTGTATGGGATGTGTAGAAAGAACAAAAATACAATATAATAGTGCATCAGAGGGAGCGAGAAAACACTAAATAAGTACACCCCTACTTTGTCATGAACCGATGCAAAAAACAAAAAAAAAAACAAAAAAAAAGAGCTTTACCTCGATTAATTTTCCAAATATCTGCAATTTTTACCTGATTTTATGGACATATCGCAAAATATCGGCAATAGCGCCAAAGTGAAGCCATATTAGAAAAATCATTTTCGCCGCCAAGTTGTCGTGTGGCAAAAACTTGGCAGCCAAATGCTTGGCGATATATCGCCAAGTGGTCACCAAATTATAACATATCTTAATTCAACATTAAAATTAACAACCGTTTGCCCCAAAAGCGAGTAAAATACTCTTTTGAGATATTCGAATGCAACCAAAAGAGGAAGTGCACATTTGGACCCCTCTGAGGATCGACATCAAAAATACAACTTTTTATGGCTTACCGATTTTTAGGTATGCGAAATGCATGTACACGCATATAGGTGCATACAGACTTCACAAGAAAACTCGTAGTAATTAACTCGATCTTCAAAATGGATGTTTCTGCTTTCCATACTTTCGTAGGTACGTATGCACGCGCAGAAGGGTTAAAGAAAAAGAAAGAAAGAAAAGAACTGCTCAGCATTCCTTCGGGGATGAGTAAAATATTCGTTTAGGTCGAAATTTGAGTGTAAATTATTTCACGATTACAATATTTTCTTTACTGCATTAAAAGAAGTAAAAAGAAACTCGTTTTTTAATGAAACCACTTTCTATCAAGAAGAGATGACTAGACCCATAATTTTGCCCACCTACTAGAAACCGTTTTGAGTTCGTAAGACACAAACATAACTACGCATATATACGTACGCAGGTCTCGACAAAGCTATAGCTAGGGCAAACCTAGTCTGGTAGCATTGTGAAACCAATATCCTAATTGCAGCAATACGACGCTGCCAGGAAATGTTTGCCAGATCAAAGTTTCGGGCTTTGCCAAATTGATCAAAAATAATATTTTATTTAATAAACAATTCACGTGCCGCTAAATAATTGCTCGCAGTGAGAAATCACCAAACGCGATAACTCGCCAGAAAAGACAACCACTCAAACACGCGCTCAGTTGTGGCTAAGGCAACTATATATACAGTAAAACCTGTGAAGTTGACCACCCTTGTAAGTTGACCACCTGTCTAAGTTGACCACTTTTTTAAGGAACGGAATTAGCCCTTATAATATAAATCAATCTCTGTAAGTTGACCACCTGTTTAAGTTGACCACTAAAATAGTGCACCGAGAGTGGTCAACTTACACAGGTTTTACTGTACGAGCCGACACATCAGCGTAAGATCAGCCATTTTGGATCGGAGCGCGTGTTTGAGTGGTTGTCTTTTCTGGCGAGTTATCGTTTTTGATGATTTCAACACTGCGAGCAATTATTAAGCGCCACGTGAATTGTTTATTAAATAAAATATTATTTTTGATCAATTTGGCAAAGCCCGAAACTTTGCTGTGGTAACCCTAGCTCCGCAACAATGAAAAATCCGATCCAAAATGGCTAAACTTAAGCTTATGCGTCGGCCTGTATATATAGCGGCTCTAGCACCAACTATAGTCAACATGAGCTCTTAGATGGTTAAAGGTATTTTCGGTTACACATATGTTTTTTGAGCGTGTGTACACACGTACAGACGTCGAGAAAAATCCAGTCTAATTTAATTCATGGTGAGTGTGAGTAAAATGGAAATTTGTGCTTTTTGAATTTGTCGCAATCGGACGTCAAGTTACTCGATTTTTTTTTTTTTGCTATTCAGTTTATTTCTATTTTACTTAATTACTAGCGGTACCCGCGCGGCTTTGCTCGTAGTAGAAATTAAAAAGTCATTTGGTACGCCTATATATTTACTAATAATGGATGATGAATTTCCGGCCAATTTAATATGTTCACTTGCTCGCCTACGTTATGGTAATTTGCTCGTCCGTGTTATGATAATTTCACTGTTAAAAATTTTCCGGAAAACTTACGGTAATTGTTACTGGCATCCATGTTGCCAGTAACTATTACCGTAAAAATCAAATGTTACTGTAAAATTTTACGGTTTCTTCGGTAGGCCACAGCAACCAATTGGCGCTGGGATCGCTTATTTCTCCGGTATAAATTACCGTAAATATCAGCGATGCGTTAAATCCGCCATTTTACAGTAACAATTACCAGAAAATCTTCCTGAATTTTTAAAAGTGTTGCTCGATAAAATGTTCGTAAAATCGGAATAAAAAAAGAACAAAATCGAATTTTTGAAAAATCACTTCGAAGTGCTCACCCCTATGCCAAATTTCAGGAAATCAACTAAATCTGTGCCAAATTTCAGGAAAATTAGTCGAACGGTCTAGGCGCAGACATGTAACAGGCATCCAGACTTACAGAGATCCATATATTGCAATTGCCGTTAATATCATCGAACAACAACAAAATAAATCTTCTGCAAGTACTTTTTTGTTTACTTGCCTCACATTTGCGTATTCAAACGGCATAAATATTAACACTTCTAATAGATGCAAAGCCATTTGATTACCTCGTTTGCCCAAGTATTTTGAGAAAGAGAAAATCCTTCAGAATATTCAAGTAATGCAAAAATGCATTCTTTAGTCTATTCTTTGGATTTCTCGTCTTCTCCTTTTTCAATTTTTTTGGAAGTTTTTATCGAAGACTCTAAACTCTGAATATTTGGTCTCTAGCTTCCAAATTTGCAATTCTGATTTCTGAAGATTTTTTAGTATTTTCACACAGCAAATGATTTTCTTTAAGATGACGTTATATTTTCTTAAAAGTTTTTTTCGCGTTTAAGTCAACCGGTATTTACAATTTAAGAAAGATTTCTTATTTTTGAAATCTAGTTTTGAAGTTAAAAAGTATTTGTTAAATGTTTCCAAGTGTAAACATTTAATGGGTTTGAATCCTCTTTATGAAAGTCACCGGTAGAAATAAGTCCCTTTTTTACTTCCTTTTACAAAAAAGGAAGTATTGTATTCGCGAAAAAATTTTCACCCAAAAATTGGCTTTAATTTCCATTTTGCTCACCCCCAAATGAATGTTGAGTTTTTTTTTTCAATTCGACCTTACGTGGATATGTGCCTAGGAACGTACAGACACCTGAAATATCCATTTTGACGATCTCCGAGTTAATTACGACGAGTTTTCTCGTGACGTCTGTATGTACGTATGTATGTGTGTATGTATGTCGCATAACTCAAGAACGGAATATCCTAGAAAGTTAAACTTTGGTACGTAGACTCCTAGTGAAATTTAGTTGTGCACCTTCCTTTTTGGTTGCATTCGTATGCTCTAAAGGGGATCTTTTGCCCCTTTTTGGGGGAAATCATTGTTAATTTCGATGTAAACTTACGTGGTGTTATAATTTGGCGGACACTTGGCGATATATCGCCAGTCTTTTGGTCGCCAAGCTTTGTCGTCAACTTGGCGACAAATTTGGCGATTATTTTTATTTTTTTTAAAAATCTGGTTTCAATTTGGCCATTGTTGGTGATATTTAGAGAGTAAACTATTGAATCATATTAAAACTGCCAATAATGAGAAAATGACATTAAATTGGAGTAAAAGGAAGTCATGTGATGCACACATCAGCTCGGTTTTTTTTTTGTACTGAGTTGCTTTCACATATAAAAAATAATTGTCTGAAAAAAAAAATATTTCAGAACGATTTCTGTAACACGTTTCCGCGTAAATTGCAAAGTCTTTACTAATAATAAAGCAGAAAGTCTCTCTGTCCGGAGGATGTTTGGATGTCTGGATGTCTGTAGGATGTCCGTAGGATGTCTGTGACGCGCATAGCGCTTAAACCGTTCGGCCGATTTTCATGAAATTTGGCACAAAGTTAGTTTGTAGCATGGGGGTGTGCACCTCGAAGCGATTTTTCGAAAATTCGATGTGGTTCTTTTTTTATTCCAATTTTAAGAAAAAAAGTATCATAAATTACGAAATTATCGTAACGTGGAACCGTAACATGGGCACAAGCCAATTGGCGAGATACGAAATTATCATAACGTGAAACCGTAACGTCGGTACAAGCCAACTGGCGAGAAAATTCACTATACATTATTTGTAAATATACAGGCGAACCAAAAGACCTTTTGATTTTTCTATTACGGGCGAAGCCGCGCGGGTGCCACTAGTAGTAAATAAAATGTTCTCACAATTTCTAAATTGCTACTTAAAACCCATAATACTAGTAAGTGTCATTTCTATAAACGTCAGCAGTAATATATTTTCAAAAGAATTTTCTTTTCAATCAGGTCATCATGTAACTTGTTAACATAATTTATCAATTTTGCGTAATCTGCCACGGTTTGTTCGCAGAAGTATAACGAATGGGGAGAAAGGCGATTTATTTACGTGTCAGTAGTTTTCACTAGTAATTTTAGCGCAGTGTAATAGTAGCTACAATTTGTCAAACAATTTATTATGTAAATTATCTAAAAAAAACTTTCATTATGAAAGAAAAAAAAAAATCTTCGAGAAACTTTGTGTTATGCAACAGTGAAAAATGACGCAATTTTGCATATTTTTGCAATTCTCGCTAATCAGCCGAATATTCTCCAAAATAAATGATTACGCTTCATTAACCTCTTTTCCACAACGACTTGATTACCCCGGAAAGAATTTTTATCCAGCTCATATAGCTGTCTCTAAACATAAAATCCCCCCCCGCCCCCATAAATCTCGCTTTGGAATGTAAATAAAATTTTTGAATTTTAGACTCACGACTTCAAAACATTTTTAAGTCAAATAAATAAAAACATTAAACTTCGTTTATTCTCTTTTTTAAATATGCAAAGTATGTCATCAAAAACAAAAAGCTTTTTTGTCAAATTACCCCAGCTATGAGGTAAGATGAAAAACGCGGATGGGTGAGATGACGAATAGCCAAAGGAAACCTTAAGAGACAAAAATGATACTTATAAATGTGTAAAAAATTGAATAAATTGGTACATATACTACTAGGAAGGATTAGTATTATATTCTCTCGTCCCAAGCCCGAAACAACATGTACAGCATGTTGTCCAATAAGTCCAATTGTTCATAAAAACAACTAAACAGAATGTTGTCCGCCTACATCCCCGCAAACAGCTCCCAAGCTGGAAAGACACACTACTAGGTAGGATTAGTATTATATTCTCTCGTCCCAAGCCCTAAACAACATGTACAGAATGTTGTCCAATAAGTCCAATTGTCCATATAAACAACTAAACAGAATGTTGTCCGTCTACATCCCCGCAAATAGCTCCCAAACTGGAAAGACACACTACGAGGTAGGATTAGTATTATATTCTCCCGTCCCAAGCCCTAAACAACATGTACAGCATGTTGTCCAATAAGTCCAATTGTCCATATAAACAACTAAAGAGAATGTTGTCCGTCTACATCCCCGCAAATAGCTCCCAAACTGGAAAGACACACTACCAGGTAGGATTTGTATTATATTCTCCCGGTCCAAGCCCTAAACAACATGTACAGCATGTTGTCCAATAAGTCCAATTGTCCGTATAAACAACTAAACAGAATGTTGTCCGTCTACATCCCCGCAAATAGCTCCCAAACTGGAAAGACACACTACGAGGTAGGATTAGTTTTATATTCTCCCGTTCCAAGCCCTAAACAACATGTACAGCATGTTGTTCAGTAAGAGGATTAATGCAACAAACTCCTCGTGGTGCACTCTGGGTAACGCAAAATCTGCTGCAGCTTTCTACCGAGCTCTGCAAGACATTTTCTTTACCTTGAGGTTTATTAGGAACACCTTAGTTTTATGATGTAAATGTATGGGGGAATGTGGGGTAAAGAGAAATAGTGAGGCTAAGTGAAATGGCGAAATATTTACTCCGCTTTGAGCGACACTTACCTAGTAATATTTTAACTATGTAGTTACATATGTAGTCTATTCCAGTTAAGGAAAAATTACCTCTGAAAATCAAAGCATACGATAATGCAAGTAATTTTCAAAAATTGATACTCAAATTGTAATATTTTGTTGTAACTGAAAAATAATTTTGCTGTCATCAAAGTTCTTTTTGTTAACATTTTAAGAAATAACGAGGTCCTTCTAAAATTCGGTGCAGTATTTATTTAGTTAATATTTAGCTTAATTGTATTCTTAATATTTTTTCACAATTAGTCAAGCTGGGAAAAGTGAAATAGTTTTTATTATTTACTCATTCAATCACTTACTAAATCACTTACGTATTCATTAATTAAATAATTTATTTACACTCTTTCATTTAATAATTCTCTTATTAGTTCTTTCATTTCCTCGTGAAATAATTAATTAATTAATTTAGTGATTAGTTTATTGTTTCATTATATTTCCATTTATTGAATTATCCTTTTATTTGCTCATTAATGCGTTCAAATTTTTTTTTACAATCAAATAGAACATATTTCATTCGATAAATACTTCATTTTTCACTTCGTCCCATGAGGGGTGGAAAAATGATAATTTTCCACTTCTTTTTTTTGAAGGAACAATGTTGCTGCCAAAAATACAAAATTATATTTCAATGCAAGTTTTATTATAAAATGTAATATTCTTTCTAAATGTACTGTAATTTTCAAAGGAAATTTCCCATTTGTTCATTTTGAAAAAGCTCAGTCATTTTAACCATTTCACTTTGCCCCACATTCCCCTACTAAATGGCATTTATCTTCTACTGTTACCTTCCCCATTATGATAAACGTTTTGTCCTTCATATGCTACCGTTAAATGGGTTTTTCCGTTACATATCTAAATAAATTATTAGTAAATCATTGTTTTCCGCATAAAAGAGAAAGTTTTTTTAAAATGAAAGTAAGTACATTTTTTAACTTGTACGATTATTTTTGGTGTCTAAAAGCAGTTTTGATAGAAATAACGCGATATTGTTTTGTATAATACCATGGCCAAAAATACTTCCTCCATCTTGTTCTTACCTTTTCTTAGGTTTTTTTTTAATAAGATAGAAAATATTTTTTATCGTGCTGCGCTTTGCACTGTAAATGTTTTAAAGAATATTTACGATAAATAAGTATTAGGAAAATAAAGCGTGTGAACACTCCAGTCTTTCAAATTCCACTTTCCGCTGTTTTATTTGTTATCAAACTATAACTCAAACCACACCCCCTCAAATGTAACAAAAGGCAAATTCCTCTAATTTTTACAAGTATGCCCTAAATCTTTGACGCTAGCATATTCATTATAAATGTATCCAAAGCGCGATTATTTCCGAAACACAGTGATTTTGTTTATATGGTATGCATTCCAAAATACCAAACGAGTAAAAAATAAGGTTTACTATGTGACGTATCATAAGAGTTTTTAACGCTGATTACTTAAATTATTAAGTTACATAGGCCTAAAAGTTGAGGTTTTTGTACTTTGTTGTTTAATATTAGCTTGATACTTTAATAAAAACTCATGTTTGTGTGTTTAGAACAAGTAATAAACAACACTCCAGAAGCATGAAAAGTTGTAACCAAAGGCATGCTTAGCAAACAATTTAAATTTAATTTTTTCTTTAGAATTCATTTTGAATTCTAAGTAATATTTGCAATGTGAAAATGTTATAATAATTCTATGTTTCTAGAGCTAAGGATCAAAGAAAACATGAGAAATGCAAGAAAATGTCGGGCAAAGTGAAACTGCAAACTTTTCCAGCGCCACCTGTCTAACAACGTTTGAACTAATTCATTAAGCATATAGTTGATACCAGTCAAAAAATCAATAGTTCTAAAAATTAACGAAAATAATAGTAGGGTAGACCGGGGCACATTTACGAGGATTTTTTTCAATGAATTTTCTACATTTTATGTTTTAACTTAGGAAATTTTAGACATTGCGGTTTTATGAAGCAGTTAATGGTGTCAAAATTGTTACATTCAGTTGTTGCTCAGTTCGTGTTTTTAACCGTTAAAAAATTATTTTCGAGCCCAAGTCGGTTGCGTAAACTTACCCCGGACACGGCACACGTTTACGCATATTTATTTTGACACCTAACGTGGTTCTGTTAGTGTTTTGAGCTGAATGTCTTACCATCGTTAAAATAAAGCAAATTTATTACAAACTGAATAGTGTATAAAGTAAAAGCTGAACGGGCATGAAGACAGCACTACATGATTGTAAGCTATAAGATACGAATTTGAAACTCAATTAAAAATTGAATGGTAATTTAAAAATTAAATAGCCTGAAAATACTAAAACGTTTTGAGACAGTTCGGAGCGAAAAAAGCGCCAGGGCACGTTTAGAAGTAAGACATAGTAAGAACGTGCGTAAACCTGGTCAGACGTCAACGCGTAAACTTGCCCTTCGCTAAGTTTGGATTTATTTTTAACGTGCAAAAAAATTTAATAACATTTCAGTTCATACAAATACAATTCTCAAAAAAGGATGAAATTCTGCTAATTTTTATATATCTGTTCTTTCTTAACTAAGTATTTTTTATTCACAATAAGCTTCAAAACGTTCATCTCGCATTTACTCGACTTGGTAGAAAACAGATTACTCTTTCTGCGTTCTAGACTGAAGTTCGACAGATGCTCAAAAACTTGTGATGATATTTGCTACGGAGCAGCATCAATTTGTTATGACTGTTGGCTCTCCAGTTATAATTCGTTTTGAAAAAAGGGCTCTGCGTAAACGTGCCCCAGTTTATCCTACAAGTTATTTTCAAAATTTAAAACACGCGTTGTAATATTTTATGCTTTATCAAAAATAAATTTTTTTAAAAATAAAATGATAAAGCTTTCGTAATTTGAATTTTATGTCTTAATTGAGATCTATTGGGGCCTAGTGTAGTACTTATTTATTTAGAGTAGACCGGGGGAATGCCGCCACCTTACGGAACTTCAATTTTTATCACCATCAAAAATCGTATTTATGAGCTAGATCAATATTTTGGATTACTGTACGCCATCTTAAGAATGTATGCAAAATTTGTTATTAATAAATCTGTAAATGAAATAGATCTTTAATTTTAAGGTTTAAAAACTTTTTCTACGTAAATTTAAGTGAAATATTAACACTCTTGTAGGTTAAGCACATCAGTATTTCTTTTCCCAACTAAGAAGATATTTTAAACATATAACTTCTGAGGTTGTTAATTCCTTTTAAAAATTTTGCGTATTTCTCAGAATCACAAATAAGAGTATAGGGTAAACCTGGGGAATGCCGCCACCTTAAGGAACTTCAATTTTTATCACCATCAAAAATCGTATTTATGAGCTAGATCAATATTTTGGATTACTGTACGCCATCTTAAGAATGTATACAAAATTTTTTATTAATAAATCTATAAAAAATAAAATAGTCATAAAACATCAATTTCTCAACCTCTGCACTGTGGCGGTATTACCCAGGGAGCTGTGGTAATCCCGCCACAGACATGGGGTAATCCCGCCACTAGCCAATATGACTAAAAGACTAAGAAGGAAAATTTATTGAAAATCCTATATGCAATTAGCAATACAATATAGGAATTGATAAGCAAAACAAAAATGATATTTTTAGTTTATACGTGTGAAAAAAGAGTATTTTGAATTCATCTGCTTTTCTTAAAATTAACAAAAATCACAAATGTAGTTTACAGCTGTTTCAGCATCGCTAGACTCTGAACGCACCCACTTGCCACAGAAAGTGCATTTGTATCACAATTCGTTCGCACAAAGCAATATAGCAATAAGTTGCACAAAGTTTGGATCTCTTGGATCAAACAGGTCATCATTTTCGTCGTCGTCACGAAATTTTTTGACGTCGATGTCCTCCTCATCTGAAGAGTTTTCCAAACTAAAAAGTCACTTGCACCTTTTCTTAAAAGATTTATTCATTTTCTTTTGCCGTGTTGTCACTGCTTTCTCTTTCTTTGCATTTGGATTCAGTTGTGATATACATTCCCAAAACGTTGCTGCAGATTTTCTTTCGGCTTGTTTCTTTTTCAATGTCTTTTCTTTTCTTTTAGCTACTTTTCTTCCAAAACTGCCTTCATTAGGGTTCCCTTTAGAATTGACGAGTGGCCTTTACTTTTAGAACTTTCCTGTACCCTTTCTGCTGCCAATTTTGGAAATTGGTGAAAACTTTTCTGGCGATCGATGAAACGTTTTTTGAGGCACTTCCTGAACGGGCTTTGATGAGCAAGGTGCTAAATCCAGTAACTCACCTTCAGACGTATTGCTCGCATTTACAATATTGTTTTCTTCACCGGTTACTTCTGTTAAGACTAACTTATCAACTAACTCTTTTTACTAAGCACAGTTTACAAAAGCGCATTTTAGTTCCTTTAAAAAATTGCTTTGACCTATACAGTGGAAATATGCATCCGGGGGTAATGCCGCCACCATGGCGGCATTACCCCTGGAGAGGTGGCGTCATGACCCCGATCCGACAAGATGGAAGAAATGTAGATTAAAGACATCGAAACAAAAGGGAAGTGATCAATATTGTTGATTTAAATGTAAGTTAAAATATCTAGTTAAAGGTTGTTCATAGCAAATGCTGCCACTGTAGCATCTAAAGGTACATACCTCAGCTTATTAAAAGTGGAAAAATAAGTCTAAACTGATTCAACGCAACGTTCGACACTGTAAGAACAAACAACTCGCGCAATAGCTACCATCGACTTGGAGCATTGGTTGTAGCATCGTTTGCTACAGGTCAGGAGCTGTCAGGTCGGCTGTCCGGTTTCCTTGACTCAAATATCAGGGGGGGGGGGGGCATTTCCCCAAGTGGCGGCAGTTTCCCGGTCTACCCTAATATTAGGCGTGATTTGATTCGAAATGTTTAATTCAATTTGTCAAGTGCACACGGTGCAAAGTGGGTATGGAAAAGTGAAATAGTTTATTTCGTTAACTGAATAATTCTTGTGTTTAAAAATTTCGTATTAATTAATGCATTCATTTATTTTTTCATTCACTCATTTATTTTCTTATTCATTCACTATTGTACTCGCCAATTAGTTTCTCATATTCTAATTAATACATTTAATAATTTTTCTATTATTTATTTAATTTTTCATATATTCAACTATTTGCATTCATTTGGTAAAAAATAAAATATTTAAATAGAAGATTTTTTTTGTTTTTCACTCTATCACATGCAATTACGGAAAGCGATATTTTCCTCTCTTTTAACTTCCTTTTACAAAAAGGAAGTATTGTATTCGCGAAAATTTTTTTACTAAAATATCGACCTTAATTTCCATTTCGCTCAACCTCGAATGAATGTTGAGGTTTTTTTTTTTTTCAACTCGACCACACGTGAATACGTGCCTAAGAACGTATAGACACGCGAAATATCCATTCTGACGATTCCCGAGTTAGTTACAACGAGTTTTCTCGTAACGTCTTATGTGCGGATGTGTGTATGTATGTCGCATAACTCAAGAAAAGTATGTCCTAGAAAGTTGAAATTTGGTACGTAGACTCCTAGTAGGGTCTAGTTGTACAATTCCTCTTTTTGTTTGCATTCGGGTGTTTCTAAGGGGGTCTTTTGCCCCTTTTTGCGGGGAAATCATTGCTAATTTCGATGTAAACTCAAGTGGTGTTACTATTTGGCGGAGACTTGGCGATATATCGCCAGTCTTTTGGGCGCCAAGTTTTGTCGCCAACTTGGCGACAAAATTTGCGGATTTTTAAAGAAAAATCTGGTTTCAATTTGGCCACTATTGATGATCATTAGAAAGTAAACTATTGAATCACATTAAAATTACCAATAATAGGAAATTGACATTAAATTGGAGTAAAAGGAAGTCATGTCACACATCAGCTCGTTTTTATTGAGATACAAATTTACTGCCAAAAATAAAAAATAATACTTCATTGCAAATTTTAATTGAAAATATATTGTTTTTTCTTTATGTAGGTACTGTATGTTTCAACGAATTTCCAGTTTATTTTTCAAAAGGTAAGTTATCTTGATTATCTCACTTTGTCTCGCATTCTCCTGCATAAATTTTCGGAAAAAATTGCAACAATTTACTTTCAATCTTTAATAGTAAGATACATTTAGCTTTGAACATACTCGCGTCTTTTCGTTAAAACAACTACATTCGCGATAGGGCTACTTAGAGCTAACAATTTTCAACCGCAAAATATATGACGCAGTACTCTAACGTACTCTCAATCGTTGTCAGACGGTAGAGAAACATTAAATTGTCGAAGTCTCCACACTATCGAATTTTTTAAGCACTGACGCATATATATATATATATATATATATATATATATATATATATATATATATAATGTGCAGACGTCTCTCATATAACACGGTACTTCTACAACATGGTTTCGATATTACACGGTACCAAATTTGCGATTATTATAACACGGTTTCGATATTACACGGTACCAAATTTGCAATTAATATAACGCGGTTTCGATATTACACGGTACAAAACTTGAATTTAATACTTCATGGTTTTGATATGACTCGAATGTTATATTTATAAAAGATGGAATTTCATTTTTGTTTAATACATTCTGTTAATGGTTGATAACTCTAATAAGTTTTTACTTTGTTTCTATGAAACTCGGTTTCGATATAACACGATACACATCCCTTGATTTACATTATTTCTAAGTCTCGTATAGCACGGTTTCGATATAACACGATACATCTTAACCTGATTTTTCTCATGCATATACATAATTAGTATTAAAAAAAGTAAACTTGATATTTTTAAAAAAAAGTCTCGTATAAAATGGTTTTGATACTACACGGAACGAATTAACCGTGTTATACGAGGGACACCTGTACATTAACGTTTACCCATTCGAAAAACATTACCTAATTTGTTGTATTATTTTCACAGCGAAATTGCATTGTTTTCTTTTTATTTACCAAATATTATTTGGAGTATTATTAAAAGTTCAAAATGTATTCGAACAATTATAAATATATGTATTAAGAGCAGAACAGCTCCAAATATAAAAATAAATTATACATAAGGATACATTATTTTTTTTATTAAGGTGTCATTAAAAATGATGTAACTTCATAAATCAAATTCTAACAATATTAAATGTAAAGACAAAGAAGCTGTTCGCTTCTTGCATCGGGAACTTCAATTGTCCGAAACTACTCTGAGTAGTATTTTAAGCTGCGTTCGAAGACATTTTTTTGAAAAATAACTTGGACATTTTTTAAAATGTTATTTTTAAACTACATTTGTTTCAAAACTATGGAAAAAATTTAAAAACAACCTTTCAAAATATATTTTTAAAAAAATTACACAAATTTTAAGAAGCATAGCCACATAGATCCTTATAGTAATACATTTGTATGACACTTACGTGTGTTTTGCTCTAAAAGATTTCTTTTTTTTTTTTTCAAAATAGTTCTGAGATATAGCTGAGCAAAGTTTCTATACCGGTATTTTTTTGTAATCAAATGCTTTTGTTAAACTTATCCACATAAAAATATTACTTAATTCTGAAATTCAGCTTAGCTTTTAGGGGAAAACACCAAGCATATTACAGAGAACTATCTCAGAGAATTTCACATCAATTCTTGAATAACGTTTTGAGGTATCATTGTTACAGTAAACAACTTTCTTCAAAAATATCATTCTTCAGAAAACGCATTTAAATGCAACTTCCGGTCTGGAGTTTCATGTACGACTCTGTAATAATGCAGCTTTAACTCCAGTTGTAATTTACGTAGAGTAAAAACTTAAGCAGTTTTGGAAAGCTAATGAATCAGACTACAAAACGGAATCATAAAATGAAATTGGTATATTTCATCGAAAATGTCGATTTTAACACAGTCGGATACCTTAAGACACTTAATCGTTAGGTCGTTAAGTGACCGAGAGTAATAAAGCATTTACGAATAAAAGTAGTAAAAATATAACAATACTAAAAGACAAAACGAAGGTACTAAAATGTGCCCTAATACTTTTTCCTGTAAAATACAATAATATTCCAATGAAAAAGTTGTAGTAAATTGTAATTTTTAAAAATCACCTTTGTAAATAATGATTATAAATGTATACAAGAAATTTGCGTGTTTTATCCGAATGGATGTTTTGGAGGCAGTAAATTTAATTCATGATAGTTTCAATATTATCTTAGCCAATTGGATTTACAAAAAATAAATAAATAAATAGAATAAATAAATAAATAAATAACTGGTAGTTCTTAAAAACTTTAAAACAACCGAATCAATAAGTTTTTCATATCAAATAAAATGTGTCATCCAAATGCTCAACTCACCTGTGGAATGCTGCAAAGAATGCTGATGACCCAAGCAAGGGTCAGCATGATCTTCCCTCTCCTTTGAGCATCGTTGACTTTCAGCGGATGTAAAATGGCAAAGTATCTGTCCAAGCTGATGCATACAAGGACCATCGAGGACAAGTACGGTCCGAACGCTCTCATGTACAACATCATCTTGCAGACAACATTCCCAGCGATCCAAGCCACTGTAATCCTCCAAGCAATCTCAAGAGGTATCATGACAAATGTCACAATCAAGTCGGCAATGGACAAGTGCATGATCATGAGGTTCACTCTGGACTTCCGGTGTCTGTTGCGAATTAGGGTGACCAGTACCGGAATGTTCCCCCCTGCTGCCATAACGAACATCAGACTGTAAAGGACCACCTCTCGGATGGAGTCCTCGTTAAATGTCAAGTAATACGGAAGTTCGGGATAGCCGATGGAACCGTTCAAAGTGTCATTGGTGTCATTGAAGATATCCGTAGCTGTGTTCTGCTCTAGTTCGTCTATAGTTATCTCCATGCTGAGAGCGTCTGTTTTGGAAATAAAACAGTTTTATAAATATTTGATTTCGGTTAGTTTGGTTTCATTAGTTCTGTTCGTATTGTTCGCATCATTGCTTCTAATGTTCTACCGTAATACTAGAGGCATGACTGAGTGAAAATAAATTTAAAAAAATCAAAAGACTTAAAAGATCGTACGTATTTCTCTCTTCACAAAAGCCAACTAAGAGCTCTTGCTAAAAATCTTTACAAAAGCATTTCATAATTAAGACCTTTCTCTTTAATTGACTACTCTTGTAAAATTACTTAACAAAAGTCATCCTCCACAGCTGTAATACGCCAGTTGGTTTTAAAATTTCCTGAATTAATTTGTAAGAACATAACTATTGCTTAGTTCATCACATGTTGAACAGTTTATCAATTTCCTTAAGAGAAAACAGATCCATTAATTTAAACAGGTTTTTTTTCAGTATTATTTTAGGGGAAAAACAGTGGCTAATAGAACTTGTCCCTAATAAGGAAAATATGACATCCAATCGCAAAATCAGTTTGTAGAAAAAATGTCCATTTGCTCAATTAAAAGTTTTAGTTTCATTGAAAACATTGCTACCGTAATCTTTCCACCATGTGCGCCGAAAGTTTTCGAAAGAACGTAAGTTTCTAAGCAATGATTTCTAAAGTTCAAAACGACGAATATCTTTATGACTGTTATTGCAGTTAAAAATTGGTATTTTTATATGATCTTTGCTAATTGCAAGGATTAAAGCGTTTTACCTCAATTTTAATCTCATAGTTGTAGACAACTTTCTATCTTTAAAGGGAGAGCTCTTCCATGCACTGCCGGCAACAACCGAAGCCACCATTGATTTAAAGCTCATTCCTTCGCAACCTGTAGTTTTGTTCCCCTGCGCCACACCAGGTGACGCTGTAAAGCAAAGATTTCGTGATGTTGGCTACTGAGATTCATTTGTAAGTAGTTCCGGGGGAGATAATGTGCTGATTTGTAGACAGAGCGAAAAAAATTTTTTTTTTGAAAATCATAGGAGTTTTTTTATGAATTGGTTATTTGGCGTGCAAGTATTTGAATTAATTATTCCATGCAGTGTTATGATAATTAAACGTACTATTAGTTTCTTAAATGAAATAATTCTGCAAAGTTTTAAATATTAGAATATCTTTTAGGAAGTGGCACACGATAAGAGAAAATCAAAAATTAAGTTAATATCAAAACACTATAAATACGGAAAGATTGTCTGCAGGTTTGTTTGGTTTAAACCATGGTTTTAACTACGGTTTAATCCTGGTGTTTTTTTTTTTTAACCATGTGTTTTTCTTTCCTTCCTTTTTTTTTTTTTTTTAAAGCTGAATTGTTTTCCCCAAAAGTTTTCATAAATTTTACTTATTATTGGAAAATGTAAAATCCAATTAATACAAAATAATCAGTAAAACTTAAGAGATAAATTACTAATTAATAAATTTGCAAATCTATTTTTTCTTCTTTTAACGTAATTCAAGTTTGCTAAAAGTTTTTCTTTTCTCCCCTTTCTTTCTTTTAATCAATGCAACGTTTTCAATCTATACAATTTTTCTTATTAGGTACATAAATATACTATACAAGACACACCAATTAAGTTTTTCTAAACAAAAATGGAGAAAAAATTCAAGTAGGCTGTGGTCTTTATTTATTTATCTTTCTTTTCTCTTTTATATCTCATAATAGCCAAAATAGCTTATTTCAGCCGAAACTTCATTTTACTACCTAATTTACTTTATTACTGCAATATTATGAAAATAAATCATATATCATGGGAGCAATCTGTAGTGTACATAAATCTTAACTCTGTAGAATATTTAAATGACGAGGAGGAAAACGTCTAAGAGCACTTAGAGTTGGCACAAAATGGCTTTAACATTCGCACTTTTTTTGGCATTCATGATAAATGATGCAGTCAGAGCAAGAAGAAAAAAAATATATATGTATACAATTTTGATAACAGAAAATATCCACGTAACTCTATGCTCTTTCAAAAGCTTCACTTCTGAAACTTCTTGGATCCCAGTTTAAATAAAATAATAGTATAAAAATCTGAAAAACACGCTTTAGTAGCAAAATGAACTAAAAAGTTAAAAATAATCTTTGGATGAAAAGTATATAAAGTAATTGACCAAATACTTAATTTTACTGTAATAGAAAAAAAGCGTGGGGTGCTGTCTACATTTTTGCATGGATAACAAGTGGAAGAAATTTAAAACAACTGATAAGAAGCCCCCCCCCCCCTACGTTTTTTTCCTATTACAGTAAAATTAGGGGTTTGGTCAATTACTTTATATACTTGTCATCCAAAGATTATTTTTAACTTTTTAGTTCATTTTGCAAATAAAGCGTGTTTTTTTAGTTTTTTAAACTATTATTTCATTTTTTACTTTTTAGATCATTTTGCTACAAAAGCGTGTTTTTTTAGTTTTTTAAACTATTATTTTACTGTAATGGAATGTATCTTAGTATTCTATTGCATTATTTGCATCAGACATTTTGAATGCTTTCTGGTAAAATCATGTGCAAACATTGTTACACTCCGCAGCTCTGATTTGTACGTTGTAAGTAATTCTAATAAGCCTCTGACTATTTGTCCAAAGGAAAGTTGGACCCACAAACATACAAGTTAAGCTAATAAAAGCTTGTTAATTAGAATAAATTAATAACTTATCGTTAATAAATTAAGTTGATTATAGAATATTGCATTGTCATCGGGTTTGAGGTTGCATTCCAAATTTTAAAAGAATCCGATCACAAAAAGTGGGCGAAAATTGAGTTACAAGATTATAAATTTAACTTCGGTGTAGGCGGGGTTACAACGCACACCCAATGATTCCCGGAAGTGGACGTCAGCGAAGACCCGCGCCTCAAACCGCTCGGCCACGAACGCTCATAAAGTGGTGGAATGTACTAACAGTAATAAGCCACTAGCTCTTAGTCCGAAGGAGAGTTACTTACAAACATACAAGTGAAGCTAATAAAAGTGTATTCAGTAAACTACCGCCGATTAGCCAGGGCTAAAGCAGAAATACATGAAATACACCGCCAGCTCAGTCATTCATTTCCAGCCGAGGACTGCAGTTTCGTGCCTATTAGCACTCATCAGCCCGGCATAGGAAAGTGACTGAGCTGGAGATGGAAAACCTCTTAAGGAAGCCAAGAGTGCCAAACAAACTGGTAGCTAATATAGAATTAGCACAGATCAGACGAGTGACACTAAACAATGGTTCGGTTCAACTCGAAGATTGAAGGCAAGGCAAAATGGCGGTAATAATGGGCCCGGTAATTTACTGAATATACCATGCCTTGCCTTCAATCTTCGAGTTGAACCGAACCATTGTTTCGTGTCACTCGTCTGGTCTGCGCTAATTCTATATTAGCTACCAGTTTGTTTGGCACTCTTGGCTTCCTTAAGAGGTTTTCCATCTCCAGCTCAGTCACTTTCCTATGCCGGGCTGATGAGTGCTAATAAGCACGAAACTGCAGTCCTCGGCTGGAAATGACTGAGCTGGCGGTGTATTTCATGTAATAAAAGTGCGTTAAAAAGGAAGCCCCCTGTGTGAATGGTGGTAAAATCAATACACATTATTTTTTTATCGCAAAGTCCTTGTTATTGAAATGTGTAAAAAGAATATTTTAACTATTTGGATTTGTACTGTCACAAATAAGTAATGCATTAGAATTGGAAAGTACTTCAAAACATGTCTTTTTATTAAAGGACTTTAACTAAAATGATTTTTTTTTTAAATAAAGGAATTGTATTCCTAAACACACTAAAGCAGAATAAATAATGTCTACAGTGAAAACTATAATGGTATCCTCAAAGCCTATTTGAGAGAGGGTTGAGCACCCTCTTTCAGTTGAAATAGGAAGCTAATATTTTTTTACTATATTACTATCCACAAGTTTAAAAATATTGACGGGTGTCCTGTTTATCTAGAAAAAACTTTTTTTTACATGTATTTTTGAACCACCTTAATGTACACCTTAAGTTTGTGAAATCCATAACATACAAGTTTTTAAATTCAATAACGCAAAAAAATACTGAAAATATTTCCATTGAGATATCAAATCTAAAATGAAATCACATGTAAACAATTACGTTTCTGGGCTGTTAAAAAGAATGAAAAATTCAATTGAATTTTTTTAAAGACCATCTTTACACTGACAATACAGAATAAGTAGGGGAATGTGGGGCAAAGTGAAATGCTTAAGATAGCTGAGCTTTTTCAAAATGAATAAATCAGAAATTTGTTTTGAAAATTACAGCACATAAAGAAAGAAGATTGTATTTTACAATAAAACTTGCGTTGAAACAGTATTTTTTATTTTTCGCAGTAAATTTGAGTCTTCAAAAAAAAAAAAAAAATCACTTTTTTCCATGGGGAAAAAAATAAAATATTTTTCCAAAGAAGTATTTTATATTCGACTACAAAACATATTTTTGATCAAAAGGATCAGTAAATAAAAGGCTGAATGAATAAATGAAAAGATAATGAAACATTAAACGAATAAAATTAAATGAATACATCAATTAATATAAGAAAAATAAATGATCGAGTAAAAGAATGAATGAATAAGAAAATAAGTGAATGAAATGAATAAATATATAGGTGAATTTTTAAATGTAGGAATATAAATGAATTGATTAATAAATGAAAACGTAAGTGATTTATATTAATTGATTAAGTAAATAAATGAAACAAACTATTTCACTTTGCGCCGTATCTACTTGACTAATTGTACAATTTATTTAAAATACAAATAAGCTCAATATTAACTAAATTTTTACTGCATTGAATATTAATGGTCTCAATTAATATTGAAATTGTTAACAACAAGCACTTTATTATTTTTCGTAACAAAAATAAATTTTGACTTGCAATAAAATATTACAATATGGGTATCATTTTTTAAAAAATGCCTGTATTACCAAATGCTTTAATCTTCGGCGTTATTTTTTTTTTCTTTACTGGAATAGAGTATATATGATACTCTATAGTTAAAATAATACCAGATAGGTGGAGCTAAAATTTCACCATTTCACTTTGCCCTATGTTCCCCTACTTTGAACTTTATTTACAGTATAAAAGTTTCAAGCATCAATAAAAATTAGTAAAAGAAGTTAGATAATATCTATTTTCGTTTTCAAATTGCATAATTGAATATTAAAATTAGTTTCTTACATATACATTAAAATAAGGGCAATTAGAAAAGAAATCCTTTATAAACTGAATAATGCAAAAAAGTAATGAATGAATTTACAGCGCAAATTCCTTTGAACAGTTCGTCTTTTTACTTCAAACGGAACGATTAAGAACAAATAGTAAAAATAAAAATACAATTGAAAACCAATTTACTGGGAACAAAGTGACTAATTTCCTACTTTCAAACATGATGGAGAGATGGAAAAAAACAAAACAAAATAATAGTAACAACTAGACTTTTTTAAATAACAATATATACAAAAGGTTAATGCAAATACTTTTTCAAAAATTTGAAAACAGTTTTCATTGACAATACTAATAAATAACTAATGAATTCAAAGGGCAAACATAATTTAAATTAAATTTGTTTCTTTTGAATTGTTCAATATTAGTAACACAAAAAGTCCGTAAGAATAAACATTCGTTCCAATAAAATTACAGGTTGGAATGGGGGCGGACCTGTTTAAACGGCGTTTTTTTTGCAGAGGTGTTTTTATTTAAACGTAGGAGTTTTCACAAAACAAAAAGCAGACTCTCACACTGCATCCGAAATATTGCAAGCATTAAATTTTTTTACTTCCTTTTACAAAAAAGGAAGTATTGTATTCGCGAAAAAATTTTCACTCAAAAATCGCCCTTAATTTCCATTTTGCTCACCCCCAAATGAATGTTGAGTTTTTTTTTCGATTCGACCACATGAGGAAAAGTGCCTAAGAATGTATAGACACGCGAAATATCCATTTTGACCATCACCGAGGTAATTACAACGACTTTTCTCGTGACGTCTGTATGTATGTGCGTATGTGTGTATGTGCGTATGTGCGTATGTGCCTCGCATAACTCAAAAATGGTATGTCCTAGAAAGTTGAAATTTGGTACATAGACTCGTAGTGGGGTCTAGTTGTGCACCTCCCCTTTTGGTTGCTTTCGGATGTTCCTAAGGGGGTCTTTTGCACCTTTTTGGGGGGAAATCATTGTTAATTTCGATGTAAACTCAAGTGGCGTTATAATTTGTCGGACACTTGGCGATATATCGCCAGTCTTTTGGTCGCCAAGTTTTGTCACCAACTTGGCGACACATTTGGCGGAGTTTTTTTTTTTTTTGGTTTCAATTTGGCCATTGTTGGTGATATTTAGAGAATAAATATTGAATCACATTAAAATAGCGAATAATGGGGAAATGACATTAAATTGGAGTAAAAGGAAGTCATGTGATGCACACATCAGCTCGTTTTATTTTAAATCATTCTCTTATTATTCATTTTTTTTTCAGCTTGGAAATGAAATATGTTCTACGTAATTGTTATCAGTAGTAACTTGAGTTTCAAAAGTTGTTTACTTTCATATTGAAAAATGTTATATTCTTTCTTATCAGTTCATAAAGAAATTTAACTACTTTGTGTAAATAAAAGTATATCAAGCACGAAATCTTTCTCTTTCTTTTTCCTTCAATTTGCGTGTGTGAGTCTTCAATAATTTCAGAATATCAAGAACTTAAATTGTTCTTTTTTACTATGATCTGACGGTTCAATAATTAGTTATAGATTAAACTGCTCAGAGATGAGTTCAAATGTACTCTAGCTGGTCTATGGGTACATCGAACTACCATAGGGTAGTGTTCAAATATGACCGTCGATGCATTATCAAGGTCTATCCTTTGGGGACTTGCGGAAAGAGAATAAAATCAACAAAAAAAACCCAATCCATTTCTCAAATTTGAAATACAGTGGACTCTCTATTTAATGACTCTCAAGGGACCACAAAAAATCGTCCTTAAATAGAAAGCGTCCTTAAACAGAATGCTTTTATAACTACTGTGGAGCATGCGGTACCGGGAAAAGTCGTCCCTTAAATAGAGCAAGTCGTTAAATAGAAACAAACAAATAGAAACAACGTCGTTAAACAGAGATCCAACCGTATTTTAGTTTCTCAGTTTAGCTCATACATATCTCAGTCTTCAGTTTCACAGTTTAGCTCGTACACTCCGACTGTTTGGACGGTTATGAAAATCTCCCAGATGGCCCTTAATCTGCGAAAAATCAACCAAAAAACCCATCTTTAAGGCACTAAAAAAAACAACCAAGAAACCAATCCTTTAGGCAAATTGAAAATCTCTTAATTTCTCAGTTTAGCTCTTACGGAATACAAATATAGCACTCCTGGACTGTTTGGACGGTTATAAAATACTAACAGGCGGTCCCAAACGTGTGAAAAATCGACAAAAAACCCATCATTTAGGCACTTGCAAAAAATCAACCAAAAACCCCATCTTGCACCGTTAAATAAGGTTAGTTTTTTACTTTCTTTACAAAAAAAGATGTATTGTATTCGCGAAAAAATTTTCACTCAAAAATTGGTCTTGATTTCCATTTTGCTCACCCTCGAATGAATTTTGAGTTTCTTTTTCGACCCGACCACACGTGGATATATGCCTAGCCTAGGAACGTACAGACACCCGAAATATTCATTTTGACGATCCTCGAGTTAATTAAAACGAATTTTCTCGTGACGTCCGTATGTACGTAAGTGTGTATGTACGTATGTATCTCGCATAACTCAAAAACGGTATGTCTTAGAAAGTTAAAATTTGGTACGTAGACTCCTAGTGGGGTCTAGTTGTGCACCTTTGCTTTTGGTTAAATTCGGATGTTCCTCAGGGGGTCTTTTACACCTTTTTGGGGGAAAATCATTGTTAATTTCAATGCTAACTCAAGTGATGTTATAAGTTGGGAAACTCTTGGCGATATATCGCCAAGTTTTTTGCCGCCAAATTTCGTCGCCAACTTAGCGAAAGAATTGGCGTTTGTTTTTTTTAAAATCTGGTTTAAATTTGGCCAATGTTGGTGATATTTAAAGAATAAACCACTGAATCACATTCAAATTGCCAATAATGGGGAAATAAATCTGTGTAAAACGTTTTTTTGCTTCGGTTCGGAAGACACTAAGGGTGAAAATTATTTAGTGTTTCCTTGTTTACTCCAAGGCGCTATTATCATTGAATTGGCGTAAAAGGAAGTCATGTGATGCACACATCAGCTCGTTACTTAAGCTTTTATAAAATACAGAAATTGCACTCCCTGTATATATGCAAATACTTGATTCCTATACTTAATAATAGTTAAGCCCTACAAAAAGCGTAGTAATTTTATTTATTTAATTTTAGCAGCCTTTTCTTATACTTACCTGAAAGCATGTTATAAGATTGTCTTCGGTCATATGTTTTCCTATTTCATGGGAAAGAAAATTAATACGATTGGCAAGATTCTTTTCGGAGAAATTTTCCAGTATTTCTTTAATATCTCAAAACAGATCGAAGATCGACTTACACTGATATTATTATGGCCTCAGGTTTCATCAAGAATCATATTCTAGTTCTTGGAATTTCTATTAGATACTGTTTGCCTCGTTTTGTGCGGGATTTTTTTTTTCCCGCATTTAATGAAACTTCCGTGATATAAAGACTTGTTTCTGTAGAAATGAGTAATAGAGTTGGTGAAGAAAAAAGTAATATGGGCGACAAAAAAAAATATAGGAAACATAGGGCTTAAAATTTTTTTGGTGTTGGTTAGAGAGAGTAAAGGGACACAGAAAAACTGTGACATTACACTGTGAAAAATGAAGTTTTCAAAAATGAGTACATTCATGCTTTCAAATTTTCTTGAATCCTTTTGTTTCAAATATGGGTGCCCATGATTTCAAATAGTTTGCTGAAATATTTCATACTTAAAAATAAGTACAGTCTGAGTAAAAACTTTAAGGCTAGTAAATTTTTTTGAGATATTGGGCATGTCTTTAACTGAGGACCAAAACATAATTTGAGTGATAATTATTAACCTTAAATGCAAGCAAAAAACGACAAATCAATCATTTGTAATTATTTTATCATCAGAAAATACTACAGATCAATATTTGAGCCTGAAGGAGCTGAGTAAAATCTTTAAGGCCAACATAGAAAAAAGCATAGGAAGAAAGAAATACAAGCATTTATAATTTTGTGCAGGAGCTATTTCTTCGAATTACTTCAAATATTCTTGTTTGCATAAATGAAACTAGTTTTTGACAACGTTCGGGATCTGTTTTATACCATTTATCTTCGATAGTAGATTTCAGCTCTATTGATGAAGTAAAATGTCTCCCATTTGCATAAAATCTTCTTGCTAAGTCGCCAAATAAGTACTTGATTGGGTTGAGATCTGGAGACTTAGCTGGCCATTTCAAAGTTTCAACTTTGTTGACTTTTAACCAATTATGTGTACTGTTACTCGAATGGGTAGGTGCATTGTCTTGCTGATATTTCCAATTTTTTCCAGCAATAAATTCAGCATTTGGTAAAAGATAACTTGGGAGGACATTTTGATATGCTTGTGAATTCATTTTACCCGAAACAAACGCAATTGAGCCCATACCATTGTAAGAAAAGCACCCCCAAGTCATGACAGAGCCTCCACCCAACTGGCGCTTGGGGAATATTTCTTTTTCCTTTCGTTAATCATGCCAATAGTACTTCCATCCGTCAGGTCCATCCAAGTTCCACTTATTTTTATCAGAAAAAAATATTTGTGTCCATTGGTTATCCCAGGTCATGGCTTTTTGGCTGAAGTTCAAACGCTCTATTTTGTGCCTATTCAGTAACTGTGGCTTAGCCAATTTTGCCACGTAAACAAAACTTTCACACCTTCTAAATGTGTTATATATCGTTTTTTGACAAACATTTAAGCCTGTCGTCTGAATAAGTTTCCTGTTTGAGTAGTTCCCAGTTGATGTAAGTTTGCAAACACTTCTTTCATCACGCGTGGACAAAGCTCTAGGTCTTCCACCGGGATTTTTTTTAACCATAATTGTCTTTCAATCTCAATAAATTATTGACAACAGTCTTTGATCTTCCTGTTTTTTTCGCAATAGTACGGCTACTCATTCCCGTTAGAGAAAAAACTTCAATCTGCCCTCTTTTACGATCAGTTAACTTCTTACCTTTCGACACCTTCTCAAAGAGCATCAAAACTTCGAAGAAATTAATGAAAACACTACAAGTTGAAGGGTTTCCACAATCTCATTAACTGCTGTGATATTTATTCCAGTAAATCTACATATGGTATTTAAGAAATATTGGTGGCCTTAAAGTTGTTACTCATGCTGAAATACTAACTTTGAATATACTACTACTTTTCTGGTAAAATCATACTTTAAAAAACTTAAAAATTGCGTAATTTCTTTCAAATGAACAATAATGATTACTAGTTCGACAATATTAAAATCCCTTTAACTTCATTTTCCATTATTCTCAATTTTTTTTACTGGCCTTAAAGTTTTTACTCAGGCTGTACATAATACTCAGGTTTGAATTTATTACACATTCAAAAATGAACACAAATACCTCAAAAAATGAGCACACATTTGGATTTGAGTATTTGAATGTTTCAAATTTGAATACCACGTAGTCGGAGCCATTTTGACTAACGATATTCTCAAATTTGAGTACCTTTTCGTCAATTTTGAAATTGATGTTTTTAGAGTGTATATATGAATGATAATATTATACCTTAGTTTTCATCACCTTTTAAAATTTAAAAAAAAAAAAAATGTTTATTGTGCAGCGGGGTTCGAAAGTGGGCATTCGTCCGCCCCCTTCCCCCTTTTTTAACACACCACGCTAGTTGTGACTGAATGTTAACGATTACTTTGCAGGCGTAAGGGTGCTAAACATCGGTTGAATATCATCCATGTCCTAACACAGGTTAACTTCCGGCCATGTTTTCGCAGTTGTTTTGTGGAATATCGGGAACTTGCAGCTGTTTTGTCTCAATGCATCTCCGAGAAGGCGGAACAGAATTCGGCAGTGTTAAAACATGAATGGTGTGCTACTGATGTTTATCACCCTTAAGCCTGAAAAAGAACTGCGTACAACAAACATTAAACCATTACTGACAGTATAGGAAAAAAGCGAAGAGGGCCTACTCTCGGACCTAAGCATTGATAAATTTAGAAAAATATAAAATAATTAACCGCTTTTCAGAAAGATTAAGTGAAGTGTAACTCACAGCAGCGAATGAAAGATTCTAAGAACTATAAAAGTTTTTAAATGTACAAGGCGTGTTTTTAAAGTAAGGTCCGTTTTGAAATAAAAAAGGAACGAGTACAGGGGGATAGAGCAAAGAAATTTACTGCACAAAAATCTACCACCCTTATAATACCTTCGTCATAATTTACATGTTTTTTATTTTTTAAGAATAACTTCTGCGGGACTAAATGTGTTTATTCCAACGTTCAGTCCACTTCTTAAACACTTGTGAACGTTAAGTTTATGAGAGCTTATTCAAAACCGCCTCCGCAGGGTTTAGACAAGCTTTGTTGCTTTCAAATGTTAGCCTTGTAATGGCAAAGAGGTTAAGTTAAAGAAACAGCCAAAAATCACTGGTGTAAAATAATGCTGTGGTTCCCCTTGATGATAGTAGCAGCAGTGTTAATCATTGTCTCTGTGAAGGTTGTCCCTCACGTTCAATATCTTCCAGATTTTACTTGCCTTCCTTAAAAGCTTTATGCCAGCAAAAAGTACTGACTCTAAACATTGATTCATCGTTGAAAACTTCACGTATCATATCAAAGATCTCGGATGATGACTTTTGCAGACGAAAACAAAATTGAATCGCATAACTTTGTTCCAACGACGCTTCCATTTTGACAACTGGTTGCGTCTTGAAGGCGCCCGCCAACAGGCTTCAATTCAATCACGTGATACTCAGGAGCATGAGTCTGTACGCGCCAACTATCGATAAATTTCGTTAATACAGACAACAGACATTTTTCATTCCACAGAAATTAACATTCCGATGAGTGGTTTGGCGGTAGTAAAATTAGTCTTATTACTTATTGAACAGTCTACGTAGTTACTCTCCACAGATAGGGCTAATGAATGTCTTGCTAAAATTTCTTGGTTAAAATCTTAGAGTAGGAACATAAATAGAGAGAGCAAGTCCAATCATTGGCTTAGCAAAAGCCGAGGCTACGACTCCAAGTCACGTGACTCAACACGAATAATGGTTGACGCGTACTGCGTGAAACTAGAGAAAGAAACCTGATTTCTTCCAATGCTTTGCTTTAAAAGCTGTCACGTGACTTGAGGGTCTTCGGTTCGCGTAAGAAAGTCTTCTCTCCTTCCATTTTATCTCTTCTCAATGGTTAAAATAGATCTTAACAGGTATTCAAAATTAGTCTAAGGAAATGAAATTAAAATGAAAATACAACAGAGAGAAAGAATAAAAAAAGATCAAGGCTAAAACCGACTGAACAGTTCACTGCAAATAATCACACTTTTTGAACACAGACACTTGACCCTTTTTAAAAAATACTTTTTTTTTTTTTGAGCAATCACATTGCTTATTGTTCTCATTTGACGGTTTCGTTGTTCCTATGATTTTATTTTCCCCCGCCTCCCTCTGGAGCAACACCTTCGACTGGCCTCACGATGCGGCTCCTCTTGCGAAAACCGTCTCCATCAGGCTGCGTCCATATCCTACACACACACGCATAACACACACCTACACACTCACACATCGACACGCACACACCTACAGACACATACACACACACACTCCTAAACGCACACATACATACACTCATGCCTGCACACACACAAACCCACAAGCCTACACACACACACACACACACACACTCATGATTGCGAAAAACATAATTGGAGTTCCAGATGTCAAAATTCAAATTATTATTTTATTTATTTATTTTATTATTATTTTTTAAACTTACTTCATCACTTCTCTAGGTCACTTTCAGAAAGCTGTTCAGAGCACTTTTTGAACACGGAAACTTGTCTCCTGTTATAGAACACTCTTTTTTCTTTTTTTTTTTTGAATTTCTTTTCACGAACAATTTTCAAAACATTTCTAAAAACACTGTTCGGAGTAAATATTTAATTCACCATACTTTTTAAACACTTATAAGATAGCGTTAGAAAGGTTTCTTGAACACTTGCACTAAACATTTTTGGACACACGTTTTAGTGCAGTTTTTAGGATATGTTTTTGAACAACTACATGGAACACTAATATCCTCCCCTAATACGTGATACACAAGTATAAAAGAAGCATTCAAAAAGAAAAAAACATCACTAAACTCACCCATGATGGTAATGGGTTTAGGATTTGTCTGAACCTGATTATTGGTTAGCAATATAACTATGAAATTTAATTTCTTAAAGTAATTGAATTGTCTTACAGCAAAACTAAACACGAGCAATATGTATCAATAAAAAATATTAAGGAAATGTTGTACGCGCTCATACTTACTACAGAAACTACATTTAAATCATAGAGTAAAGAAATTACATAGAGACGCCCCGCTATACTAAAAAATTGAAGCCAGAAGTTGCCCCGCTGTATCCCAAGATTCTTAGCTTCTTGCTAATTATCTTGAGATACATTTTAATTCAAAACACTGGCTGCGTGCCCGGCGTTGCACGGGCTACTTAAAAAATGAAAGAGATGTCCAATTAATGTTTTTGTATTACTCTGACATCAGTTTCTAAAGCGCTATGGAGTAAATAAATAAGCGTAATGCAAGGTTTGCAAAACATTAGTAGAGCATACTTTTGTCAAAAATCTCTTTAACGTTAATCATAGTTATCAATGATACAAGTTATGAGTATTTTCAATTAGCACAAAAGATGAACATATTTGCATTATCAACTATAATCTGTGCTCACGTTAAAATGAATTACATCTGATAGACTATATCGGAACTATTTATGTACAATTACAATCAGCTTTTTACATAGAATGACACATACTTTTTGGTTGATTACGTGAAACTAAAGCACCAAGACTAAATAACTACCAATAAGCATTAATTTAATATCAAGTCATCAGATTCCAATTTAGCTTTAGTTAAAATCCTTAAAAACAATCTTTTTTGTTCAACTCTGTTTCACAAAGCAATCCAAACAATCTTAATTTAACGTGTTCTTTTAACGATTTAACTGTATTTTAAAAATAAAAACAGGAAGGAAAAAGAGAGTTATTACAATTCGAAAACTCACCCATGTGAAGGGAAAAAATCTAACAAAATAAACATAATTAGTCGCATATCCTAAGTGTACCAAAATATGAGGCCGGTTAATGATAAACTTACACTACAATCAATAAACATAGATAAAGAAACAACTTTCATATGCTGAAAAGAGTTAAGAATGTTGATCGTAAAAAATATAAAAAAGACAGACGATAAAATAAAGGCTATGTCCGAAAAAGGCAACCAATTTTAAACTAATGTAAAATGAAATTCTAGATGGAAACGTAGTTTTAAGATTTGGACAGCAGCCAAAAAAATCTCTTTTAAAACAATTATTAGAATTTTACTTGCTCACGCATATGCAAAATGGCAACAGGAAAGAAATAAAAATTCCTGAAACGTTATGTTAATTAACGTTTTAATTAATATCTCCGCTAATTAAAGTCGCAAAATTACGAGATTGGTCCTATTGCTTTCTTTGGAAAACTTCGAATTGATCGGTATCTCGTTTGACTCACGATTCGCAGCGGTTCTCGAGAAGATCGATCTTCAGACAGACAGACAAACAGACAGACAGACGGACGCGAACAGATTTTAATATTATAGTGGATTCCATTCCTGAATCTCAATTGGTTGTTAATTTAAACTTAGATATTGTTGCAAGTTTATGCAGCACGTTTTTGAAATTGCATTAAAGCATGAATTAAAATGCAAACCAAATCCGCCAGCTACTTTAATCGGTATCTTTGTGAGATTGGTGAAAACTATTCTCACGAAGCGATCATGTTATCACAGCTCCGCTCATCATTGCACCGTTGTATCCCATAATTCCGGCTTCAATTTCATCGCCTTTTTGCCATAGACAGGGCATCTCTATGTGAATTTCATTACTCTTTGATTTAAATTAAAAAATATTAATTTTCCTAATCACGTTTTCAAAGCCCATCAATAATGAAAAAAGTAAACAAAAATGAATTAAAAACAAGGGCTTATATAAATTAATTTTCAAAAATTTTAGTTTCTCAACAACGAAACGTTTTTCGTTTACATCCAGCATTGAAAGTATTTCCTTCACGGCATGCTAAGAGCCAACTCAGGGCATGTCCTGTAGAATGTAAGCTACGAGTACTCCCTTTAAAGAAATTTTGTAACACAAGTTCTCTGATCTTTGCAAAAATATTTCAAATAATAACACCTCTCTACTTGCGATATGTGACTTGAACCGAAACTTATTGAGATAGATGAATGAGACAGTGAGAAGCAAAGGGATG
Source organism: Uloborus diversus (assembly GCF_026930045.1). Classification (NCBI taxonomy): domain Eukaryota; kingdom Metazoa; phylum Arthropoda; class Arachnida; order Araneae; family Uloboridae; genus Uloborus; species Uloborus diversus. Next base: position 157,850,566 of record NC_072736.1, read on the forward strand.
TAAATAGACATTTTCAAGTTTTGAGTAAAACGCTTCCAAATACACTCTATAACAAAAAAATCGACGAACCAAAGAGGAGTGATCGATTGAGACGAAAATTGGTAGATTGGAAGACAATGCACAGAATAATAAATGATTAAATTCTCATAACAATTGAATAATTTATGTCAGAGTTGAAGTAACAAGTTCAATAAGGTATTGACCCGTCTCTAGCCTGGATATCAGCTGAAGCACGGCGTGGCAAACACCGATAAAGCTCCCGGAGGGTGTCCTGCGTTATTTCCGGCCAAATTCGCTCCAATTGTCGGACGAGGTTGTCAATATTCCTTGCCAGATGCAATCGCTATCCCATCATATCCCAGACATGCTCAATGGGAGAGAGATCTGGCTATCTGGCAGGCCACGGAAGAGTTTGACAAGCTTGCAGACAGTTCATGGGAACACGTGCCTTATGTTATCTGGCATTGTCCTGCTGAAAACCAGCCGAGGGTACTGCAAAAGGAACGACATCCAAACAGGTCTTAGGATATCGTTTACGTACCAATGTGCAGTAAGTGTATTCTAATTACGACCAAAGGGGTCCAGTTATCAAAGGAAATGGCACCCCAGACTATAATGCCTTGTTGAGGGCCAGTGTGGCGTTTAAAAGTGAAACCAGGATCCTCCTTCTGCCCTGGGTGTCTCCAAACACGTCTTCGATGATCGTCATGACACAGTTGGAAGCGGGATTCGTCGCTAAAGACTATACATCTCCAGTCGGTACCATTCCAACCTGATCAAGCCACGCACCACTGTAATCTGGCTCGGCAGTGTGTAGGCGTCAGTGGCAGGTGCCGTAACGGTCGGCGCGAGCGTATAGATTTCTTTGTCCAAACCGTCTCTAAATTTTAATGATGGACACTGGTGTTTGGGTTGAACGTCTGATGGTTCATAGAGATGAAGAAAGTGCTGTGGCAGCTGATCGGACAATCACTCTGTCATCACGATCTGTTGTGCCCCTTAGATCGAACGCTACCACCCTGACCCTGAATTTGCCATTTTCCACTCATCTTTGCCAGCATCTTTGAATCGCCGCATCGCTTCGACTCAAATGACGAGCGATTTTTCGATTTGACCAACCGGCCTCTTTCAATCCAATGATACGACCTCTTTTAAACTCTGACTGTTGCTCGTAATGAGCACGAACCATGCGGCGAGGCATTTTTGAGTTGTTAAAAGGTAATCTGAATCGCAATCAAACCAAAAGTTTTAACAACTGTTGAAGAACTGCTCTTTACACACATCTGCTGGATGCGAAGTTTCGATGCGCTGGAGATCAAACTATTCATTCATTGGACACCAAATTTTAATCATTTGCATATCTGGTCAAAACACTCATGCTTACAAAATTTCAAAGCAATCGGATGATTGCTTCTTGCTGCGTTGATTTTTTTGTTATAGAGTGTATAACGCCTTAAGGTAGGCTTTTATTGACTTTTTTTTTAAATCAGGCAGTACAGCAATACTTACCTTGACTACTACTAACTCTTTGCCCCTAGTCAGAGGAGAGGTTCCCCTTCTATTTGTACTGGTTATCTGGAAATTTTTTAACTTGGCCACATACATGTCTTTGCTTCTCACTGCCTCATATGTATCCTCTTTAAACTAAAGTATGAATAAAAGTACGGTGCAGAACCTTTTATTCGGGAACCAAAAAAAACCGGGAAACCAGAAAACCGGAACCTTTTGTCGATTTTCCCGCCATTTTCTTTTAAATACGCATTTTCGGCAATTTTTGAAAAACTAAGTATTTTTTTCTGAAATACCTAAAAGAAAATGAGCGGTTTCTTAATAAATACCATATAACTCATCGATAACTCGGGAAAACTTTTACAAAAATGAACTTCAAAGGGTTGTCTTTAACGCAGGGAAAAATTTCCGGAATATTTTCTTAAACTAAAAAGTACACACGTAAGTCTGAAATTTTTGTGTTTCATTCCAACTGAAAACTAAAGAAATGAATATTGTCACATTATAATGCAATATTTTATTGAATAGCTTTTAATTAAAACCTTTTAGGGTGGAATTGACGTCGCAAAAGCGCGTGAAACGCCACGATTCTCGAATTTTCCGGATAGTTGATGGTGGAATCTAGAAATCGTTAAACGCAAGACTGTAATAAGGCTGCAGGAACTCATAAATTAAACTTCAATTGGTATTAACTTAATGCAGAAGCAATAGTTATCAATAATCACTTACGCCAAACCTTTACAAAAAAGTAAAAAAGAAAAAAAAAAAACGCGTCCATGAAAACAAATTCTCTCATACACTATAGTAGAAGAATCGCACATTTACGTTCAAAAACTTGTTTCTTGCCCTTCCCTTCATTCTCTTTTATTTTAAAACATCGAAAATTGGTGTGTTTTTTTTTTCCTTTTCAAAATGAATGTGAAGGTCTCAGGTCTTATTAAATACCTTAAGGTTTTTGGTGTTTAAATTATTCTTTCACTAGTAGTTTTTAATGTTTCGATATTGATAAGCATTTCTGAACTGTTTTCTTTCTATTTTAATACGTATTACTATTTATTATAGTAATTTAAGTTTCATAAACAATTGGGCAAAAGCTCTTTTTAGCGATCCTGAAAACCGAGAAATTCAGATATCCGGGATAGCTGTGGTCCCGAATTTCCCGGATAAATGTTTCTCTACTGTACTACCAAACCCGTATCCTTACCCATCGTTCCCTTACATAGAATGGTGTAAGGCATTTTAGCACATCGTTTTTATGATTAACAAATTAATAAAATATAATTTTAGTTATGAATAAGCTACAAAAAACTACTAACCTAAATTACATTTTTTTTCTCGTCACTCTAGTGCAAATAAGATTTTTTAAAAGATTCAAAGGCAAAAAATGTGTTCGAGCCAATGAAAAACTTTAAAAAATGTTGATTGGAGCCATTGGTTTCCTATATCCTTATACTTGCGAAGACCGTTACTTATATTTAAAACTCTGTTTTTTTGTTTTTTTTTTCAAAATTTCAATTCTGGGAGAAAAAATTTGAGAGCATCTGCAAACTTATATTGGAGCTATTTGAATTGGACGGGGGCAACTTTATATCTTCATGATTGATTTCAGATTTTTTTCAAAGATGTGAGGAAGAAATTTTGGCTTTTTTTTTTCTTTTTAGAGGTCGATGAAGAAGTGCGACACTTCTTCAAATAAAAGTAGGTTTAATAAAATGCAAATATAGTTAACGAGTGACAACCTGTTTGAAGTTACAAAGATTTTAACAATCGGATCGATTACAGTAGCTGACATATACAACCCAAATTCAAATAGTAGAATATCAGATGTGTCTGAATAAAACTTGTCCTTGAGTAGGGAAAAATAAACGCATGCAAATTAAAAAGAGTAAAACTCGTTATTCATGAATGGATAAATCAATTTAAACAACTTATCAGATATTATTTTAACAACTTATGGATCATTAACACATTGGAAAAATAGGTAGATTTTTCGTATGGGACAAAAAAATTAGAATAATCTATTCATTCAATGTGAATTTTAAAAAGTAGCGAAAATATTTGCATACCTGATAACCGATAGTTTGTCACAAGTATGGAGCTTGGCACCCGGATAATTTTTAGCTCTTTTAAAAGCCTTTTATTGCTCAAAAGGGGTCGTCAAGGTGATTAAAGAGGAAAAAAAAACGAGGTTGCATGTTGCATCATTTCTTAAAGTTAAAAAAAAAACTATCCAACTTAACTCAAATGAACGTTTTACTATCAATGGTATGTAAGATTTAAAAGAAATATAGAAGGTCTGACCAATTAAAAAGTAACCGAAGTAAACGAGGTATAAAAATTGTAACACCTGGCAGAAATGAACCCAAATTAAAGTAAATCTCCTAAAATAATCGTTGAAAAAAGGTTTTTACATCCATAAGTGTTGGAAAGAATGTATAGTTATCTTGTCCACGCCAAATACACTTGGACGGTTGCATAAACTGTGGTTTTAATTGCGGATCTACGAAGTAAGACCAAAGATAAACATGAAGCAGAAACGAGCACGACTCTCCTGGAGCAAAGAGAAGCTCAAACAGGGGCAACAAGGTTGGAAAAGTATTATATTCAGTGATGAATCTCTTTTTGAAATATCTGTGAACAAAAAAAGGTGTTCGGGTTTGATGTTTAAAAAGAAAAGCGCATGAGAAATCTTGTGTAAGACGTTCTGTCCAATTTGACACATCCTTTTTAGTTTGTGGGTGCATGAGGGCTACTAGAATTGGGAAATTATACACTCCTGTTTCTGAAAATTGCAACACCATGAAGGACTTACGCGAGTGAGCTGAAAATTGCAGGAAATGTAAAGTAGGACATGATATGCAAATGATTAGAATTGCAGACCGGTAGCGCATGCGTATGCTGAGCAGCGCCCTCTGAACGGCGGATCGAACCAAATATAAATAGACGGCTGTAGCGAGGTTGTATGATTATCGGTGGTTATATGCTATAATAAACGTTAATTGAATCTTTACTATGCCTCTTCGACGAAAGATAGTTAAATTTGAGCAAATTTCGAAGTTTGAACGGGGCAGAATCATCGGCCTTCGTGAAGCTGGATTGTCTTATCGTGCAGTAGCCGCTCGTGTGCGGTGTAACAGCAGCACAATCATGCATGTTTGGAATAAGTGGACGGAAGAGGGTCGGACAGCTCGGAAATCCGGGAGTGGACCGTGTGACGTCAGCTCGCAATGAGAGACACCTGGTGCGTATGGCGCTGACGGACCGCACATTATCTTCTAGACAGTTGGCAGCACAGTGGTCAACAGCTACAGTTGTTTCATTGTGTGCTTCATCAATTCAGAGACGCCTGCTGCAGCGTGGGCTGCGCACAAGGATTCCTTTGTACAGGATTCTTCTCACGTAAAACCATCGCCGCCTGCGGCTACAATGGGCCAATGTGCATAGGAGCTGGCGTGCTGATTGGCAGCAGGTCGTCTTTTCTGACAAATCCCGCTTTAGTTTGTGGTATCATGATGGCCGAATTCGTGTCAGGCGCTATGCCGGTGAACGGCACATTCCGGAGTGCATTATCGAACGCCACATTGGACGAACATCCAGAGTTATGATCTGGAGTGCCATAGCATATCATGGACGATCACAATTGCTACGAATTGTGGGCAATTTGAACAGTACCCGATACATAAACGAAGTTTTACAGCCCCAAGCTATTCCTTTCCTGCAAGGATTGCCAGGGGCTGTATTCTAGCAGGATAATGCCCGTCCACATGTCGCCAGGACTGTTAAATTGATTCGCAGCAGGTACAGCTTCTTCCTTGGACTACATATTCCACGGATATGTCACCGATTGAATCTTTGGCTACGCATACAAACAATATAGAATACTCTACCGCAGGTAGATATTCAAACTTCGTTTCACTCCATGCCGAGTCGTGTAGCAGCTCTTATTGCGGCGCGTGGTGGCTACACAAAATATTAACTTCTATCTCTTTTTATTGTTTGTTTGGTTTGAAAATGTAATCATTTATTTGTACCATTACCACTCAACTCTGTATTAAATTTCATTCCACTATGATGCTTCCTTCATTTTGTTGCAATTTTCACAAACATGAGTGTATATTATCTTAAAATAAAACAATGCGCGACTTCCACTGTTTATCAATAATACTGCATGATACTTCATCTGAGGCAGAGCAGTTACACATTTAGTGACGCACTTTATCTTTCAGCAAGATTCTACTCCGTGCCATATTTCTAAATCGACTCATAGATTTGAACACAAAGAGGAATTTCGGTACTAAACGGGTCAAGCAACTCTCTATCTCAATATAATCAAGAATTTGTGGTACCGTCAAATCTTTAAAGAAGCAGTTCAAGATCTAGTACCCGCCAACAAAATCGAACTCGTTGCCGCATTGAAGAGGGCATAAAAACAGTGTCAGAAACGATTAATGTAAACAGGTAGAATGTGTTTGTGAAAGGATTAAAGCATTGAATCTAGCAAAAAATGACGCATTCTAGTATTGATATTGCTTCTTTTATAAGTGTTGTTTCACCTTTTAATTTGAATATTCTAATTTTCTGACTCAATGTAAAGCTTCATCACTATAAACAGTGCCTTTTGAACATTTTTTTTTAAATTTATGAATATTGTGTTTTTCTTTGAAACCATAACATACACACTCATTTCGCAACCAATAATTTATTTTCAAAATCTTAAAATATTGCCCACATTTTTTAAAAATTTGACAAATTTAGGAAAATTTCATTTTTTAAAAATCCCTAAGGCTTTTTTGTTTTTGCACTTATTTAAAAAAAAAGATTTTTGCTAAGCATTCACAATATTCATCTCTAAAAGTCTGTGCATTCATTTGTTTATATAAGTAGTGGAACATTTTCTGTGATTAATTATGTAAAAAATCGTAATTAAAAAAAAATTGTTTTTAAAGGTATAACATGCTTTAAACATTCGAGTAATTTATAAAATGCTTATCCAATGCACAGTTTTGTTAGATATATTATCTTAACTGCAAAAAGTATTACTTTAAAGCTGTATCTTTAATAGAAAAAAACCCTTAGGGATTCTAATGACATGAAAAAAAAAAAAAAACGATCACCGAGAAAAAGCAATTCAAAGTTTTTCTTTTGCATAAGAACACATAGCGAGCATGACCTAAAACTACTCATAACTTTTTAAATATTTGAACTAAAGCGATGAATCTTTTTCCCTGTGTTTGGAATAATTTGTAGTTTTGAAATCTTTACTAATAATAAAGCTGAATGTCTCTCTGTCCGGAGGATGTCTGGATGTCTGTAGGATATCTGTAGGATGTCTGTAGGATGTCTGTGACGCGCATAGCGCCTAAACCGTTCGGCCGATTTTCATGAAATTTGGCACAAAGTTAGTATGTAGCATGGGGGTGTGCACCTCGAAGCGATTTTTCGAAAATTCGATGTGGTTCTTTTTTTATTCCAATTTTAAGAAAAAAAAACTATCATAAATTACGAAATTATCATAACGTGTAACCGTGTAACATGGGCACAAGCCAATTGGCGAGATACGAAATTATCATAACGTGTAACCGTAACAAGAGTACAAGCCAATTGACGAGAAAATTCACAATACATTATTTGTAAATACAGGCGAACCAAAAGACCTTTTAATTTTTCTATTACGGGCGAAGCCGTGCGGATACCACTAGTTACTAATAATAAAGCTGAAAGTCCCTCTGTCTGTCAGGATCTCTGTCCGGATCTCTTCTGTCAGGATCTCTGTGACGCGCATAGCGCCTAGACCGTTCAGCCGATTTTCATGAAATTTGGCACAAAGTTAGTTTGTAGCATGGGGGTGTGCACCTCGAAGCGATTTTTTGAAAATTCGATGTGGTTCTTTTTCTATTCTAATTTTAAGAACAAAATTCTCATAAGATGGACGAGTAAATTACGAAATTATCATTACGTGGAACCGTAACATGGGCACAAGTCAATTGGTGAGAAAATTCACCATACATTATTTGTAAATATACAGGCGAACCAAAAGACCTTTTAATTTTCTATTACGGGCAAAGCCGTGCGGGTACCACTAGTAAGCAATAAAATATTTTTTGATTGTTTGATCATTTTTGAGGTACTGTAACCCCTTAGGGGCTAAGAAAGGTGGCACGTTCAATTAAATATCTAATTTGCACTTATATTTGGTTAGAAAAACCTTTTTTTCCAAAAAGTGAGAAGTATTTTATTATATTATTTTGAATTTGGGTTGTATATTTATTAATCTTTCACCGGGCGCGGGCTCTATACCAACATGATAGGTGGCATTTATTTCTCACTTGCACTTTTGTGAAATATATACTTTCAGGAATTTAATTATTAAATTTTTGTTGCAATTAGGTAAGAGTCAATAGGCAAAATTTGTTTAAAAACATTCCTTTTAAAAACACCGAAAAAAAATTTGCCATGAAGCACATAAAAAGTATTGGAAAAAAATTTCAAGAATCTATCCAAACTGGTGATGAGTTGGCAGTGGGGGGAGGATCTAGCAAAAGTAGGTGCAATGAAAGAGGAAAACTTGGGGATGGTTGTTCGGCATATACTTAGCGGGCAAACTAGATATCATAACTTTTTTAAACTGAGAGTTTTGGAGTTTAGGACGAAGGGTTTTCGTTTTTGCGGAGAAGAGTTAGAAATTTCTAGGAGGGAAATTTTGTAGCACAAGGTTGTTTTTGATGAGTTACTATTTACGCCGTTGTTTAATTATTTTATGCAAACAAAAAATTCCCATACTCAACCGCAAACTTATGATCCTCAAAAGTTTAAAATGAGCCTTCTTCCACGAATGCTACACTTTCTACCTTCTACATTATTTTTGCTAAAAATTATTTTCGAATCACTGATAACAACAAAACTTAGTTTATAAAGATTGCTAGGGGATGTGGGATAACATGAAATGTTTGGGCAAAGTGAAATAGTAAAATACATTTCGTATGAGATAAATGAATACCTTTGTGCTGAAAAGTAAAGTAAGAAATAACAACGTCAAAAAAGCACAAATTGCAGATTACTGCAGACACGTGTTTCGGCGTTACAGGGAACGCCTTTTTCAATGCAAAAAGTAATGAGCTTATAGATGAAAATACATATGCTCATTACTTTTTGCATTGAAAAAGGAGTTCCTTGTTGCGCCGAAACACGTGTTTGCAGTAATCTGCAATTTGTGCTTTTTTGATGTTGTTATTTCTTACTTTACATTTCGTATGGTTTGAAAGTTTACAGCACAGCCTATCTAGCAACACTTTAACTGTGGTTTAAACATATAGTTTATTCCAGTTAAAAAAAAATAAAAATAAAAAAAAAATAACAGAAGTAATTTTAAAACTTTCTTACTCACCTAGTAATATTTTCATTAAAAATTTAAATCATTAAGTTCCTACAAATTTCCAGTGCAGTAATCAATTATTTGGTTAATTTTGGGCATGTTTTTATTTTAAATTTTTAATACTATGTATCAAGTGCAATCGAGGCTAAATGAAATGGTTCGATTCGTTTACATTCTTCCTCTAATTTTCTTATTCACTTTTTTGGTAATTCATTTATCTTTTCTCATAAATTAATTTTTTTATTCGTTCATTGATTCACTATTCTTTTATTTATTCACTACCTGCGTTGCCTGGCTTTGCCCGGTCTACCTTGAAAATAAAAATTGTGTCATGTGACGTATATTCAACAATCAGGCTTAAATAAAAGTAAAAAAAAAAACATCATGCAAAATTAACCTTCCGAACAATGACGACAGATGTTAAAATACTTTTAAGAAATTAAAGCGAGAAAGAAGGAGTTAAAAAGCGTAACCATGGAAACACGAAATAAAATAAGTTTAAGAAATTAAAATGCGAAAGAAAATAGTTAACAATTTGAGTGAAAATGCAATTTTTTGAACTTGATTTAAAAAGGCTTGTAACTTTTTTCCTTTCGAGATAGAAGCTTAGTTTTTCAATCAAAGGTCACGTTAGATCTGGAGTAAAAAATGTCGCTTTTTTTAATGGTGTTAAAAAGAAAATTGTGGGACAATTCCTTCACTTTTTACTGATAGATTCAATGAAGAAAGTAATGCCTGAATTTCAGCTAAGCCTAAAAAAATCGAGCTAAAAACGCAAAAATATTCGCCGTAAATAAGGTAGAGCATTGAAACAAATTATTTAGAACGCGGAAAGTTCTACCCTTTCCAACGATATGTGATATTAATATATGTGCAAGTAATTTTTCAGGAATTTATGTGAAAATTGGGCCTGAGAATTGGAATAAAAAAAAGAACTATTCATTGAATTTTTTTCGAATTGATCTGGTGCAAACCCTTCCGGCGCTGAAAGAAAGATAGTGTGAAAATTTCAGCGAAATCGGCCGGGTAGTTCCCAATTTTTGCGCGTTCACGCAAACAGACGCTTTTTGGAGACTTCATTTTATACTACGTAGAGATAAATTGTATTTTCTTTGCGCACTGTAATTTTCAAACGAAATTTAAGTTTTGTTCGTCTTGGAAAAGCAAAATTTTCTTAACAACTTCACTTCCCTACATTCTGTTTTGTCAATTCAATAGGCAAAAGAATGCGGTAACAACAGTAAGCAATAATACTGAATCTTTACTAATAATAAAGCAGAAAGTCTCTCTGTCCGGAGGATGTCTGTGACGCGCATAGCGCCTAAACCGTTCGGCCGATTTTCATGAAATTTGGCACAGAATTAGTTTGTAGCATGGGGGTGTGCACCTCGAAGCGATTTTTCGAAAATTCGATGTGGTTCTTTTTCTATTCCAATTTTAAGAAAAAGACTATCATAAATTACGAAATTATCATAACGTGGAACCGTAACATGGGCAGAAGCCAATTGGCAAGATACAAAATTATCATAACGTGGAACTGTAACGTCGGTACAAACCAATTGGCGAGAACATTCACCATACATTATTTGTAAATATACAAGCGAACCAAAAGACCTTTAATTTTTCTATTACGGGCGAAGCCGTGCGGGTGCCACTAGTGTGTTATAAAGTTTTTAAAATATTGTATTTTACTAAATCAAACAAATTCAAAGATAGTTTCCTCCCCTGACGGGATTCAAGCGCACAGTAATTTTGATCAAATCTACATTACTTTCCCCGAATTCTCTTGCTATAACTACTGATCATTTACATAAAAGTGTCGAGTACATTAATCATTTTTATGGCAACGACTATGAAGACTTTCCTCGACTAAGCTTTTCGGAAAATGTCAGATCATATTCACTCGTTTGACTTTCTTTTTTAATGCAAAGCAACTTCCCCCATTCCAGAATTTCCTTCGCTTAAACTCCTTTTATTTCGTTTTAGTTTCAAGGTTTTCTTCACTTTTTATTTTAACTACGTATCTTTTTCGAGTGAAAGAGAATTTCCTTCGCAAGTTCAAGAAACTCCCCCCCGCCTTCACCCCGAAAGACTTTCGTTTGACTTCTTCATCATTCAAAGCGTTTAGAGTGGAGGTAGATCTTCCGAGTTGATTAGAAGTGAAATGATTCACGGGCATTTTTCAAACTGCTAGCAAAGAAATTACCGAGTAGCTAACATTCCGCTCGAACTTTTGCTGAAAAGCGTTTTGAAAGGTTTCCCATTTAGTATTTTCGAAATGCATAAACGTCATCGCTGCAGTACTTTTTTATGGTTTGATTTATGCAAGACATGGATATCATGGGAATTAAAAGAGTTAAATTAAAGGATTCTACATCGCAGTAGACAGAAATAATTGTTCTTGTACATACTTAAGAAGAGTTGGTACCCTAAAAACCTTTTAAAAAATAATTTTTAATTTTTTTATGTGATCAAAATATTTAAATCAAGAGCTTCTGAGATACAGGGAATACATGTATATTAAAAGTAAATAAATTTAATAATTAATGGGGAATGAATGCATCAAAAAGTGCCTTAGGCAAGCCGTTTTGTCTTTAAATATTAACAGGCAAGCCGTTTTGTTTCGATGCGATTTTCTCCCCTGTTTATGAACCTATTTTCTTCATTCATTTTTTTTTTGTTCATTAGCTATTGCCGAGTTTTAGTGTCATCAATAAAAAATTTTGAAATCAGACTCTAATTTACAGAGATATTATTAAAAAACGCATTTTCGCCCTAAATGGCTTTTTCTACATGAATGAACATGATTTGATATGGTTGGAAAGGTCTTTAAAAAATACTCGAAACGAAGAAATTTTCAGGGCGCCCAAGGTCATATAACCTAAATCCACTAGAAAAGAAGTTATAAGCGTTTTTTAGTTAGCGAGACTCAAAAATTTTAATTTTGACTATTTTTTATTGTTGAAATTCATTGTTGAAAGCGTGAAGCATTAAGATTTAATCAATTTCTTAAACTGCTCTTTTTACATGAAAAATGCAATTTAGTGATCCGAGCGTGGTATGGTTGGAAAGTCCGTTAAAAAAATTTTTTTAAACGTTTAACCCCGTTTTACGGTTCGAAAAGGCAAAGTCGCTAAATTGACTAGAGAAAAAACTAGAAGCAATTATAAGAAAGCTAAAATTCATTTTTATTTGCTTTTTAACGCGACCTAGTTTGACGTGAAGAAATTGATGGATAATATTATGTGTTGCTATTTCTCGCTTGAGCGTTAAGAAATGAAATTCTTGCATTCGTTTTTTATTATTGAGGCTTCGTAGGTAGCTACGGACGTTTAAAATCTTTCTATTTTGATTACGTTTTCGCGACTTTAATATTTAGTTATCTATACGCTGCCGCGAGTAGAGTTTGTTCATTTACTAGTTGGACATCTTTCTAACGGAAAAGGTCATGCCTACTTACTCAATAATATTGAATAAGTTGGCATGATTAAGTAATCTTTTTACAAAGAATATTGTTTATACAGAAGTTTTACGTATTAACTGAATTTTGCGGTATCATTTCATTCAGGAAGCTTTCGATTTTTCTGGGATATTGGCGATTTTCATCCATTGGCGTCAAATTTTTGGCACCAATGCCGGGGCGATGATTATTTTTGCTTTGCACACGTAAACAAATAGTAGGGAAATATTTTCTTTCACAGGGTTATCACGAAGCAGGGTGCTGTCCAAGAATGAAGTCATCCTTTAAGGTGGGGTTCATGAAATTGTAGCAGTTTGTGACAAGAGGGAGGAAAGAAATGAAAAGAGAGACATACAATAGGGAGAATGTGAAATCGCGCATTTTTTTTAAATAAGAATGTTTATAAAAATAGCGTGACATATGCCAAAGATAGAAGGGGTATGGTGAAGTGTGAAACTTTGTGACAAAGGGGGGAGGGGTTCAAATATGTCGAAAAAAAAGTGTGAAGCCCTTAACCATAAACAAATCACAAAGACAAACTTTTTTAAATTTTACTATTTTTGCGATGTCTTGTGCTTTCGTGTGGACAATTTTGAATGTAGCAAGTAGGGTTGGTTCATTTGACTGTTCAAAATTTTACACTTCTAATGGCAAAGGTCAAGGTAACTAAATCAATGATAGTCGACTTTGTATAAGAAGTTTTTTTGTACTAAAGTTTTGCGTATAAACTGAGTTTTGCGGTATCATTTTATATCATTCGGGAAGATTTCGATAATGGGGTCGTTTCCAAAATTTTAAAAGTATTTTTTTCTGAAAGAGCATGCTTAAAAATATAGAATCTGAGCATTTTTTAAAATTATTTGACTAAGTTGTATATTTTAAAAAAATTTCTTTAATCGGTGCGCTTCCTTTGTTTACGCTTCTGCCGATGACATCACAATAGATGAAATGCCATTCGCTGTTGCCAGTCACAGAGCACAATATTTAATTCGCTTCTTTACTCATGTGTTGGCAATGATATGGTTGATAGCAAGCGTAGAGTGCAATATTTAATTCGTTTCTTGATTACCATAACGTGGAAACGCGGTAGACAAATGCGCCACATTACATCATTTGTGACGTCATAAAGACCACTCCTTATTTTCAAAATCGGACATTTAAAAAAAAATATTTAAAATAAAACTTTGGGAAAATGAAAGTTTTTTTTTTTTGCTTATTGTATCAATTTCAGTGACTAAAAATACTACTTTTGACTGAAAGAAACAACCTCATTGTGAAATTGGCGATCTTTATCCATTGACGTCACTTTTTTACCCCCAATGCAAGCGCGAGAAATGTTTAAACTTTGCATACGTAGACAAAGCGTAGAGAAATATATACCGGGTTACCACAGGGCAACATAGTATCCAAAATGAAATTATTCCGGCCAAAAATTTGAGGGCCACGCCAATTTTTTAGAAATTGAAATATCCCCTTTCTTAATTTATCTTGAGATTAGCATACAAAAAATTTTGGTTCTATTGGTTTTTTTTTTTTTTTTTTTGGCGCCAAAGCCTTAATAGACTATGCTGTGCCTCATACAGAAAGCAAAATTGGAATAAGTTATTACTGTTTGGTATTGCGAAGGCATGTAAAAATTACATGTTCCCAGATGTACATTAAACGAATGTATAAGAGTAAAAATTAAAATGTTAGAAACAGGAAAATTCATATAAGTTTTCTTAAATACTCAGTAATGAATATGGCCTAATTTCGACCGCTGGGCGAACCCTAGTTTTACTTTAAAACACGATGTCCTCAAAATTTGAATTTTTAAAACTCACGTTACTTTTTCTAGAAAACTACTTCACATATTTCTTTGAAATTTTCCACAACATTTTATTTTTATTTTCATAATTATACTGAAGTGAAATTTTTGCTTAAGATCTCACACGTTTTCCTAAATAACTGCTTTTATGATCAAAAACGATCCTTCTTTTTTCATTAAAATGTGACCATTGGTTAAAATTTAATAAATAATGAAATAAACAGAATTGCCTTGCAATTTCACACTTTAGTAGAATCTTAAATATCTCTTTAAAACACTGAAAATTTTAAGTTTCTATCATTTATACTTTTTGCGAAAACGTAACATAAAGTTTAGCAACTTAACAGTACGCGTATACAGGCACTTCGCTTAAGCGATATATATAATATGTTTTTGAAATTAAAGATTACGTTAACTTGAGACCTTTCTAGATGTAACTAGCATTTCCATGCGTGTCACAAGGGTAAATATTTTTATCATCATCATCATCAGCTCCAAGGATTAAGCAACATGCTCGTTCCGGCCTCATTGATCCATCCACCTTAATTTGGGTTTATTGATCGGAAGTATTTCATTTATGATGCTTGGATTTCGTTTAAGTCTTGATTCTTTAGGCAGTGGCGTCACTACGGATGGGGGAGGGGAGGGCGGTTCGCCCCGGGTGTCACCCATCTTAGGGATGACACCCTAGGTGAACTTGCAAGGTTTTGAAAAATATGAAGCTAAAATGCATTTTTAAGACTACAAATTTGAAAATTTTCCGGGGGTAGATCCCCCAGACCCTTCCCCCACTTTTGTTTCTTTTCTGTATTTTAGCCACGTCATTGTTTTTAGGGTTTAGGTCTCTGACCCAAATAGCAAAATAGATATTGCCATAACTTTGTAAAATTTTAGCTGCGTTTTTTTACGTGTCATAAGTAAGATCGCACCCTAGGTAGACAGAATCGTAGAGCTGCTCTATTATTTTATTGTTAATAACGAGTTTGGAGCGAACTGGGGATGTTTATTAAAAGTTCAATTCAACTTCTCGCCACAAGCCGCTGGCTTTCAACTCTTCTGCCATGATAGAGATCTGAAATACTTAATTATACAGGGTGCATCAGTACAACGTTTACTGAATTTCACGGCAGACTAGACGACGGCGATGGGAAGTCACATAGCAATGCATGGTCGGAAACGCTTTTCTGACGCGATAGTGACGTAACAATGCACAAGTAAGACACGACACGAATAAGTGGAGAAAACATGTTTATTATTTTCAATACAGTAAAAATGCTGGTAAGTTTTTTTCTGACGTACAAAATAGATGTCGTTTTGTAAACCGAAGCATTTGATGACGGTGCATGCGCACACGCGGTTTTTGTTGCCGAGCTCGCTTTGACTTTCGGTCTTAAATGCGCCGGAGATGTGAGGCCCGGGGTCGTTCGAACACCTACTTTGATGATGATCGTTGGCTCCTTCGTGTTCTTTTTTCTTTTTTTGCTGTACTAAAGATAATTAACATATTTTCTTCTTTTATTCGTGACTTGTCTTTTTGGTGATTTGTGTTGTCACTACCGCGCAAGGAAAGCGTTTTCGACCATGCGTTGCTATCTGATACTCCATCATCCAGGTGCAACTCTATCTGCCCTGAAAGTCTGTACTGATACACCCTGTATAAAAACGTTTCCTATGCATTAGGATGGTTCGAAAAATGTTTTTTGAGTAATCACGATTTCTTATTGTTCTCACTTGACTGTTTTGATGTCCTTAGATTTTATTTTCCCACCGCCACCCTCTGCAGCATCACCGTCGACCGGGTCCTCACGATGCTGCTCCTATAGCGAAAGCCGTCTCCAGGTTGCAACCATGTCCTACACACACGCGCATACATACACAACTACACACACACGCACGCACACACACACACGCAAACACACACACAAACACACACACAAACACATACACACACATACACCTACACACACAAACACATACACACTACTACCCACACATTCATGCCTGCACACAGACACAAACACATATGCCTACACACATACACACAACTACCCACACTCTTATGCCAGCACACAGACACAAACACACATGACTACACACACATACACATACCTCTACACACAAACACACATACCCCCCACACACAAACACACACGCCTACATACACACACTCGTGATTGCGAAAAACATAATTTGAATTCAAGATGTCAAAATTCACATTAATTTTTCTTATTTTTTTTCTTTCGAAATTGCGTTACCTCTCAAAAGTTGTAGTTTGGTATCCTCCATTGGGGAAAAATAATAAAAAAAAATTTAAGGTGACATTTTTTGTTCGCGCATGAGGCTGAAAGTTTGAAATAGAATATGCAAAAAATGGAATTTTTCAAAAAATAATAAAAATAGATTTTTTAAAAAATATCTTAATAAGGCACTCGCCATAAATTGTGTGTATATAGCGTAATTTGAACCTAAAAATACATTTTATAGCTTTTAAATAAGATCTTTCGTTTGCGCGTACGCCTTAAATTGGGCTAAATTCTCCGGAATTTGAAGTTCAATGTAAGGCGTATGCGAGAACTAAGGATCTTATTTACAAGCTATAAAATGTTTTTAAGTTCAAACTGCGCTTTATACTGACAATTTATGGCTGTTGCGTTATGGAAAAAATACAAAAAGTCGAATTTTATTATTTTCTGAACATTTGAAATTTTAACATATATTTTCTAACTTTCAGCCTCATGCGCGAACTGAAGATATCAACATTTCCCCCCCCCCCCCCAATTGAGGATACCAAACTTCAACTTTTGAAAGGTAACGCGATTCCAAAATTTAAAAAAAATAATAAAAACGATTTTTTCGAAACACCCTACTGTGCATATCAAAAGAAAAAATGGTTAAACCTTTGAGACCAGCAATGTCGTGTCATAAATCGCTAGAAATAAATGAAGAAAAATAAATGTTTGAAAGAAATTCGAAAAAATGAGGGATTTTTTTTTTCACGTCTGTCATAAAATGTAGACGGGCAAACAAATAAAAATCTTAAAACATGAAAAGATCCTTTTCTATTCTCAGGTTCTTAAAACCAGCCAATACGTTTTAACATGCAGAAAAATTTTGGGATTGTTCAAAATGTAAAGATATTTGCGGAACCATTTATGAAATTTAGCATGAACCACATTCGCAACAATTTGCAAACGATCATTGAAATTTATTTATTTTTAAATGTGCGTAAAGGAGTTAATTTCCCCCTTAAAGTTATTCTATCCAGTTTCGATTACTTCTAGGCATTGCAACAATGTCCTTAGCCCAATTGATGAAGGAAAAACTTGTATTAACAATTACTTAAGTTAAATTACGTTAAATAGCAGCAGCAACAAATGATACCAATGCTTGTATGTACAAGATTTAAGAAAGCTGCTCAACTTGTTTTCCTTTACCTTATAAGCATTTATTTCTTTGAGACATATTGTCAAAATGTAAAGAAAAATAAGTAAGTAATAAAGTAATATAAAAGCAATGAAACTAATAACTAACAAGAAGTTCCGTCTAGAAGTAAACGAGCCTACTTTCCCGTATGTTCATATCTTCTTTCTAGTACCTGATCAATATTCTTAAAAATAGCTAAAATCGCAAATTATTTCAAACATAATTTTTTAATATTTTAAGTCGATTTCTAGGAATAAAATGTTCTTCGCTCATCTAAAGAATTAGATGCGTAAAAAATAAATAAATAAACGAACAAATAAAATAGCAGTACCTTTTAAACAAAGCTGCTAATACACTTTTTTCCGTTAAACAAAATTCTTCAACCGCTTTCAAGAAGAAAAAAATAAAATAAAATTAATAAGATTATTAAACTAAATACATCACACAAAAAAAAGTTTGTTTTTCCCCTGTTGCCAAAAAATAAATTTTTAAATGAACTAATGTACTTTCCGAAATAAATAAAAACAATAAAATGTAAACTTAAAGAAATAATTTTCGTTGTCAAAAAAAAGAAAAGAAGGAAAGAAAATCGTCTGCGCATCTATCTTAATATAGAAACATAAGGAACTTGGAATTTATCCGACGAAAACTGAATGCATAATTTAAAACTTTGAAGTGAATATAAAAACGAGTCATATTAAAATAATTATTTCACTGTTAAAAACATGGCTGCAGAGTCGGAGTCAATCTTATTTTGGGATAAAAGAGTCAGATTCGGGAGCCGAAGTTATTTAATTCAAACTCTCAGAGTTGCAATTGGTCATTTCTCTTCGAGTCCGCCACTCTGCCAGTGTTTGTGGAGTCAGAGTCGGATATCCAAGAATCGGAGTCAGTCATTTTTCCTCCGTGTATAAATTTTTGCCAAAACTATACGAAATTAGAGTCGAAGTTGGGGAGTCAGAGTCCGACTAATTTTCGGACACAGGAGTCGAAGTAGGAGTCAGGTGCCCCAAAATTCTCGGAGTCGGAGTGGAGAGTTGTCGTCAAGAGCTATTTCCAACAAAATTTGCTTGAGCGGAATCTACATTGACTTTCAGTTTCCCCGTAGGCGCTAATGTTAAGTTTTTTTGAACTGTTCAAAATTGAACGAAAAATAGTTCAAATCAAAAAGTGAAATATAGGAATGAAGTGCCCTCTCCGAGATCTTTTGAACAAAAAAAAAAAAAAAGTTCGAATCGGACTATTCACTAAAAGTTATTTGGGGAGGGGGGGGGGAGTGCAGACAGACAGACCGACCGACAGTCCGAGAGACATTTTCTCCCATCTCAATACCCTACTTTGCAATTTTTAATTTTTCGATATTTATTTATTTATTTTTTTTTAATTGTTAACTTTTTTTTTTGTATTTCGCGATATTTTCAAGATGCATTAAGCCTTCTTTCATGCTTTTTTATTGGGAATGTAGGCTAAAAAACAGCGTAGCGTGTTTTCCTTTTTACTGTAATTCTTGCCAGCTGATAATTTCCGTATGAACTGATTGTAATTTAACCTAAAACACAGGATATTTTTGCCGTCATCACTGTTGGTAAATAAAAAATGATTTATTAGAGAAAGAAAGAAACAAAGATTGCAAAATCGCAAACGATATCTTGACTCAACAGAAGATTTTGGTTTACTCAGTGGTTGGAAGTAGCGCGCTACAAGTAGCGACGCTACTGTAGTAGCTACATTTTTTAGTAATTTGTAGTGTAGCGCACTACATTTTGAAAAAAGTAGAGTAGCCAGTAGTTCGACACAAAAAAAGGTAGTTTGTAGCGATTTCAAAAATATCCACCTAATATGGACGCTACTGCAAATGTTATAGAAGAGAATGATATTGAACTGCCCTGGTCGACTAAAAATAAATATTATAGTGTTATTGAAACGTATGATAAAAGGAAAATTTGTATTTCATGTAAACTTTGCCCGTTAAGCAAAAAGCTTTCGGTGTCAATGCCGCACATGCAGTGGAATCTCAATTTAGGGATGCATACCAAAACTCCTCGCGTAGATTAATATTTTGCGTTGTGGAAAAGGGCATCTAAACGATTTTTTTATGAACATAGCAATTACTTTAGACCCTTGAAAACACCCTTCAAACTGTTTTAGCCCATTTCTTAACTTCACATTAGCGAATTGAAATATACAGAGCTGAAATTTTACTGCATTTAAAAAAAGCTGTGTTATTGAATAAAAATACTGTTTGGATGCACAAAAGTAATAGGAGAGAATGGCATAAAATGAAACAGTACGCATGGCACGTATAGTATGTAGCAATAATAAAATGCAGCAATACAATAGTACTGCACAGTAGATACAGTAATTTTATTCGAGAGCACCTTTTAGTTCAAGCACATCAAAAATCTGTACATTTCTTCATTTGTCAGAAACTTTGTATTTCCTTCCATTTTCAAACTGAAGATAAACAGCCCGCTTTTATGAAATTGTGTTTCATCAACTTCATATTAAGAATGAAAAAGATGCGAAGTGACGATTTGTACATTAACAATCTGATGTTTCGATTAGTACTGGGTGGGGTAAGCTGCAAAAATTCCTTGCTCGAGAAAAACTCGCAAGACTCATTTCGCATTAGTCGAATCACGTTGTAGCCCGAATCCATCATTCGATGCTCCTTAATGGGGACCAGAAAATTCGTGAAACGAAATATTTACGTCGATTTATAACAATGGGTGAATTCCAGGAAAAAGGCGACATGACACATGAATTTTAAGACTTAAGATTCTGTCACTTGCCATATACCATTCTCTTCAGACATAAATGAACTTCTTGGATCTTAATATGTTTTCCCCAAACAGTTTGATGACTTCCAGATAATAAAGGGCAAAATCAAGTTTTCTCTTTATATTTTTACAGAGCAAAAAATCTATTTTTTGTTACACACTAAAATTTCAATAAACTCGTTATCAGCATATAATATTTAGGTTAACTTTTATCTTTTAGTTAAACTTTTGGTAAGTAATTTAAAATTTCTTTTTTTTTCAACCATGAAATTTTTCCATTACTAAGGAAAGACAATTTAATGTCCTTCCGTTACCAAAATACTACATCTTTCCCCAACAACCTATTGGGTATTGAAACTAATGTTTTTTCTATGCAAAGCAGAATTATGCCCCTCGTCAAGGAAGCATAGTTATAATTTTAATGGGTATTTAAAAATTCCACATTGAAGTAAAGTAAGCATTTTTAGTTTTGTTTCATATTTCGGAAAATTATTAATATTTGATTTAAAAAAAATAGTAGTACCGTTTGGGATATTTTTCCTATTTCTTTTTTTTTCTTTTTTACTGATTGAGTGTTGATATATTAAAGTAATAAAAGTCAATTATTAAATGTTGTTAAGTTTTTGAGGTTATTCGGTAAAACTAAAAAATGCTTTTATTTCATTTTATCAGGGGCGTAAGAAAAGAGATGGTGTCCACCCCTAGCTTAAAGCTCAAAATCAATTAATTAATTCTACAAAATATAAGTTCCTATAAAAATAACTCCTACAATGAGAAGATTTTTTCCTTTCGTTTAAAAGATGCTTTGGATCATCTAAATCAATTTTATGAATGTATGTCTATGTAAAATTGTAATCAAATTTTGACTGCATCTATCTAAATTTTCAAATAGCCGAGTTGCACTTCTTGAATTAAATATTTACTGTCATTAAAGGATTAAAAATTTTAAGGTTGAATTCCTTACACTTTTAAATCCTTTCTTGCAGAGAATAATCGCAAAAATCGTTAAAAAAATGTTTGAATTGAAGAATCGGCTCTGTAAAGGGAAGAAAGAATAATAATTTTTAGTAATATTTCCATGTTCAATGAACCAATATATTAATCTAAACCATTTTCATTCAATCTTCAAACTGTGTATGTGTATGCTTTTTATTTATTTATTTTTTTAAAAAGTAGCGAAGTAGCGACTACATTTCAAAAGTAGTTTGTAGTTGCTACATTTTGAAAAAAGTAGTTGTAGTGGTAGTTAACTACATTTGTACTAAAGTAGTTGTAGCTGTAGTTCGCTACAAAAAAAATGTAGTTTTTCCAACCACTGGGTTTACTTTATCCGTTTTTAAAATAAAATTCCCCAAAAACTTTGTGAAGTCTACATTTGTCGTCAACAAAGACAGTCAAAAAAAAAAAAAAAAAAAAGGTTGAGTTTTTGAGGTCAAAAACCTGTCGAATAGGTTTTGGGCAAACATTTAGGTTTTTGATTCTAAGAGGGGGGGGGGTGTCAAAAATCATGTCGGAAAGTATGTTTTGATATGACAGCAAACACCGTGGTTAAAACCGAACAAAACTTCCATCAACTGTCAAAAACTTGCCAAACCTGGTCAAAACGTGAGGACAGTGAATCAATGGAGTATTCCAACCGCCTTTTTAATCATTTCGCCCGGTTTCTTCTCGTTGTTTGTTCGTGTCGGAACAACTTATTGCCACGTGAATCTGACTTGTGTCTTTTATCACATTCCTCAAAGCCACGGTATACCTCAGAAACAAATGCGTATAGTAAAAACATTTTGATCATGTAATTTGAAGGAGCATTCGGCGCCTTATATATTTTCTAATATTCCTTCTAGTTACATCTTATAAAACCAAGATCGTAAAATTGATGCGACCATGTAGCTCAACAAAACAATATAGCCTGATATGTCATTTCTTACTTCCTTCACCACTTAGGTTACACGTACCTCTATCAAAAAAGAAAAGAAAAGAAAAATACTAATGTAAGTGAATGGTATTTCAGTTTGTATAGAGGGTATAACAGTACTGCGTTTACAGACTTTACAGGGAGATAGAGTACACCTAGACGATGGGAAATCACTTAGCAATGCATGGTCGGAAGCGCTTTCCTGACACGATAGTGACGACACAAAGTACAAGAAAAACTAATCCAGCAAAAATGCTGGTAAGTTTTTATCTGGTGTACACGATAGACGTCGTTACGTAAACCAAAGCGTCAGATGACGATGCGTGCGCACACGCGGTTTTTGTTGCCGCGCTCGCTTTTACGTTCGATCTTCAATGCGCCGGTGATGTGAGGCATGCATCACGCCCCGGGGTCGTAATTTCGAACACCTACTCTGATGACGATCATTGGCTCCTTCATGTTCTTTTTTCTTAGTTTTTTGCTGTACTAAGGATAATAAAAATGTCTTCTTTTCTTGTTCTAGTCTTTTTGGTGATTTGTGTCGTCACTACCGCGTCAGAAAAGCGTTTCCGACCATGCATTGCTATGTGGTTTCTCATCATCAAGGTGTACTCCATCTGCCCTGAAAGTCTCTAAACGCTGTACTGTTACACCCTGTATTTTCTCACTTACCTCAAGGCCTTGGTTATTCAGGCCTGATTATATATTCTGGCTTTGGTAAAGAGATGCCCGACCTTGGATACGCTGATTTATGACACAACGCCAATTAATGTTTATCGACAACGCAAAGTCGTTGTTTAAGAAAAGTTAATGATTTCCTCCGCTCTATCTTAACAAACAAAATTGATTAATTTTTTGCCAATCGAGATCAACTTATCATAGCCAGACTAAATCATAACCAGAAATTTAACCCTGTCAGAAATGTGACTCAACAATTCTGTCTGTCCTGTTGCAGTCTTTCACGCCCCTTAAAATCCCTGGTCGTGCTTGCTCTTGTTTTGAAATTTACTTCATCAACATTAAATAGTTCTGGACATCCTACTTTTCGTGGAAGCATTCAATACTGGAGCCGTTACGATGTCCGTTAGAATAGTATTCGATTCTTTTTGTGTGCAAACCTTATGGATATAAATCAAGCACGCTTGCATCAGCTGACCTGTACGTTTTGTGAGAATGAGTGATTTTGTTTCCGTCTGTGGTAGAGTGACTGAGGTTGTATGCAGTGCTCTCGATGGTATATTTAACCTCAAAAAATAAATAAAGTAATTAATTAATAATAATAATAAATGATAATAATAAGTAAATCGACAGAACGTCTGTAGTAGCGTTACTGCATCGCATTTTGCCAGAAACTTGCAACAGCCAAATGGAAACCATTCGGCAGATGCAGGCAGCTTTCGATGGTGATTTTACAGCGCCTTTCTCATACTTGATTTGGACAATTTTGGTAAAACACCAACATGCGGTCCAACATGTTCCTTACTCTTCTGATATGCCTCCCTGTGACTTCTGTTTGTTCCTCAAACCCAAGAGGCGATTGAGAGGCCCGAGATTTCGGACAAGAGATGACACTATGGCTGCAAAGACAGTAGAACTAAACTAAATTTTCCTAACAGGTATTCTCGTAATACTTCCAACAATATCAGCAAAATCCCTTGGAAAATCTCATATAGACTAATTTTAGGGGGATTAGGTTTCTAACGCTCAAGATTTGCCATTTGTTTTCCTTCGACCATAGTTCGCACACTTTTCTAACAGACCTGGAAAAGGACACACAAATTTAAATAAAAAACAAAATTTAGGGATAGCCTCACTTTATTTAAGTATGTTTTGCAAATTATTTCACTTTCATTGCAATATTTTATCCAAACGTTTTCGAATATTTTTCTGTAATCTGTTGTTTTTTTTTTTTTCCAAGCATGTGGAAAACTTTTTGAAATAACATCATCAATGTTCAGATCCCGCAGAAATTAGTGAACTCAATTCTGTGAAAAATAAATGGTCTTATACTTTGAAATCAGTTGGTGAGACCAACTATTTTGGTATCTTAAAAGTGTTGTTGGGATAAAGCAGCGTTTCTTAAATTGTGTACCGCGGAACCCCAGGGTTCCACGGAGCTCTCTCACGGGTTCCATGAGATTTGTATGTTTTCTTTTCACACCTTTCAAATTTGTCACTTAAAAAATCGACAAAAATAATGCCTTTTCAAAAATACATTTACTTCTCACTTTCGCATCTACTCTAAGCATTATTACCCATTCTCGCCTAAAATAATGCAAGTTTTTGACTATCAAAAATAGCATGAAATGGTGCCTTTAAGGTTTTAACTTCGAAATTTTTTCGAGATCAATCCCAAAGCGCCAATTTTTCACCTAATGTCTCCAAAGATCACATAAAATTGGGTTTTAAAATCTTCAATTTTGAAAAAGT
Organism: Uloborus diversus; assembly: GCF_026930045.1. Taxonomy (NCBI): domain Eukaryota; kingdom Metazoa; phylum Arthropoda; class Arachnida; order Araneae; family Uloboridae; genus Uloborus; species Uloborus diversus. The sequence continues at coordinate 157,875,262 of NC_072736.1, forward strand.
TTCAGAAGAAGCTATTGACTCCTTAATATCGCCAAAAATAGTTTAAAAGTGATTTCAATGCTGAACAAATTTTGGGAAAGCGCCCCAAATCCATCTCCTACAACATTACCAAATATTGCCATAAATTATGATTTTCGACATCAATTTCAAATATTTTGCCCTTGATACTAGCCCCCACCCCCAGTATTTATGGCAAGGCCGTGGTGGCCTGATCGGTAAGGCATCAAACTTGTGACCGGAGGGCTCTGGGTTCGATTCTCGCTGATCGAAGACCCGCCGTCTTCATTAATGTTGACTGGGGGACGTTAAATATGCTCGTGATCACTAAGTCCTCCAAGTGAAACGATACCTCTGGGGGTGCTGGACCAGGGATTGCTAGGTTACTGGTCTCATTTCAAAAGATGAGAGCTGTCTTTAGGGTTCCATTCAACTGGTTAAGCCACAAATAGTGGCAGGTATGGGGGACTTTGGAGTGAAAAGTATCTATGGCAGCAGTTGAAAGGACAATTTAAACATTTATCGAGTGATGACCATTTTAAGGAGAAGTGCTGGTCACGAGGATCTAAATGGTTTAGTTCTGTCAAAGGTCCCTATATATACAGCGACTCTAGTTCTGTCTGAAGGAACACACAGTGACATCAAAAACTCTGATTTGTAAATGAATAAAAAAAAATGTTAAAAAATAAGAGATATTTTAAAATTTTTAATTTTAAGGTTAAAAAACTTTTTCTGAGTAAGTTTAAGGGAATTATTAACACTTTTGTAAGTAAAGCACATAAGTATTTCATTTCCTAAGTAAAAAGATATTTTAATCATATAACTCATGCATAAATTCTGAGGTTATTTATCCCTTTTAAAAATTCTGAGTATTTCCCAGAATCACAAACAGGAGTGTACTCATATTTTACATTAAGAAATAATAATTAGCAATCATTAATAATTAAAATGATCTATAATTATGTATTTTTAATTAGCAATTTTTAATAACAAATATTCAATATGATATTCTCTTTGAGTTAAGAACCTGGGAATTCTCCGAAACAGAGTACTGACTACGCCCTTGCAAAGTATGGAAAAACAAGCGGTTCCACGAAAAAAGAGAGATTAAAAAAGGATTCCACTGATCAAATAAATTAAGAAACGCTGGGATAAAGTAATGAATCTTTTTTTTCCTCTCTATGGTTTATACTATTGTTGTATACTAAGACACTCAAATATTTGAGACAGAACTTAATTTATTTCTTAAGTTTTTTGTTAATTACTTTTTACTCTCCTAATGATAATTAATTTCTATCGTTATTCACATGTACACGATAAAAATTTATCAGTGTTTCATAAACTGTAATTAATAATTTAACATTTTTCAGAGGGTAAGACAAACAGTTCTATTCAAATTATTGAAGTGTAGCAGAGAAAATAACCTTCTGAGAAAGAGCCTAATAGTAAGGTAAGTTTTAAAAAAAAGTTCATTTAAAAAATGTCGATAAGAATAATAACGTTAAATAGAATTTTCCTTGGTTATTTTTTGATAACGGTATGAAAACGTGTTTTCTTCAGTATTAAAACACGGGTAACTATTCTAAGCTATTTTAACTAATTATTACATTACTTGAAAATATGTTTTCTTTTCTTTTCATAGGAAACTTGGTAAACTTAAATTAGTACTTCATTAGGTTTGAAAAAATAATGGGAATTGGATATTTAAGTCTATCGTGCATTTTATGTCGTTTATAAAGGAAAAGTTCTCAGACTAATACTTTTTTGCCTTGAAATTCATGAAAATGTGTAAACGCCAAAAAATATTTTATTAAAATTAAACTCAAGAAAAATTTATGTATTTTAAAATGATACGAAGTTTTAAATATGCTTTCTGTTTTGTAATACTATGAAAATATGAAACTATGTTTTGAAACTTTTACGACCATTAATAGGCAGTCTTTCAAATATTTAACTGTAAATATTCTTTGGATGGTAACTTTAGGAGCCGTTAGAAATTTTTGAGGGATGGCATCAGAAATGTTAAACGAATAAATATCAAGAAAGTTCTAAGACTTTTCAAAAATATAAAAATACAACTTTCCAAAAAAATTTCCGGAACTTAAATCAACGAGATCATTAAACACGTGGTTATAGTTCATATAGTTCATATAGTTCAAAACATATGCAGTGTAACCATGAAAGACGTGGAATCTGGCAAGCGGTTTAGTTAAGACGATTCCATCTGAATAAATCTAACAAGGGAGAAGGAAAAAACGGTGATGGGATTTTGATGCACGCGTTTTATAATGTCACTAAGGCCTTATTTCATTGTTGCATTCTCCAAGTTGAAAATGAAGATTTAAAAAAAAAAAAGAGTTTGAGTGGAATACACAACAAAAATAAAATTAAATGTTTTCATTTCGTCCCGAAGTGTAAAAGCAAAATATTAAGCTCCAAATTATGTCGTAAAAAAATAAATCTATTGATTTTGTAGTGAGAATCTAGATCGAATATAGCTTAGATTTAAACTAGTTTGTTGTGGCCATCACGAAACTTTCTTCTATATCTTTCTTGTGAATTCTGATCAATCCCTATGCTTGAAGAGAATGCAAAAAAAAAAAAAAAAAAAAAAAAAACCTGACGGCCGTCCGAATTCCTGAATTCCCACAAAAGCAAAGCAAAGAACGACTTGAAAGTTATTTTAAAAGCCTTGCTTGAATTAATTAGATGTTTTATTTGTTAACAAACATAAAATGGCAACAGTTATTAATTTTAAATCATTGCGATAACATTTCCGATTATTTCCCAAAAATTAAAATCACGTGAAATAAGCAGACGACAGTATTACAATTTATCTTTCTTATTGTTGCATTTATAAAGCTATTTTTATTTACACAAAAAAAAAATCAGCCCCCCATGGAGCGATTGGCGCCAAAATTGAAACAACGCCTATTTACAAATAGATTCACATTTGTTCCAAATTTCATCCAGAACGTAGCATTACTTCTTGAGATATGGCACTCACAATGAAAAAAAAGAACATTCGATTGCTCCACCTCCTTTTCAGCTTTTGACACCGAAATAAAATCAGCTCTTATACCCACTAAGGGCTACTTGCAGATAAATTTTTCTTTCATTCCGTTCATTATTTCTTGAGATACAGCAGTCACAATTGACGACAAAAAACGTTCTATAGCTCAACCCCCGTTTGAGTTATTGACGCCAAAATTGAATCAGCACCTGTTCCTGTTAATGGCAACATATGGACCAAATTTTGTTTGATTCCGCCAGTTACTTCCTGAGGAATAGCAAGCACGCGTAACTCAAAAAACGTCCCATTGCTCCACCCCCCTTGGAGGAATTCGCGCCAAAAACCAAGGGGCACAAGTTTACATAGGGGCACATATGTGTTCCAAATTTCGTTCGATTTCATGCGGTAGTTTTTGCTGTAGAGCGGCCAAAAAAAACTGGTCACACACAGACGTGACACACATACACACATACACACACACATACACATACACACAGACAGACAGACAGACATTTTCCAAAAACAGTCGAAATGGACTCAGCACACCTCAAAACGTTCGAATCCGTCAAAATTCAAAATTCGAAAATTTGCACGAATCCAATACTTTCTTCTATATATTAGATATAGAAGAAAGTAAAAAATAGTGCCGTGAACAAAATGTCTTTTGTACAAAGCTGCGTCTAAATAATTAAGAGGCAAAACTAAGTATTTGTAACGAACAAACTATTGCCCGTTTTTCACGAGAAGACATTTCGCCCCGCCTCCTCGAAACGCAGAGTTCCATTTTACGTGGGGGTGATCGGTGATAAAGCCCCTATAGTGGAGGAGCCGACGCATCCACCATTTTGGAGCAAACTTGATCCAGTGCTTCGCGACGATAGCATTGCCGCTGATGTTTACATTTCTTTAGCACATGTTCAACTGAGTCAAATGGGTGGTTGTTCGGCTGTTAATTGTGCAAATAGCTCCACAAGAAAGGATTTCAGCTCTTCAGATTTCCAGCAGATGCAGAAGGAAAAAAGAAATGGGCCAATTAATTGCCGGCGAAGTGACTGGCAGTCTGAAAATGGAGCTCGCTTGTGTGAAGTTAATATTAAGGCCCCTATAACTAGGGAGCCGACGCATCCGCCATTTTGGATCAAAGTGACCGTTTGTTTTTGAGCCATTGCCATAGGTTGAATTATTAAAAGACTCAAGAAAGAATGTTTAGATCATAAAAATAAGTGAATGTGCCACAGTGTACTGTGCTAATAGTTCACAGAAAGGATTTTGTTTCTTTAAATTTCAAAATTAATAACTCAAGACAAAAAATCAATTTTATTGACGATTTGCTGGAAGTCCGAAGGTAAAACTCGGCAGTGCGAAAGCAGTAAACATTGTTATGTAAATTCTCGGTACTACTTTTATTGCTATGGAGTAATTTAGTCTGAAGAAATATGCTTTTTTTTATATACAGCTGTTACATTTTTAAATCAGTTGATAAATTAATTGCTAAGATCCAAAAACGCAATGCTGCCAAAAATAGGACTAATTCACTTTATTGGAAATTCAAGTATGCAGTATCAGCACATAAAAATATATAGTTACACTAATACTACTAAGAGCATTAATAATGTAAAGTAATACTAGTTTCATAATCAATTAGCAAGTTAATTAAACATACAAATAACCGAATAATAATAATATATGTAATATTTCACCAATTGAAATGTTTTCGATTTCTTGATTTTTTGTTGGTTTGTTTATTTTTTCAAAATATGACAATCTGTAGTTCTAATAACAATTCGGGATAAAAACGAATGCATTACGCTAACATAAAATGAAGCTGAAAAGAAGCGAAAACACATCTAGTGTGGTAATATTTCTCCGACTTTTGATCCAAAATGGCGCACAGTTTAGCCTGGTATATGTAGATAGTTAATATCAATTTATTTCTCATGGTTTTACTGTCATTACGTTATAAACGCTATGCAATCTTTGCTAACATGTTGCAGTGTTCTACGGAGTGTCTTTTATTCTGTATTTCCCTGTTGTGCGATAAGTACGCTTGCTCCCGATCGCTCCAACATTGCGGATGCGTCGGCCTCTCCAGTTATAGGGGTTCTAATCGGTAAGCAATATCCACGCGCTTCTAAATGAGACAACAGGACAGCCTTAACTTGGGCGTGCATTTTAATGTGCAAAAAAGTCTTAGTGTCCTTACCATCACTTGCTTCACTTGTCTGTTGCCATTTTAGTTATTCTTACATTTTAAAAACTGCTGCTTTTACAACAATGTGCAATGATCCGAATATACCTTCGGCCGTAAACAGTGAAATAGAATCATCGGATACCACGTGACAAAAGAGGAAGTGACTTCTCGTGGCAAACGAACAATAATACTGTTACTGAAAACTAAAATACACAACCATTTCCGCTTTTAAACTGGACGTTTGCCTTTCCGTGTCGTCGGGGGTCAGACTGTGTTATTACTTAATTTTACAAAAAAGGAAGTATTGTATTCGCGAAAAAAAATTTCACTCTAAAATCAGCCTTAACTTCCATTTTGCTCGCCCCCCGAATGAATATTGCTTTTTTTTTCTTCACCCTGACCAGACGTGGATATATGCCTAAGAACGTATCGACACTAGGGTGCGTCTTATAATGCACTTTTTGAAAAAAATTTGAATTTCTTATGGGGCACCCCTTTAATTGCTTCCTTTTGATGAAAAAACACCCACTTAAAAGTTTCCTAGAATTTGAATAAAATTTAGAGGTTGCTACCTGCGATTAAAATTACGTTCATTGTGAAAAAATAGAGTAAAAATGTATTCCCAATTTTCTATTGCAATATTTGGCTGACATCAACATGAAATTGGGTTGGTTGAGGTAGAAAAATAACCCAAATACTTATTTCCTACGCATACAAAAAAAAAAAAAAAAAAAAAAAAGCATTTCATGGTTGCTATGCTGTGTAATAATGTTAAACAAAAATCATGCAAAAGTTCCACTACGCCATTTATATCATTGGTTTACAATTTCAGTCTTTTACATTCACCAATATTGTAATTTTTTCCACTTTGTTTCTAGTAATGTGAAATATACAAGCCTTTTTCTGATTGCTACTCATCATCCAAACTATTTGATAATATCTTTTCAAAAAAAATTGATGAAAAGACCTTTATGGTGAAAAATCTGAATGTTAGTAATGAAACCATCTATTTTTTTCCCTTTGGTTTTAGTTCTAAAACATCTGCTGTTCAGTGTTTCATTGGAGGCGTTGTTCTTTTAGGTTTCTTTAAGAAAGATACCAATTTGGAGTTTGTCTCTTCAGAAATGACACGTAGATGTCAAATAAAATTACTTGAAGAAATAGTTTCCTTCTTGTAAGTGAAAATGCTTTTCAACAACAAAAGACCAAATCTAGATAAACTTTATTGCAAAATCTTGTTCTTCAGATTCAGAATCAGTCTAAGTACATTCAGTTACAACAGAGGCTAAAAGAAATATACTTTCACTACAGTTGATTCAGATTCTTCATGATTTTCTTACTTTCAAAATTTCTTCTTTTCGCGCAAGTTCTGTTGCCTTTTTAAATAGAGATTTATTTCTTACCAATTTCGCCTTGTCCTCCTAGTTTTCTTCCGGTTAGAAATAATTTCTCGCCTGGAAGTGAAATCTTGCGTAAAGTATCATCAGCAAGAGCAAGGTCAAGCAAGTAATCTAATGATGTATTCCAATAATTTTGTTTTTATTATTGAAAAAGAACTCTTTTAATTTTCTTTTTGAGTTCCTAACTGACAACTTGTGTTTCTTTGAGTTGCTAACCAACAGTTAGTTAAGAGGTTGAGAGTTTATTGTAGCTACAGTTAATTAAAAAGATTTAAGAAAATATGAAATAATTTCAAAGACAGTAACAATCTAATTGTTTACTAATTAAAATTAATGAAAAAAAGATAACATAAATAAATATTATAATAATTGGTGCAAAAAAAAAATAATAGATTTCAAATTTTGCAGCAATGGTAGCAACCTCTATAATTTATTCAATTTTTATTTTTAAGATACGTGAATTTTTTTTTCATCCAAAGGAACAAAATGAGAGGGTGCCTCATGAAAAAATAACATCTTCAAAAATATGACGCACCCTATTAGACACCCGAAGTATCCATTTTTACGATTCCCCAGTTAATTACAACGAGTTTTCTCGTGACATCCGTATGTATGTGCGTATGTGTGAATGTATGATATACGTATTTGCGTATGTGTGTCGTATAACTCAAAAACGGTATGTCCTAGAAAGTTGAAATTCGGAACGTAGACTCCTAGTGGGGTCTTATTGTGCACCTCCTCTTTTGGTTGCATTCGGATGTTCAAAGAGGGTCTTTTACACCTTTTTGGGGTAGAATCATTTTTAATTTCAACACAAACTCAAGTGGTGTTATAATTTGGCAAACACTTGGCAATATATCGCCAAGCTTTTGGTCGCAAAGTTTTGTCGCCAACTTGGTGACAAATTTGGCGGTTTTTTTTTAAATCTGGGATCAATTTGGCGTATTTAGTGAGTTAACCATTGAATCACATTAAAACTGCCAATATTGGAAAAAATTATCTGTATAAAAAGTTTTTTTTTATTCTTCGGTTCGCAACAAACTTGGGGTGAAAATATTTAAAGTGTTTTTTTTTTTTTTTTTTTTTGCTTTCTCCAAGGCACTATTATTATTATTTTTTTTTTAAATTTAAGAGCTATTCAGAACTCCTCATGCACCACAAAGTATAACATGAGGCTAACAAAAGTAAGTAAAATCACAAAAGCTGAAACAAACAAAAACACATTCAAGAATAACGTAAGACACAAACAAACAGAAAAGGAAAAACACAAAACAAAACACCGAAAACACAAACAAGAAAATATAATACACAGAAACAACTAGAGTCCAGGACACAAAACAAAACCCCGAAGAACATCAAGTCTCTCTGGACATTTAACGAGATCTGAAAGAACAGGAGGCCAACAACAGGACAAACTATATAAATGTTCCCTGAAGGAACATCTGGCCTCACGATGCAGCTTGCAGCTCATTAGACAATGTTCAATATCCCCCTTGGCTTATCATTAAATTGGAGTAAAAGGAAGTCAGGTGATGCACACATCGTCGCCTCCGAGCTAAGGCTCCTATATAAGAGGAGCTGACTTATCCGACATTTTGGTTCCATATTTGTCGTGCGAAAACAATAGTATTTGTACAAAAGCCTCATTGCAGAAAACTGGTGCTCAAGCTTCAGATGTGTTGCCTGATTGATGATTGATTATTTTATTCTGTAGATGAAGACGATTTAATTAATACAAATTAAAAACAAATAAGGTGCGAAAATGAGGTTTATTACAGTAAACATTTCCCGATTCATTTTTGTTGAATTTGTGAGCTAAGGTATCTGTCTAAATTCACCATAAGTGACATTTTACTCAACTTATCATCAATTGTTTTACGACATAGCAACCAGCGAATATTATAACGTATTTATAAATACTAGAAACGAGGTTGGATCCAATTTTGTCTTGGAACCAAAATGTCGGATAAGTCAGCCTGTCCTTTTCAAGGGGCTCTACTCCGAGCAACAGTAACATATCTTAGTGTTATTTCTGGGATTAGATCAGGGGTGATTGTGTTCCGGTATTTTACCGAATTTCCGGTATTTTCGGACGTATTTCCGGTATTTTTATATCCGAAAATACCGGAATTATGTTTTTTTTTTTTTTGTTATGCTTCTATCTCTCTACCTCCACATTTTTTTAAAATTATATAATACTCATCAAATATACCTGCAAGCGCCTTAAGATGGACACCTATCCCTTAAGATGGACAAATGTCAAGATAATTTGTATAACACCAACTCGTAACTTTGTAATCCATTAAAAATTTAATCAAATGTACACACAATATTTTGACTCAGAACTATTTAATACTATGGCAAAGGTGCACTTAAGTAATAGGGATCAAAGATTCCACCCCCCCCCCCCCCCCGTTCTCGCTTTGAAACTTTCAGGTATTTTTTGATGAACTTACAATCACCCCTGGATTAGATATCTTACTGTTGCTCTGACACGACGACATCAGTTCGTTACTTTTGTGTTTGGTTTCTTAATTTCCTCTCATGATTTAAAAAAGGAAAGAAATAATAATAGAAAAAGTTGATCAGAGAGTGAATCTAGCCATGAATAACTTCATCTTTTAATTTGAGCAGAAAAAAAATTCATTTTTGAATAACACTTGTATGATAAGCGTGAAACTGCTCTATGAACAGCCCCACGTGATACATTTGTGGTGCCAGCTTTCTCACATTGTTTGAAGTTCGAAATTGAGTTCTTCACATCATCCGCTTTGTCCTGGTTCAGTAGAAATGGATGTCCACTTCATCTCCGGTACTCAGTTTCCAGAAAACGGAAAATGAATCAAAATATTGTAACGGATCCGGTGCGACTTCCAACTTTCTTGAAAGGACGACACAGTTCTTGATTAAAAATACAGGAAATTTATTTACACTATGTACAGGGAAGATCGTCAACAACTGCTAAATTAATCATCAGCAATTAAGCAAATATCACACAACACCGTAAACTCAACGGTTACACACGTATTTACTTCCGAATACGAAAAACAACTACTCAAAAGGCTTCACAAACCAGAGCAATAAATGCTCTCCAGCGTTCCGCTGCAAGGATTCACAAGCAAAAACTAACTCGAAATTGAAACTTTTTATCCAGCGTAACGGCTTTTATACACACCGAAAAGAGAGCTCTCAAATATTCCAGAAAATGCTACACCGTTCTACACTTTCTTATTTCATTCACAAATTTTATCAATGAAAAAAAAAAGAATAAGGGGACCGTATACCTCAGCCGAATGTATAGGGGCTGTATATTCATTACGGGAAACTATTTACAGGTTACGTTACTACAATAATTACTATTTACAGAATTTGTAACAATATTGTGGTATTTTCGGATGTTAAAACAGTTGCCTCAGAAAGTCTCAACACGGTTTCAAATGTGAATGTCTTGGTAAAACGAGCTGTTGTGTGCATCACGTGACTTCCTTTTACGAAAATTTAATGATAATAGTAGTGCCTTGGAGTAAGCAAAGAAACACTCAAAATATTTTTAACCCAAATTTGCTGCGAACTGAAGCAAAAAATAACAGAAATTTTTAAAAAATACTAAGCACTTTTCATAATGCACGCAAAAAGATAAAATAACTTTTCTGGCTCAGAAAGGACAGTTTCAGTATTCCTGTAGTTTTCAATTATTCCAAGAAAATGACACCAAAAACAAAGAAAAGTGCGACTCAATCATGCTGAGAATTTCTTATTATTTAGCTTTCAATCATAAATTTGAGTGTTGACACATGCATATTTTTCTTAACGGGAAAGTTTGGTGTGAAATCACTTGAGCCGCACTTTTCTTCGTTTGTGGTGTCATTTTCTTGGAATAATTGAAAACTACAGGAATACTGAAACTGTCCTTTCTGAGGCAGAAAAGTTATTTTATCCTTTTGAATGCATTATGAAAAGTGCTTAGTATTTTTTAAAAAATTCTGTTATTTTATTCTTTTTAGTGTAAATGTATTTCAAAAATATAATAATGTTCCTATCACGAAACTTCACATTATTTTTTCATATAAACGCTCCTTACTAAAAGAAATCGAAATCTATACACGCGTCTAAAACTTTAAGCAAGTTGGTCCTAAAAATGTATCTTTATTCCTCTCTAAGATTTATTAGTGTGCTAAATTAATTAAAACCATTTAAATCTTAAAAGGTTTCCGGTTTCCCAAATTAATTTATGTTTCACAGCATACAAGTTACTCGCGTTCGCGATAAAAATCTTAATATGTCTCTTTACTTGGCCCCGTTATCGATTATTGGCATAGATGAGGATAAAAATCCTAAGAAAGCTATGGTATTGAATAAATTTTATAAAAGTTATGATTGAAAGCTAGATAATGATAAGAAATTCTCTTCATGACTTGAGCCGCACTTTTCTTCGCTTGTGGTGTCATTTTCTTGTAATTTTCGAGAACTACAGGAATACTTAAATAGTCCTTTCTGACCCAGAAAAGTTGAAAAAAAAAAAAAAAAAACGCAAAAAATTTTTTTTTGTCGCCAAGTTGGCAAAAAAACTTGGCGACATATCACCAAGCTTCTGGTCGCTAAGTGTTTGCCAAATTGTAACACATCTTGAGTTTTTATTGATATTAACAATGATTTCCCCCGAAAAAGGAGTAAAAGGCCTCCTTAGGAACATCCGAGTGTGACAAAAAGGGAGGTTCACAACTAGAATCCACTAGGAGTCTACGTACCAAATTTCAACTTTCTAGGACATACCGTCTTTGAGTTATGCGAGATACATTTGCATATACACACACACATACATACCTATATACAGACGTCCCGAGAAAACTCGTTGTAATTCATTCGGGGATCATCAAAATGGATATTTTGGGTGTCTATACGCTCTTAAACGTATATCCACGTGTAGTCGGGTTGAAAAAAAAATCAACATTCATGCGGGGGCGAGCAAAATGGAAATTAAGGCCAATTTTTGGGTCATTTTTTTTGTGAATACAATACTTCCTTTACTTCGTAAAGGGGGTAATAGTGCTGAATGATAAATAAATAATTGGAAAAAGAAAATTTAAACTCAAATATTAATGTGTCTTATCACAGTATTCATATCACAGTATGATTTTGCAAATATTGTATTAAAGTCGTAGGATAAATTTCAGCGGAAAAGCGTCTGTGCTGTTTTATAAAAAACGAAAGCTTACAAAAGCCCGGATAAGGGTGGCACTTTTCCGCTGCAGGCATGTTACGGCATATTTTCAGCGCGTCGTGGCTTATCAAACGTTGACAAAATCACTATTGCTGCAAATTGAAATTTAACGTTTAGTTTTTAATTAAAGTAATCTATTTAAATGAATATTATATTTAAGTTAAAAAAATTTCCCTAAAAATAAACAAAGTAAGAATTTAAATATTAAATATGGCAGGTAATGTGTAGTAACTATATATATATATATATATTTTTTTTTTTTTTTTTTTTGCATTTTTGTCATTTATTGTACGTTAGTTTTACTGTACAAGCTTGCCTATTTGGTTTCCGCTGAAAAAAAACGTTTTATTGGAACATTTCCTTTGGGTAAAATATTGAATCCAAAACGCATTTCTTCAGATATCTCGAAATCTCATTCTGCAGTTATTGCCGTTTACCAACTCACGGCAGAATGTCAGACAAGTAGAAAAAATGAGCCTAATCACTCATAGTGATTACACTGACAAATTTAAAAAAAAGTTTCGGTGGGTATCTTGGTATCCAACACTTGTTTTAAGACAATTGAGATATGCTGATTAAAAATATGCACAAACCGTTTGTCGGTATCAACCACAGTTTTTGAGATATCTGACATTAACGATTTATATACGTTTAACATTGTATCAAGGCAAACAACTCGCGCATAAGTTAGTAGAGCACATAATGCTGAATAGAGTACTAATTAACATTAAGTCTATAGCACCATCTAGTTTAAGGCATAATCTTTACTAATAATAAAGCTGAAAGTCTCTGTCCGGAGGATGTCTGTAGGATGTCTCTCTGGATGTCTGTGACGCGCATAGCGCCTAGACCGTTCGGCCGATTTTCATGAAATTTGGCACAAAGTTAATTTGTAGCATGGGGGGGGGGGGGGTGCACCTCGAAGCGATTTTTTGAAAAATCGATGTGGTTCTTTTTCTATTACAATTTTAAGAACAAAAATATTATAAGATGGACGAGTAATTTACGAAATTATCATAACGTGGAACCCGTAACATGGACACAAGCCAATTGGCGAGATACGAAATTATCATAACGTGGAACCGTAACATGGGTATTAGCCAATTGGCGAGAAAATTTATCATACATTATTTGTTATACAGGCGAACCAAAAGACCTTTTAATTTTTCTATTACGGGCAAACCCGTGAGGGTACCACTAGTACTCGTATAAAATACACAGGTATAACCAAGCCCGCGCCAAGCCTGATCGGCGCCGTCGTGCAAATGTCTTTTAAACGCCTTTCTGCAGTGGTGTTCGAGGAAAATATGGTTAACACCTAGAGTTAGGTTTTGTAGACAAATGTAATGTGTATATGTATTATTGAAACATAAGTTTTTTATTTATTTTTTTAAATATCATTGAAAGCAAATTTATACATATGTTTGAAACATACCGAAGACATCTTATGCTAAATAAACTGGTTCACACTATCAACTAACAGTTAAGAAATAGTGACGCAACCGGAAAATAGTTTTTAAGGGAGGGGTCTAGGGGCACTTAATTTTTTTTCCCCATATGAACTTAGCTTCAATTTTACATCAGCCTAAACACGTAATTTTATACGATCTTTGTAGATAGAACGGGGAGAAAAAGTTCCGAGAATCTGTCCAATATTTTCCGAAATTGATGTCTGAAAAGCACGATTATAGACCGTACTTGTTGCCGTTAGGGAAAGTAATAGGGCTTTGGGAGCTTCTGATCGATTAAGCATCCCCTCCCGATGTTTCGAAATTAAAGTCCTAAAAACGAAGATTTTAGACGTTTATAATGTTATTAGGCTGAAAGAATCAGTGTTTCTTCCTCGTAATTTTTTCTTAAACTGTAATTTTAAGAACTCCATTCTCGTCGTTCTTTGGTGGTATGTCAGTGTTTGGGAGCATGAGTAGAAATTGAAGACTTAAACTTGCAATTCTAGACCGTTTTCTTGTAACTTTAGTGTCCTGGCAATTTTTCGAAACAGAAAATCCAAAAACGCAATCCTAGACTATCTTCAATGTTGTTAGAGCACAAGATGTTTGGGGACTCTCCTCAAACTGAGGACCATCTGTAACGATTTGGGGGGAGGGGGTTGAGAAGACAGCCAGGGCTTGGCATTTTAAATTTTTCTCGTATGGATACGGATTAAAAAGGGTAAAAAAGGGAGGAATGAAAGAAAGAGAAATGTGATTGTAAATGTAATTAGCTGACCAATAATTAATTTAAAAGTTTACTTTAAAATTAAATGTTTCTATATTTTCCTGTTTTAGGAATACTATAAAACATAAATGAGGAAAATACAGCAAGTTAAAATCTACGTTAATTGAATAATACTATTCATGGCATTTTTAGCCTACTTTCCCAGTAAAAATCAGAGAAAGAAGAAAAAAGCATGAAAGAAGGCTTAATACATCTTAAAAATATCCCGAAAAACAAGTCAAAAATAAGTAAAATAGTTAGATAAATATTGAAAAATTAAAAAATGGAAAGTAGGGTATTGAGATGGGGAAAAATGTCTGTCGGTCTGTCTGTCTGTCTGTCTGTCTGTCGGTCTGTCTGTCTGTCGGTCTGTCTGTCTGTCTGTCGGTCTGTCTGTCTGTCCCCCCTAATAACTTTTGAATGAATAGTCCGATTCGAACAAATTTTTTTTTGTTTGAAAGATCTCGGCGAGGACATCTCATTCCCATAATTCATTTTTTGATTTAAACAATTTTTCGTTCAATTTTGAACAGTTCAAAAAAACTTAACATTAGCGCCTACGGGGAAATTCAAATCAAAAATAAATCTTGAACTTAGAAGCGAAGTGGCTTCAAACAAACTTTGTAGGGAAAAAATTTTGATAAAAAACATGTATCGAAAATATCTTTTTGATTTGAACAAGTTTTCGTTCAATTTTGAACAGTTCAAATCTCTTAACATTAGCGCCTAAGGGGAAACTGAAAGTCAATATAGATTCCGAACTTAAAGGCGGATTTACTTCAAACAAACTTTGTTGGAAGTAGCTCTTGACGACCTACTCCCGACTCCGACTCCGAGAATTTAGGGGCACCTGACACCGACTCTGACTCATGTTCCCGACAATTAATCGGACTCCGACTCCCCGACTTCGACTCTGACTTCGTAGCTTTGGCAAACATTTATACACGTAGGACAAATGACTGACTCCGATTCTTGGATATTCGACTCCGACTCTTTTATCCCAAAATGAGATTGACTCCGACTCCGACTCCGCTGTTGTGGTTTTAACTGTGAAATAATTATTGTTGATATGATTTGTTTTTATTTTCACGCTAAAGTTTTAATTTAGGTATTTAGTTTTCGGTGAATAAACTCGAAAAATATGCGCAGACGATTTTTTTTTTTTTGACAATGAAAATTATTTCTTTAAGTTGACATTTTATTGTTTTTTTTTTTTTTTTTTTTTTTGGTAAGTGCATTAATTCGTTTAAAAAATTATTTTTGGCAACAGGGGAAAAAGAAACGATTTTTTTTATATGATGTATTTATTTTAATGAACTTATTATTTTTTCGTTTTGAAAGCTGTTAAAAAAAATTTTTAATGGAAAGAAGTGTATTAGCTGCTTTGTTTAAAAGGTGCTGCTATTTTATTTGTTCGTTTTTTTGAAGAAAAGTAAGGAATATTTTATTCCTAGAAATCAGCTTAAAATATTAAAAAAAAATATGTTTGAAAAAATTTGCGATTTTAAGCTATTTTTGAGAATATTGATCAGGTACTAGAAATTAGTATGGGTATACGGGAAAGTAGGCTCGTCTAGTTCTAGACGGAACTTCTTGTTTTCATATGCATTTAAATCACTTTTGACTTTTAAGTATCACTTTCGGTTTCAGTGCGAGATGCCTTCCGACCTTTTATTGACACTACGGACTTATTATACATCTGAAACCGTTAAAGTAAAAAATAAGAACTGTTAATACGTGTCAAATGTAGCTCCATATGGTGGTGGTCTAACTACATTTTTTATTAAAAAAGAATTAATCTAGTTTGAAGAATGCAGTTCGGCCATTTCACGGAAAACGGTCATTTTGTCCCGGACGTGTCACCTTATATAAGTCATTCTTCAAAATATTCAACAACAAATCTTTTCTGATTAACAAATTACAAACTTATGTGATAGCACAAATTTAGTCATCACCCTTTAAAATAATTACTTTTTAATAAAATATCTGAACCGTCACCTTCGGGACAAGCGGTTTTCTTTTTCGTGGAACGGCCAATTTAAGACATAATGAACGAATGAAAAATTGTCCTCTGGTTTTCCGAAAACACCCGAAAATTGGAAAAGGACAAGCATTTAATTTCGGAATACAGTGTATATTTTTACTTCATATCTCGAAGTTATTTCGAGTTATAAAAATGGGGAATAGCAAGTTTGTTGCGCCTCTTATGCTCGATCAGAGACACACCGAAATAGCATTCACGGCTCCAAATTAGGAAGAATAAAGTTAATTTACGCATTAGTTAGCTTCAAGGGTGTTTTACTGTAAAATGCGAGTGACAGAAAAGTTACGCTTTTTGAAGAATGACCCCATTGCTAAATCTATCCCCCCCGGACAGAATTTTCTATTTTAAGTTGTTTACAAAAGTAGAATTATATTGCAGAATATTTAAAAAAAAACCTTTCTTCCAGCGCACTGTTAAAAAGAAAATGGAGTGTTTCTTAAGATTTTCTAAAATATAAACGTAAGATTTTTATTGTATTTTTCTCTAAGATCGATATGAACATACATTATTGACAGTGAGTTACCGCTCCTGAGCTAGGGATAAGGCAGAACTACATGCAAAATACCAGGCAGCCCGGTTATCACAACCAGAGGCTGCAGTTTCGTTCTTATTAGAAACTTTCAGTCTGGAATAGTGAATAACCGAGCTGGAGGCAGGTGTCATCTTATTGAAACTGAGAGCGCCAACAAAGTGGTTGATAAAGTAAATTTATCTCACCAGCGAGTGTCCGCAGCATGGCGCGATTCGACTCTTGAATTGAAGGCTTGAATAGTCTTTTGATGATCGCGTTTTGAGGCGCCACTTATGTCATGCGTTCTCAACAACATTAAACATATCTTTTAATACGGTGGACAGGGAACGTAAAAAAAGAAAGTTTCAAGTGTAAAATAACTCAAAACCTTACACAATAACTAGAAAATATTGCTTTTTGAAAGTAAATCAAGACACAACCGCTATTTGGAATCTCGTCAAACTTTTTGTTATACCATTTAGAAAATAAACATGCAGAGATTTTAAAACATTTTATCTTCATATCATGTATTTTTTTCACGACACACTTCAAAACGTACAACCGTTAGTAATCTTTCTTGCGCTAAACTGGTTCCAAATCGCTTTCATCGTTCTAAGATATTACCTCGCATTTGCTTTATTGATAACTTCGTCAACTATGTTTCATTTAGTTTGAAATTTTCTAATATTGCAAAAAAAAAAAAAAAAAAAAAAAAAAATCGCACAAAAAAAATAAAATAAAATAAAATAAAATAAAAATAAAACCCGCACAATTACAGATTTGAGTGTACTATTAGTAAGACGTCAGACCTAAAGTAATTAGTGATAGGTAGGGGAGTATGTTGTACTTTATTCGCTTGGGACGCTGCTAATTTCTAAGAATCTATTTTTAGCAGCCATGTTTTTGTAATCTCTAAGAGTAACCTTCACCGCTAAATGGTGCCATAGCAAAAATCAGCATCAAATGAGTAAAATTGACAATTTTGTGAGGGAAAATAACTTTCATGACTCAAAAGTAAATATGTTCTTCATTTTTATTTCATTTTCTGTCTTTGTATTTGTAAATTTAATTAACTGAATTTTATTTTGTTATGACAGAGAAGTACTTTAAATAGTTTGCTTATGAGAAAATAATAATAGTGCATCTAGATTGACCATTATTTTGGTTTTTCTTAAACCACGTGGTGAATGTACTTTGGAACAGCCAAGCATTTTGTAGCTTAGGACACGTTCCAAGGTACAACATATGCATGGTTCTTAATAATTAAGATATGTTTAGTAACATGGAACAGTGTTCTAATCTTATGCAGTCTTTTAAACACATTTACTGTTAGACAATAATTCATAAATTATTATTCATTATTCATAAATTATTATTCATTATTCATAATTCATTATTCATAATTCATTATTCATAATTCATTATTCATGATTTAATTCACTACCATGATTTTTTTTTTCTGGTGCAAAATTGGTTCAAGTATCTGTTTCCTGAATCATGAGACTTTCTCATAGTACAACAAGATGTATCCCAAGGTACAATAGGATGTTGTACCGTGGGACAGCTTAGACTTTTTACTTTAAATGGCTCGCAATATATTATTTTCAAACTGTCGGATTTTTAAAAAATAAACTGCATAGAAGTATGTTGGGATATTTTAATATGACTTTTAGATTTGAAATTTGATTTAAATAATTGACGTTAAAAATGTAAATATGAAAAGTGTCCCAAGGTACATTACTCTCCCCCATGGTTCAACTTGCAACTTTTATTTCAATTTTCTAAAGCAAAAAAAAAAAAAAGTCCCAATGCACGCCACCATAAAAAGAGCAAATCGAAAAACACCTTGTTAATGGGATTACTTAGGCTTAGGAGAAAAAACGAAATTCAATCAGTGATCGTTCATCTGAAGCCAATCTCGAGGGACCTGTAGTTAGAAATAACATCTAGAAATGTGACAAACATGTGTTGAATACAATATTTAACACGATAAGGTTTGCTTTCAGCATTTGATTTTCTTGTCATCGTTTTTCGCCTTTTACTTTAAACTCTGTATTGTGTTTTGGCAATGCAAAACGTTTCTTTCAGGACAATTTGTTTCTGCAACAATGGTTTAAATTTATATTTCCTTTTGAAAATAAGTTACTTGCTTTATTTTACGATTTTTCTTTATATTATACTAGCATTGTGCAGGGTGATCTGAAAGACATGCGGAACTTTTTATTCATATTTTGCTTTTAAATAACTATTTACTTAAAAATACAAATTATTCAACTAGTTACCAATAATGTATTTTTCGAAGGGACCACTCCAATGGTGTGATATCGATGATATCGATATATCGACCCAAAAATATCGATGTTTTGAAACATCGTTTTTTTAAACTATATTAATCCATGATAATTTCTAAAAAATGTTTAAACGCTAGATTTAAACCCACAGTAATCAATTTATTAATCAAGAATTTTTTTGAGCTGTTAAAGAAAAAAACTTGGTAATTTATTCAGAACATTCCTAATTATCTAATGCAAAGGGATAAATAACTTATACATTCAAACACGAAAAAATGAGACATCAATACAAATTAGTTGGAATTATTTCCTAACATCGATTAAATTTCCACTAGAATAGTACAAAAAGTTACTTAATAATTAATGTGAATCAATTACAGAAATTACAAATTTTTAAAGTTGATAACATATACACACAAGATAAAGAGAACAAAAATGAAGAAGAGAAAAGACCCCATAATATACATAATAAATTACTCTGTTCAGGTATACTTCCTTCCAACGGAAATGCATTGATGAATTGTACAAATTAAACATTGTTGAAACTGATATGATATTTAACGATTATGTAGAGATTTGAAATCCATACTAAGTACAGTTAAATCCCGTTACAACAAACTTCAACGGACGGCAAGTTTTATTCGTAGTATCGGGAATTTCGTTGTAAAGAAATTCAAATAATGTTATGGCAATTAAATCAAGACTGAAAATATACTTCGTTGAAACGGAAATTTCGTTGCTTTGGTATTCTTTGAAACAGGATTTCACTGTATACATTAAAATTAAAAGTTTTTCAAGTAATGGGCTTGAGAGAGTGGAGGAAAATAATATATGCAGAATCTCTCTCTGTCTGGATTTCTGTCAGGATCTCTGTGATGCGCATAGCGCCTTGACCGTTCGGCCGATTTTCATGAAATTTGGCACAAAGTTAGTTTGTAGCATGGGGGTCTGCACCTCGAAGCGATTTTTCGAAAATTCGATTTCGTTCCCTTTCTATTCCAATTTTAAGAACATTTTACCGAGCAAAATTATAATAAGATGGACAACTAAATTACCAAATTATCATAACGTGGAAACGTAACATGAGCAAGCCAATTGGCGAGAAATTCACCGTAAATTATTTGTAAAAATACAGGAGAACCAAATGACCTTTTAATTTTCTGCTACGGGCAAAGTCGTGCAGGTACCACTAGTAGTGAATAACCGAGCTGGAGGCAGATGTCATCTCATTGAAACTGAGAGCGCCAACAAAGTGGTTGATAAAGTAAATTTATCTCACCAGCGAGTGTCCGCAGCATGGCGAGGTTCGACTCGTGAACTGAAGACAAAGCTTGGGTATTTCTGCCTTAACCCCGGCTTAAGGGCGGTAACTTACTGCTAAATACCCAAGCTTTGCCTTCATACGTTTCCACGTTATGATAATTTGGTAATTTAGTTGTCCATCTTATTATAATTTTGCTCGGTAAAATGTTCTTAAAATTGGAATAGAAAGGGAACGAAATCGAATTTTCGAAAAATCGCTTCGAGGTGCAGACCCCCATGCTACAAACTAACTTTGTGCCAAATTTCATGAAAATCGGCCGAACGGTCAAGGCGCTATGCGCATCACAGAGATCCTGACAGAAATCCAGACAGAGAGAGATTCTGCATATATTATTTTCCTCCACTCTCTCAAGCCCATTACTTGAAAAACTTTTAATTTTAATGTATACAGTGAAATCCTGTTTCAAAGAATACCAAAGCAACGAAATTTCCGTTTCAACGAAGTATATTTTCAGTCTTGATTTAATTGCCATAACATTATTTGAATTTCTTTACAACGAAATTCCCGATACTACGAATAAAACTTGCCGTCCGTTGAAGTTTGTTGTAACGGGATTTAACTGTACTTAGTATGGATTTCAAATCTCTACATAATCGTTAAATATCATATCAGTTTCAACAATGTTTAATTTGTACAATTCATCAATGCATTTCCGTTGGAAGGAAGTATACCTGAACAGAGTAATTTATTATGTATATTATGGGGTCTTTTCTCTTCTTCATTTTTGTTCTCTTTATCTTGTGTGTATATGTTATCAACTTTAAAAATTTGTAATTTCTGTAATTGATTCACATTAATTATTAAGTAACTTTTTGTACTATTCTAGTGGAAATTTAATCGATGTTAGGAAATAATTCCAACTAATTTGTATTGATGTCTCATTTTTTCGTGTTTGAATGTATAAGTTATTTATCCCTTTGCATTAGATAATTAGGAATGTTCTGAATAAATTACCAAGTTTTTTTCTTTAACAGCTCAAAAAAATTCTTGATTAATAAATTGATTACTGTGGGTTTAAATCTAGCGTTTAAACATTTTTTAGAAATTATCATGGATTAATATAGTTTAAAAAAACGATGTTTCAAAACATCGATATTTTTGGGTCGATATATCGATATCATCGATATCACACCATTGGAGTGGTCCCTTCGAAAAATACATTATTGGTAACTAGTTGAATAATTTGTATTTTTAAGTAAATAGTTATTTAAAAGCAAAATATGAATAAAAAGTTCCGCATGTCTTTCAGATCACCCTGCACAATGCTAGTATAATATAAAGAAAAATCGTAAAATAAAGCAAGTAACTTATTTTCAAAAGGAAATATAAATTTAAACCATTGTTGCAGAAACAAATTGTCCTGAAAGAAACGTTTTGCATTGCCAAAACACAATACAGAGTTTAAAGTAAAAGGCGAAAAACGATGACAAGAAAATCAAATGCTGAAAGCAAACCTTATCGTGTTAAATATTGTATTCAACACATGTTTGTCACATTTCTAGATGTTATTTCTAACTACAGGTCCCTCGAGATTGGCTTCAGATGAACGATCACTGATTGAATTTCGTTTTTTCTCCTAAGCCTAAGTAATCCCATTAACAAGGTGTTTTTCGATTTGCTCTTTTTATGCATTGGGACTTTTTTTTTTTTTTGCTTTAGAAAATTGAAATAAAAGTTGCAAGTTGAACCATGGGGGAGAGTAATGTACCTTGGGACACTTTTCATATTTACATTTTTAACGTCAATTATTTAAATCAAATTTCAAATCTAAAAGTCATATTAAAATATCCCAACATACTTCTATGCAGTTTATTTTTTAAAAATCCGACAGTTTGAAAATAATATATTGCGAGCCATTTAAAGTAAAAAGTCTAAGCTGTCCCACGGTACAACATCCTATTGTACCTTGGGATACATCTTGTTGTACTATGAGAAAGTCTCATGATTCAGGAAACAGATACTTGAACCAATTTTGCACCAGAAAAAAAAAATCATGGTAGTGAATTAAATCATGAATAATGAATTATGAATAATGAATTATGAATAATGAATTATGAATAATGAATAATAATTTATGAATAATGAATAATAATTTATGAATTATTGTCTAACAGTAAATGTGTTTAAAAGACTGCATAAGATTAGAACACTGTTCCATGTTACTAAACATATCTTAATTATTAAGAACCATGCATATGTTGTACCTTGGAACGTGTCCTAAGCTACAAAATGCTTGGCTGTTCCAAAGTACATTCACCACGTGGTTTAAGAAAAACCAAAATAATGGTCAATCTAGATGCACTATTATTATTTTCTCATAAGCAAACTATTTAAAGTACTTCTCTGTCATAACAAAATAAAATTCAGTTAATTAAATTTACAAATACAAAGACAGAAAATGAAATAAAAATGAAGAACATATTTACTTTTGAGTCATGAAAGTTATTTTCCCTCACAAAATTGTCAATTTTACTCATTTGATGCTGATTTTTGCTATGGCACCATTTAGCGGTGAAGGTTACTCTTAGAGATTACAAAAACATGGCTGCTAAAAATAGATTCTTAGAAATTAGCAGCGTCCCAAGCGAATAAAGTACAACATACTCCCCTACCTATCACTAATTACTTTAGGTCTGACGTCTTACTAATAGTACACTCAAATCTGTAATTGTGCGGGTTTTATTTTTATTTTATTTTATTTTATTTTATTTTTTTTGTGCGATTTTTTTTTTTTTTTTTTTTTTTTTTTTTGCAATATTAGAAAATTTCAAACTAAATGAAACATAGTTGACGAAGTTATCAATAAAGCAAATGCGAGGTAATATCTTAGAACGATGAAAGCGATTTGGAACCAGTTTAGCGCAAGAAAGATTACTAACGGTTGTACGTTTTGAAGTGTGTCGTGAAAAAAATACATGATATGAAGATAAAATGTTTTAAAATCTCTGCATGTTTATTTTCTAAATGGTATAACAAAAAGTTTGACGAGATTCCAAATAGCGGTTGTGTCTTGATTTACTTTCAAAAAGCAATATTTTCTAGTTATTGTGTAAGGTTTTGAGTTATTTTACACTTGAAACTTTCTTTTTTTACGTTCCCTGTCCACCGTATTAAAAGATATGTTTAATGTTGTTGAGAACGCATGACATAAGTGGCGCCTCAAAACGCGATCATCAAAAGACTAAGCACGCAAGAGATCTTTCATACGTTTAGCAGTGTGGGGAAGAGCGTTATCCTGCCTAAAAACCCTAGGTATATATTTTTTCGAAATGGGAAGATTGAGCGCTTGGAACATTTGGCGCGGGCATAATTGGGTCCCGGGAACATTGGGCACAATATGCTCTGAACCAATGTTCCCGGCGTCCAAAATTCTCGGCACCCAATGTTCCCGTTGCCCAAAATGCTCGGCGCCCAATGTTCCCGACGCTCAAAATGCTCGGCGTCCAATGTTCCTAGACCGTTTTTTTTTCCTTCGTGGTTACAATATAACCATATGTCATTTCAAGCATGTGTGTCAATTTTTGCATGTCCACGTATTATTCCGTGTATTATTATTTTTTTCAAATGTATGCTCATGTTTTGATCACCCGGTATTTACGAAATATTCGTTGAACGTACTACTAAAGGACTGCAACTTATTTTATTTTTTTTTCCGCTATAAAAGAAGATAATGCAGACAAGACAGTGATTTAAGCCTTCCGAAACATTGAATTTTTATCTGCCTCTACCAAAAACTAAATGCAAGTAGTCTTTGGTAATAAAAGTAAGCCTTCAGCTAAAAGTTGGTACATTTTTTGTACAAAAACGCTCGCCATCTATGATTTAGTGATAATTGAATAAGTGTCTCAATCATAGATTAAAGAAATTTACACAGAGAGTCTATGGTAAAAAGGAGATGAAATTGAAGCCGGGACTATAGGATACAGCGGTGCAATTATGAGCGGGTTTATGATAATATGGTCGCTTCGCGAGAATGGTTTTTACCAATCTCGCAAAGGGACCGTATAAAGTAGCTGGCGGATTGGTTTGCATTTTAATTTATGTTTTAATGATATTTCAAAAACGTGCTTCATAAACTTGCAAGAATATCTAAGTTTAAATTAACAACCAATTGAGATTTAGTAATGGAATGTTTTGAATCAATATTTATCCCAATATATTTAGCTAGAAGCTAAGGATCTTGGGATACAGCGGTGCAACTTCCGGCTTCAATTTCTTAGTGTGGCAGGACCTCTCTATGTAATTTCTATACTCTATGGTCTCAATAGTGGGGATTTTTGATGGAAGTAATTATTTCTAAGAAAGGGAAAATTATAAGAAATTAAGATTTTGTTACATTGCACCGCAAGTTTCCAGTACATATTACACGCATTTTTGGATCACTTAAGTTCAGAAAAAGGTTTCAGTTGACTTAATATGCACTAAAGTGAGTTCCGAATGTTCTTCGTTAAAAGAAAGTGTACTGAAATGTACTTCGAATGTTCCCCGCTCAAGATGTATGTCAAATTTGAACTTAGGTAGCACGTTTACGCTGTGCCTTTTTTTCAAAACGAATTATAACTGGAGAGCCAACAGTCATAACAGATTGATGCTACTCTGTAGCAAATATTCTCACCAGTTTTTGAGAATTAGTCGAGCTTCGGTCCAGCATGCAGAAAGAATAATCTGTTTTCTACCAAGTTGAGTAAATTTTATGTTGAACGTTTGAAGCTTATAGTGAATAAATAATACTTAGTTAAGAAAGAACAAATGTGTAAAAATTAGCAGAATTTTATCCTTTTTTGAAATTTGTATTTGTATGAATTGAAATGTTATAAAAATATTTGCACGTTAAAAATAAATCCAAACTTGGCGAAGGGGCAAGTTTACGCGTTGATTGTCGGAGCAACTTTACGATGACTCTTACTGTGTCCTTCTTAAACGTGCCCCTGACTCTTTTTTCGCTCCAAACTGTCTCAAACATTTTTAGTATTTTCCGCCTATTTAGTTTTGAAAATTACCATTTAATTTTTAATTAAGTTACACATTCGTATCTTATAGCTTACAATCATACAGTGATGTCTTCATGTCCCTTCAGCTTCAACTTTATACATTACTAGCTAAGTTGCCCGGCTTTGCGCGGTCTACCTTGAAAATAACCATTGTGTCAAGTGACTTATATTCAATTACCAGGCTTAGAGCCGCTATATAAATAGGTCGACGCATCAGCTTAAGTTTAGCCATTTTGGATCGGATTTTTCATTGTTGCGGATCTAGGGTTACCACAGCAAAGTTTCTCGTTTCGCCAAATTTGCCGAAAATAATACTTTATTTAATAAACAATTCACGTGCCGCTAATAATCGATCGCTGTGAACAATCACCAAACGCGATTACTCGCCAGAGAAGACAACCTCTCAAACACGCGCTCCGATCCAAAAAGGCTGATCTTAAGCTGATGCGCCGGCCCGTATATATAGGGGCCTTAACCAGGCTTAAATGAAATACAAAAAAAAAAACCATCATGAAAAATTTCCCCTTCTAACAATGACGACAGATATTAAAATACTTTTAAGAAATTGAAATAAGATGAGAAAAATGGATTTAAAAAGCGTAACCATGGAAACGCAAAATAAAATAAGTTTAAGAATTGAAAATGAGAAAGATGGAAATAAACAATGGATTCAAAATGCGTTACCGTGGAAACGCAAAATAAAATGGTTAAAAACTTGAAGAGAGAACAGATTTTTGACTTCATTTAATTCGCTTGTAACTTTTTTTTGTAATGGAGATAGAGGGTTAAACTTTTGACCGTAAGTCGAGTTAGATCTGCAGTAAAAAAAGCCGCTCTTTAAAATGGTGTCAAAAAGAAAACTGTTGGACAATTCCTTCACTTTTTATTGATAAATTTAATGCAGAAAGTAGTGCCAAAATTTCAACTAAGTCTAAAAAAGTTCGAGCTAATTTATTTGCATACTGTCCATTTCAGTTGGATGCTGTAGTAACAAAGGTTATTTAAATCATTTATGTGGAATTAGGTTTAGGAAAAGAGTAATTTTTCAGCACGGCCCTAGTGTCCAGTCAATGTTGTTAAGTCCGCTTTTTTTCATCGAATTCAAAAACTGATATTTATTCAAGTTGACTCAGAACAAGATAAATAAAATGTGTACTCACAGTTTATATCAGATGATTTTGATGTTACGCTGTTGCGGATGACGATTCCAAATGATGAATTACGCAAATAAAAAAAAAAAAAAATACACATAACAAACTGTTTGTTTTACTCAAAATGAACACGTGGAACGCAATGTTTTAGTTTTTTCGGCAGTTTTGTAAGTCACCGCAAGGTAGCGTATTCGAGCTCTGGAGTTGCGAATAAACATTTGAATATGTCTCTTTACTAAGCCCTGTTATCAATTATTGGCATACATGAGGCAAGGCTTCACTCGATACGCGTCTTATCTTCATATAGAAACACGTATTCGCAACTCCAACGAATTATAGGGGGCACTGCAGTCACTGACTAATGGCGAACGAAAAAACTAAAACAAACGCATGTGGTAACGAAGAAAATGGTAATAAGTCTAGTAAATTTTGTTCGTATGCATGATTTTTTTGCTTTATTCTTTTAAAATTAATTTTCAAAGTCTTGTGGATATTCTGGCCCACGTAGAAAGAAATGAGAATTCAAGAAGCATTACTAAACGTCAAAGATTAATGCAAACTACGTAGTTCGTAGTTCTAAGCAGCTATTTCCACGATGTTGAATTCGATATTTATCAATTCTTGATAAAACTAAATAATAATTGTGGCCTGACAAGAATAACAATTAATGCTAGAAAATTCAATATGACATTACAAATTATTATCGAAAGAAGATGATACTTTTTTGCCTTGCTTGGCTAGCGCTTATTGTTTTGCATTTGTAGCTGAGTTATTTCTCTCGAATTCCCGAATCGGTTAATTTAAATTTTTCTGTTTCGATTTTTCTAATTTCTGAGCTACGATTTAATTGTGTCATGTTATGCGAATCATCAACAAAATTCTCACGGATATATGGTGGTAGTTTTCTTTTCAGTTTGATTGACCATTATTTCTTTTTACTTATCGAATTCTGTAATCTTACAACCATTTTATTCCCTTCATGATAAAAATTAAAAATGGTTTAACTAAAAACGCGAAATCTCGCCAAGGATACTTAGCTCGCACAATACTAAAACTATAACCCTAAACAAATTTGGCAAAACCTTTCAGCTGAGAATAAAAGCAACAAAATAAATTCTTTCTCGGTTAAACATTTTTCATTTCGTTCTACGATAATATATTCACGAAAAAATTTTGCATACTGTCTATTCCAACTAAATGCTGCTGTAAAATATGGTCTGTTAAATTAATTTAAGATTAAAAAAAAACCATATTCTTTCTTACAAATTCACACAAAACAATAAAATTTTTACCTGGTATAACGTTATCCAAGTTTGTTAATCCAGAGTTTTCTGGTGTTAACGCGCTTTCACCATTTCTCAATCAAATCACTTTTTAGAGGGAAATAATGAAAATTAACATTATTTTGAGGAGCTCGAACACTTTCTGTTGCTGAAAGCAATCCAAGACACATCGATTG
The DNA here is from genome assembly GCF_026930045.1 of Uloborus diversus. Taxonomy (NCBI): domain Eukaryota; kingdom Metazoa; phylum Arthropoda; class Arachnida; order Araneae; family Uloboridae; genus Uloborus; species Uloborus diversus. The sequence continues at coordinate 157,903,072 of NC_072736.1, forward strand.
CGTTAATAAATACTCAGAACAAACTGCCTATGTTTAAGTCAACAGAGTTACGTGGAACGCAATGTGACAATGTTTTAGTTTTTCCGGCAGTTTTGTAAATCACCGCAAGGTAGCGAATTCGAGCGCTGGAGTTGCGAATCAAGTGAAGTCTTGGATGAGGATAAAAATTCTAAGAAAGCAATGATATTGAATAAATTTCATGCTTGGCTCCAGAGAAGCCTTGATTCAGAATTTTCATTATGATTACTATGCACATTACTGTTGAAAGGCAACAAAATTTGTAACAGAGGGTTTTATATTTAAACATTTAATGGGGAAATCACATGAAATTTGCTATTTTCCATCCTAACCGAATTAATTTTATTTCAGAATTTTAATTTTTTAGCGTTAAGTTGTACCTTGAGATTAAGCAAATCATTCAGTGAAATCCAGAAGTCTCTAAGTGATCTAGTTTCTAAAATATAAGCAAAACCACGCCGCAGATTACTCCTTGACTAAGTATTACTTATTCACAGTAAGCTTCAAAACGTTCAGCACAAAATTTAATGGACTTGGTTAAAAAACATTTTATCCTTTCAGCATGCTAGATCGAAGCTCGACTAATGCGCAAAAACGTGTAAGAATATTTGCTAGGGAGCACATCAATCTGTGATGACTGTTGGCTCACCAGTTATAATTCGTTTTGAAAAAAGGGCACTGCGTAAGCGGTCTACCCACATACAATCCCTCAATAATATACTAATAGATATTTTGTTAGAAAGAATTACTGCTGATATGTGTAGCCTTTTAAAAAAGGCAGCCATCACTGGTAAAAGACTGGGCAATGGAACTGTCCGACTTCGAATTAATCCCACGCAAAATTCCTGTAAAATTAACAGCGAAAAATTGGTAAAATATGTAACATCGTTGAGAAAAGATGAGTGTTCTATAAATGTTCCAAAATATGTGCTGCAAAGTGTTTTAAAAAGGTGAGATGTGTTAATGTTTAAAAAATGTTCTCAAATGCGTTATAAAAAGTATTTTAACAGTTGATGAACCAAATAAGTGTTTAGAAAAGTATTCTAAAGAATGTTTTGAAAAGTGTGCTTTAAAGTGCTCGAAAAAGGGGGGGAAGGTTCAATATAGATGTTCAATAAGTGTTCAAAAGTGTCTAAAATTGGCATTTTAGTTATTGGTAATGTTATAATATTATTACATGTTTTGATTCATATACAAAAGACAGGTTTCCGGAGTAATTACTTAAAATAGTAAGTTTAGACTAATTTGGCCAAGCAACAATTTTATCTTTTGTTGATATAGAGATTTTTTTGAGCAATCACGATTGCTAATTGTTTTCACTTGACCGTCCTTGACGTTCTGGTTCCTTTTTCAACCCCACCGTCCTCTACCCCGGTCCCGAGCACTGCCCCCCGGAATCTTCTTCTCCGGGTCGGTGGCGTCTATGTCCTACACACACACACGCTCATACACATACACACTCACACACCCATACACAGTCCCACACACACACGCGCCTTTACACACATACACGCCAACGTGCATTCACACAGGTCTACGCACACACACAAGCTTACACATACACATACACAACTATACACACGTAACCACTTAAGATGAGGAGCAGGCTTGGAGGGACAGAAGCCGTTTCTAGAAACAAGTGAGTAGGGTCCTGTCGCAGCTCGTGATTGCGAAAAACATAATTTAAATTCAAAATTTCAGAATTCAAATTAATTTTTTTATGATTATTCTTTTTTAAAAATATTGCGTCGATATTATTTCAGTTTCATACTACAAGTTAGATTACAATATTTAAAAGAAAGTAGTTGCACTTCATTGCAGTCAGTCTAATTCGAGGAAAAATATATCCAATTAAACTCAATTCTCTAAAGGATATTTAAAATAAATGTTTTATTTCCTATAATGAAATTAAACCAATTGAGTTATTAATTAATATTAAAATTGAAAACTTAACTACTTGCCATTTTCTATAAAAATTCTAAATGTAAAAGTCATTGAATTTAACCTCTGTTCTTATACATACTAATAGCGCAATTTGATATTTAGGATTTAAAAAATAAATAACAAATATGTGAGCAAAATTCTATTTAAAGAATTTGCAGTAGCAATTACTTAAAAATTTCACAAAAGATGTTTTTATCCTGCACTTTTTAAATTGGTAATTTAGGAAGTAAAAATTAAATAAATAAATAAATAAAATATTTATTTTAAGTTTGTTGCAATTATTAAATCTGATTAAGAATTTTAATTTTTGTAATTAAATTCTTATTTTTCTGAGAAAAGTTGCTTGGCTTTGATCATCAAAACCTATTGATATCTGATCTTGATTATGGAGAAAACAAAATAGTTTTAATTACTTTCAAATGTCTGTCTAAGTTAAAAAAAAATATTTTTTGAGAAAATATTTATCTATTCGTTTATGGTTACGTTAATTAAATTGGAATTAAAATCATCAAATGTGTTTAAAATTTTTCCAGTAATTACATTAATTGGAGAACATATTAGTCAAAAGATCAATTATTAAAATAATTTCTCCGTTCATTAGTACTACTGGCTAGAAATAAAGATCCATACATACAGTAGCGTACCTACGGGGTCTGGCGCCCCTGATGAACTTAAGAAACTGTGCCCTCCCTCCCAGGATTGCCCCGATGGAAAGTTATCGGAGGTCACTGTGACCTCCCAAAATATTTTTTTGGAGGGAATATATGACTAATTGATTCGACAAATTAGAAGACAGTATTGCAACTTTAATATTCTTATTTTCTTTTTTTTTTAAATTGTTTTCAATGATGTTCAATATTTCTTTACAGTAGATGTGATGTATGTGTACGTGTGCATGCTCGACTTTTATCATTCGGTAAAATTGGGATTTCATACTGTAAATTGAGAATTTTCTCCTTTCCAAAAGTTTTAGTTCTCCCTCCATTTTGGTCTCCACCATTTCGAATAAATTCAATTTCAACACTAATATTTGCAATTCGTTAATTCATATAAGTAATATACGTTCTCTAAACCAAATGAGAATTAAAATTTTGCAATTCCGTTTATAATAGTGTATTTATTTATTTATTTATTTTTTTCAAAGCAGCTTTAAATAGCAATAGAATTAGTTTCAAACCACTAGGGCAGAGGTTGTCAAACTTTTTCGAATCGCGGCACACTTTGAAGAATTAGAACTTTCTCACGGCACCCCAGTCCATCTCTATTATATTACGTAAGTGAAACAAATAACACCACCCTAAGGCTCTTAACGTAGTATCTCGCTCATTTATAATTGAATTGGCCCCCCGATTTTCGTATGTTCACCAGATGACTCATAAAAACTAAGAAAACGAGCTGATGTGTGCATCACATGACTTCCTTTTACTCCAATTTAATGTAATTTTCCCATTAATGGCATTTTTAATGTGATTCAATAGTTTACTCTCTAAATATCACCAACAGTGGCCAAATTGAAACCAGATTTAAAAAAAAAAAAAAAATCGCCAAATTTGTCGCCGAGTTGGTGACAAAATTTGGCGACCAAAAGAGCCCGCCAAATTATAACACCACTTAAGTTTACATCGAAATTAACAATGACTCCCCCCCCCCAAAAGGGTGAAAAAGATCCCTTTAGAAACGACCGACTGCAACCAAAAAGGGAGGTGCACAACTAGACCCACTGGAGTCGACGTACCAAATTTCAACTTTCTAGGACGTTCTTGAGTTATGCGACATACATACACACATACTGACGTCAAGAGAAAACTCGTTGTAATTAACTCGGGAATCGTCAAAATGGATATTTCGCGTGTCTATACGTTCTTAGGCACTTATCCACTTGTGGCCGAGTCGAAGAAAAAACTCAACATTCATTCGGGGGAGAGCTAAATGGAAATTAAGGCCGATTTTTTGAGTGAAAATTTTTTCGCGAATACAATACTTCCGTTTTTGTAAAAAGATGTAAAAATTGAACAAGTGAAAATTTAAGTTTTAATTGTGTTTTTCAGCACTTTTAACAAAGACGGTTTAGCCTTATTAGAAACATAAATTACTTTTTTCGGACATGAATACATACATAATATACATGATGCATAAATAACTTTTTTCAGACTAGTAACCTACAGTGATCCATGTAGGAACGAAACTTACCGTAAAATAAGGTAGTTTTGACATTACTCTTGTTTAATAACTTTTGTTACCTAATTTCTGCTTATTTCTGTTGCCTGGCAATTAGAAACTGTTTGCTGACAACACTTTATCATCAGTTAATGCTTCTGATGACGATGAAGTCACGATCTAGCAAAGTTTTACTATACTACATCAATGAGGGGATGACCTTATTTTGCACACCCACCAACTATATACCATGGACACTTCGCGGCACCCCTCATCTCTTCCTACGGCACCCCAGGGTGCCGCGGCATCCAGTTTGAGAACCCTTGCACTAGGAGAATGTACAATAAATATAATTTACACATTTACTGAATGAAACCTTAAATTTTTCTTTGAATAAAAATAAAAGCATTTAAAAAATTCCATCATAATTAGGAAAGCAAATCAAATGCAAAAAGCATTTCTAATCTGAAATTGACAAAAAAACACGACCATTTCCACACAGGCAAAACAAAAGTACCTCTGAATATTTTGTTCAAATAAGTAGGGCTCGACCGATGGCATTTTTCGGCCGATGGGCCGATGCCGATTGTTGGCCGATTGTTCAAAGATGGCCGATGGCCGATTGCCGATTGTTTTTCTCCAAATGGCCGATTGCCGATGGCCGATGGCCGATGCCGTTGGCCGATGGCAAAAAAAAAAAAAAAAAATCTATCGGAAATGAATTGATAAGATTGTCAGGGATTTAAAGGATCATTTATTCATTTCACTTTACTTCCTTTCTACAAATAAGGACTTATAATTTTGAAAAAAATTAAATTTCGACCTAATTTCTATTTTACGATCATCCAATTTAAACTTCACAAGTTTTTTCGGGACATCTGTACACGCATATGTACTTAAGAACATATAGATGACTAAAATATCCATTTTGAACACCTCCTCAGTTAATTATCGCAAGTTCTCTTGTGATGCCTTCATCCGCGTAAACTTGCGTCACTCAGAAACGTTATGAAATAGTAAGTTGAAAACTCATACGTACGTAGTATGATCTAAAACTTCGAGGACAAGCAGTATAAAACCTTACCCTGAATAGTTCACATTACCGAAGCACATTTATCTACAAAATAATCACCTTGAACGACTACGCACTTCTGGCAACGTTTGTATAGCTTTTAGAAGCACTCCTGGCAGCCATTTTTCGCAACCTCCTGTAAGGTCTCTTGCACTGCTGCTTTAACTTTATCGTGGGGATGAAGGCGACTTTCAAGTTGAGGGTGTACGGTTTCATTGATCAATGCTCTGATATGACAAACAAATAACATAACGTTTCGTCGGACTTAGCTCCGTGTGACTCTTACCTGTTCCCAGCAAAAAAAACATTTGCATGGACGCCGCTTACGTCCGTCAGGAGAAGATAAAGCAGCATCATAGTAGGTTGCGAAAAAAAGCTTCCAGGAGTGTTTCTAAAAGTTATATGAACACTGGCAGAAGTACATAGTCCCTCAAGGTGACCCTTTGAAGATGGATCTGCTTCGATAATGTGAACTATTCTGGGTACAGTTTTATACAGCTTGTCCCCGAAATTTTGGATCGTACTATGTAAAATCTATATAGGATGTAGTTATGCTTCTCTGTTTTGACTGTTGTATGATGATAGAGAAAGAACAACAGACAAAAAAAAAAAAAAAAGAAAGAAAAAGAAAGGAAAAAAAATGGAAGAAAAACAAAGACACTGTTGAAAAACCAACTGATTTGCTTTTTTAAATTCAACATATAACTAAGATTTCAGCAATATTGTAATAATGTATGGATTATGTACACTATACATAGTTAAAAAACTTTAAATTATGTTGTTCAATCATTCAAAAAAAAATTTAAGAATAAAAATATGATACCGTCAACAAATTATGCAATTAAAGTGGAAAGATTGCACGTAGACATTTTTTAGTCATCAAATTAAGCAAAAAAGGTAACAGATAAATTACAATATTTAATCATAATAAGAATATTTTTATACTTATTTAAAATTTATGAATAGAAAAATTTGCATTTTTCATAAAAGCTATAAGAGTGACACAAATTTTTCTGAAAAAAGAAATAGCCATGAAAAGAGTGAGGTTCTTAAAACGCAGCTACAATAAACAAATTCGATATTTACTCCAAGTTGATAATAACTGAATACGTATACTACTTGATCTGATATTTGCACACAAAATATTGAACAATTTGATTGTTTAAAATCTTTTATAAAGCACTACGAACAAGTTCAAATTAAATTTTTCAATTTAACAATAATTTGCTGAAATTTAAAAAATTGCTTAATAGAAAATCCTTGAAACTTTCCTATAACATAATATTAAAAATATGATGAAAACGAAAATAACTTGTTCATTGATTTTATAAAAATAGATGAAAATAGTTACTTACAATAGGAAAAAATAGATTGCTATAAATGATGCAAAAAAGATGGCGCATTACGAAATATAGGTGAAACAAGTATAAGAAATATGCAAAATGATATTTCTTGACCAAAATAAATAATCGCTAAATATTTAAAAAATGCTTGAGACGACGAGGGCGGGTTAGGGGGTCACCCTCTGACTTTGGAGTAACTCACAACATTAAACTTCGGCCCCAACTTCGGCCTCATTTTTTTAGTACAGAACCGCTACCATCAACGTCTCGTAAGAGTTTCTGAGTCGACTTCAGCACTTCCGAAGAAAAAATTCAAAAGTCCCTTTGGTTTCCAAATTATGTCACCATTCAAAACGTCTTTAATCAATTTCTTACATTAATGCTCTAAATTCTTCCTAAACAATAGATTAAGTTTTTAAAAAAAAATCTAATTTTGTGAATGGTGTTAGTTTTAAACACCTCGGAAGTGCAATTAGTGTTTAATTTCAGAAATACAGGGAGGGGGGCACGCAAGTGTTCTAAAAATTACCGTCGGTTCAACGGTAATCTAACAAAATGACACAAAAACCGGTTTCGCCATCTCATATTTGTTTCCATAGTCTCTAATTCGGCAATATATCACCAAATGATCGTCATTCTGAGACGCTATATTAGTTTTGTATTGAAATAAGTAATTAAGAGCCACAAAAAAAAATGAGTAAATAGGCTTTTTAGAACATCCGATCGAAAACAAAAAGGGAAGTGCACAATTCGAACGCACGCACTCCCCACATGCTCTACAGCTTACCAATTTTGAGTTATGACTTATAAGAGATACATACGTACATCCAGCCGCAAGAAACAACGCAATAATTAAATTGTTTGGTACCTGAATGCAGTATTAAAAACTCTTTCAGGGGTGACTAAAATAGAAATTCATACTGAAGTTTAAGTAAACAATTGTATATGAAAACAATAACTCCCTTTACTTTGCATTAAAAAGTAAAACAGCAAAGGTCTTTTTCTTTTCTTTTTTTTTTTCGAAAACATCGGCCAATTCCATCGGCTTTTCGATGTTTTTAAGGCCGATGGGCCGATGTTTCCTGCAAGTTAGCATCGGCCGCCGATGCCGATGGCTAAATTTTTGAACCATCGGCGCCGATGCATCGGTCGAGTCCTACAAATAAGATTTTTTTATGCTTATATTATTTATTATGATGAGAATAAATACTTACTACTTTGGCCCACATTTTGGAACTTTTCTCAATCTTTTCTCAATAATTTTGTAACTATCCATACTTCTAAGCTGCAGAAACTTTATTTAAACAACTAAATATCTCTTGATTTATTTTTTAATAATGATTATTTAGTTTCAAAGTATAATTAAAATTTTAATTGCTTTATATTTAGATCAATGTTACCCCTGCGTTTGGGTTACTTTGGCCCAAAGTGGTTTTCTCCATTTAAAATCATTTGCAGAACTAACTAGAATTTAAAAAAAAAAAGAAAAAAAAAAAAAAAAACAAGGCGTGTGGTTATAAGGAAAACTGTTTATTTTAAAGGAAAACATATTAAGTTTGAGTCACAAATATTAAATTTTAAGGAAAATTATTATTATTTTTTTTAAATATGTGTGCATACCTAGTAATTGTCGCAGAATTTTCCGATAGAGAATAGTTAGAGGTTGAATAGCTTTACTACCAAAACACCATTCGTAAAACAAAGGATCCTAAACTGTCAACCACTTCCAAAACTTGCTGGTGCGCTCCATTCTCTCAATATTAGCTCCTTCCTCTCTCATATCACAGTTACCCTGGAAACCTGAGCCCATTCCATTCTACAACAACACAATTCCTTAATTTTCCCAACATTAAAAAAAAATGTTAAAAGTAGATACGCAACTGAATCAACTTCTTCTAAACCTCCCACAACTTTCTGTTCTTCTTCATCTTCTTTACAAATAATAAAGCTGAAAGTCTCTCTCTGGATATCTGGATCTCTGTCTGGATGTCTGTGACGCGCATAGCGCCTAGACCGTTCGTTTGATTTTCATGAAATTTGACACAAAGTTAGTCTGTAGCATGGGAGTGTGCACCTCGAAGCGATTTTTCGAAAATTCGATTTTGTTCTTTTTCTATTCCAATTTTAGGAACATTTTCCCGAGCAAAATTATCATAAGATGGACGAGTAAATTACCAAGTTATCATAACGTGGAACCGTAACATGGGCAAGCAGATTGGCGAGAAATTCACCATATATTATTTGTACATATACAGGCGAATCAAAAGACCTTTTTATTTTCTACTACAGGCAAAGCCGTGCGGGTTCCACTAGTATTTTATAAAATACTTGGGTCTAATGGGGATTTTAAAGGTTTGATGTTCTCACTCTAAAAGGATATTATTAGAATCAGGATTTGTAGTGATTTTTGACCGTATTTTGGGGCGATATCTCCGGTAAGAAGCTATACATTATACAATAATTTAGATAGCCGGTGTAGCGCTGGAAATTATTTGACGGAGATCAGGATTATACGGAAACCGTTTCACTTTACTTAAAAATAGTTAACCTTACTCGAATTGGATTTTTTGAAAATTACCCAAACTAACTTCCTTACAACTCCTAAACGTTTTCAAGATTTATTTTGTGGGATTTTTTGAGTGTCTTCCCAGTTTCGCCGACATTTCATTTACCCCCTTTCCCCTGATTCTCAGTTTAATCATACTTTTTGATACATTTAAAGGGGCAGACAATTTAAAATGTCAGCGAAACTGGAGACAAACCATTTTTTGGTAATTATTTGACTTCTGCCTGTGTTGACCGTTACTTTGAATCGATTGAAAAAAACTACATCAACGTGAGCGGAGCCGCGGGTAAAAGCTAGTATTATATATATATATATATATATATATATATATATATAGTTAATTGCTCCCTTTTGGATAAAAAAGCACTCCTTCCCCGGGTTTCAAAATAAATTGTACCAACTTGTAGTGTCGTAAGGGCTAAGGAGCTCATGAGCATTGCAAAACTGCAGTTTTGTACTTTTGAAAAGTCGCTTTCATATTCGTGGTCTCTAATAATATATTTTGCTCTCTAGCTCGGGGCTTGAATTGAGTTGAGCCGAAGATTTTCCGATAAAATCGAAACCCTTAAAGTTTGTGAATAAGAAAAAAGAAACATGCAAATCGAAAAGATGTAACTATGGCAACGCCAAATAAAACATCGATAATTTAGTATTCTAACTTGATTTTCAACGGCTTGTAACTTTTTTTCCTTTGGACAAAGAATTTTAGTTTTTCGACCATAGATCGAGTTAGATCTGGAGTAAAAAAAACCACTTTCCAGTGGTGTTAAAAAGATAACTGTGGGACAATTCCTTCGCTTTTTACTGATAAATTTAATGAAGAAAGTAGTGCCTAAATTTTAACTACGCTTAAAAAAGTTCGATCTGAAAACGCAAATAACTCCCGCCGTATTTAAGTTAGAGCATTGAAATAAATTGTATAGATCACGAAAAATTTTACCCTTTTCAATGATATATAATATTAATATGTGCAAGTAATTGTTCACCTCTTTAATAGGCAATAATAGGCAATTTACGCGAAATTTGAACTTAAAAAATTAATTACAAAAAAAAAAAAAAACTTATTCGAATTTAAAAAAAAATAAAACCCCAGGTGCACTGCACACCCCTGGGGCTCGAAGTAATTTTGCACAAAATTTCAAGCCTGTAGATGCTGTGAGGTCTCCTGGACGCAGGTCCGCCACAGACTTCCTTCCAGAATTTCTTTGAAACCTTACTTTTAAATTTCTTTATCTTTACTAATAATAAAGCTGAAAGTCTCTCTGTCCGGAGGATGTCTGGATGTCTGGATGTCTGTAGGATGTCTGTGACGCGCATAGCGCCTAGACCGTTCGGCCGATTTTCATGAAATTTGGCACAAAGTTAGTTTGTAGCATGGGAGTGTGCACCTCGAAGCGATTTTTCGAAAATTTGATTTTGTTCTTTTTATATTCCAATTTTAAGAACAAAATTATCATAAGGTCAACGAGTAATTTACGAAATTATCATAACGTGGAACCGTTACATGGGCACAATCCAATTGGCGATATACGAAATTATCATAACGTGGAACTGTAACATGGGTACAAGAAAATTGGCGAGAAAATTCACCATACATTATTTGTAAATATACAGGCGAACCAAAAACTCTTTTAATTTTTCTATTACGGGCAAAGCCGTGCCGGTACCACCAGTTTACTATAAAGAGATAAATAATAACTTTTAAGATTTTCTCTGGAAAATATTCTCGATTATGCTCGAACCTACGCCCACTGGATCACGAAGCCCGCGTTTTCAGATCGAGCCACTGTGGCTACGCATATTCTGCTTTCCGAGCATTTTATATTATGACTAGCATTCCCGTACCCGGCATTGCTCGGGTAATGGAATTAGCAGGGGTTAACAATGCTTGGTGCACCTGGTTTCGAAAATCCCCCATAATAATTACTTATTACCTATATCTTTTTCTAATTTTGCGAGGATCCCGGGGCCCCTGGACTCCTTATATATATGCCCTTGTCCTTAACCGATCTTTAACTGTTATTAACGATCCTTTTAAAGTATTGATTATCTTTGCAAACACAGGTCATCCACATTCTATTGTTATACCTATGTTTAAGCTAGAACTTCTTTGTATACAACATTTTTAGTTTTTTTTCTGATGCTAAAATTATTAAACTGCTTGTTGAACTGGCTTTGGAGCAAGCTACATAACATTGGTCGTGGGAAAAAAAGTATTCTCTTGAATCGATCCCTGCTACTTTTAATGTCTGTCCTTGTGACTTATTAATTTTTATTGCAAAGCAAACTTTAACAGGAAACTGCACTCTTCTAAATTCAAAAGGATAGTCCGCCTGTGATGATGTTCTTAAAAACTTCGTTTCTAGTTTTGAAAAAATAAAAGCAAAAGACAGAAACATTATGATTTGACTTGAGAAAAGCCTCGAAGAATCACGTGAGAAAAACAATATCAAATTTATAGTTCGCCATCGACCAAAAGTTGAGATGAAGTACTGAATAATGATTTGAATGGAGGAAAGCCTTCGAAAATAAAGGATTTGAATTTCAATGACAGGTTTTTAATTTCGCAGAAATTAAGGGGTTTTAATTAATTTTTCCCGAACTAATTGAGATTTCGTAAAATCCTTTCTTAGTGGTTACTTTTGTAATCATGCGGACATGCCTGCCAAATTTCAAGTCTGAAGCTTCAGCGGTTTCGGCTGTGCGTTGATATATATATATATATATATATATATATATATATATATATGTTATTTCAGGACATTGATTTTTATATATTAAGATATAAGTTTTCCCGTTTTCATAACATTTTTTGTTGCTACTCCACTCCCATTAGTCATAGCGTGATGTTATATAGCCTACAGCTTTTCTCAATGAATGGAATATTCAACACAAAAAGAAGTTTTCAATTCGAGCCAGTAGTTCCTGAGATTAGCGCGTTCAAACAAACAAACAAACTCTACTGCTTTATGTTATTAGTATAGATTATTGTTGAAATGCGACGCACGTTTTTTAAAAATAGGTGGAAAATATTTTGTATAGTAAAAAGCACTGTGCCTCGGCAGCATCTGAATTGAATTTCGTACACATATGCTCTTAACGATTAACTCTACTCTGACGATGCACCCACGTCTTTCTTTTGAATTCTAATAAATTGTCGAAAGTTATACTTTTTCAGTTTCTTAGCAAATAATGTGAAATGAATTTTTAATTCTTTTATATGTGATCTGTTGATACAATTTGTGTATAGTATGATTTTATTTATCAGACTTATCACCTGCAGTTTTTTTTATTTTATTTTATTTTTTTTTACAAGCATGACTTATTTTGTAATCTTTCCGAGTCGAAATTTCATAGATAAAAATGTTAATTTTATTAGGTTATTTTATTTCAATTTTTATGTTCATTGAAAATTATATGTTGTAAAAAAATAATTTTTTTCTAGTTTCATTACGTGTAAATTTTAGCGTAGGAAGAAAATTCTGCATGATAGTTTTTATTTACTAATACAATTAAATCTTACTCAAAATTGTATTTAACACACTTCTGTGTTTTCTATTTGTGCTTCCCAAGCAAATTCTTCCTTCTTTCTGTCAACTTTACCTTTCTTTCGAAAGAATATTTTATATTCTTCTGCAAATTCCCCAATTATAAATTGCGTCATAGCATTCTGTTACTACTAATTAGCTAAGGAAACACTTGTATTTAGTCTAACTGTATAATCCGTGAAAGAAAGTATTGATTTGGCAGTAAAATAAATTAAAAGGAAAATAATTTTTTCTAAAAATTACTAATACTTGTTAAGAACTAACAATTACATGGAAAGAAAAAAAAATATGGGGTATTGATAAAAAGATTGAATCTATAGATTTTGCTGAAAATATATCTATGTTAGATCTGTTTATGCATATAGGTACCTCATAGTACTTGTAGTTAGGCTAACCCTGTAATCTGAAAATATTGTTTTCTTAAGTAAAAATTAATCTATATAAACAATAAAATAAACTTTTCAAACAATTTGAGACTACTGTTAAAAATTGCGATTGAAAGAAAAAATAAATTATGGAGCATTGATATTAAGATTGAATTGATTGATCTTGTTGGAAGTATGTTGATAATGTATCCCCCCCCCCCGTGCATAAGGATGGGTACTTCTTTCTTTAGAGCACATATGCGCACAACACAGGAATCGTGCGAGGCAACCAAACAAGGGGGGTGGAGAGGATTTTGATCACAACAGACCTTACTTTCACGTTAGTTTATGTAATCTTATATAATTAAAAACTGAGCGTATGTACCTATGTAGTCATCTATGTATGTTGTCATCTATGTTCGAGTTACTTCCCCGAACGACAGTAAACTGACCATCAAACCAGGTATTGATGGATTTGTAATCTTCCCGTCTTTATGTTTCGTTATTTAACATAATCCTCCGATAATAATTAGCAGAGATATCCATTAAAAACTATTAATTATTACACTTAGACTTCGACATAATATCCCTATTTTTCGAAGGCTTTCCTCCATTCAAATTATTATTCAGTGCGTCATCTCAACTTTCCGCAACAATGCTTTTATTAAAATTTATAGAGTAAAGAAAATCAATGAGACGAAAGATCCGTTGCCATTTTTGTTTTTCGAATATGCACAAGTAAAATTCTTGCTTTTGTTTTAAAGGCTTTTCCTGTAATCGGGGGATTTAAAACGTTTACTTTTTGGTTATTTTTCCCCAATCTGCCGCAAAATTTTACTGATTATTTTTTTTTGGTTAAGCCTGAGTGTTGAACACGCGTCACTTGAAATAACTTTTATTTTTGAGGTAGACCGTGCAAAGCCGGGCGACGCAGCTAGTATGTTATATAATATGTTAAATATAGCAAAGACCGAGGTCTCTAGGGGAAGACCCCTAAACCTCTATTTTCTTGCTGAGCAGCTAGAGGCGTATCTTCTTTTGGGTGGCCCTTAACTCAATGGTATTTTCCTTACATGCTTCCAAGCCCAAATTCCTTCCAATTGACAAAAAATAAATAAATAAAAACATAAAAACAAGCCGTACGATGCGGTGAAAAGCAGGTTTTTTCCGGGGTCGAAAGTGTCCATGGAAACGGCCCTAATGATTCTTAGGAGTGCCCAAAAATCATTTAAGTTGTAAAAAACTTGACATGACATTAAAGTTAGTTTTTTCTTAAAAATAACGCAACAATTTTAGTAAGATAAATATATTCCTAAAATTTAAAAAAAAATCATTAGAATCAAAACATAGTAGGGGAGGGTGGCCCAAAGCAGGTAGGTTAACAAAAAAAGCTCAAAAATTGTAGTTTTTGGATTTTTATCGCAACAACTTCGGTTTTATTTCCTAGCAGGGTTCTTGAACTTTAAAATAAAAAGTGATTTTTGTATTATTTCAAACCCGATATTTATTAATTATCAAGCATTACAAACACTTGAAAAACCCGCTTTGCCCTACCAAGGAGCCCAAACGAGTAAGCCTAACTAATTGTGATTTGGTACATTTTCCAATCGAATATGAAGTTATAAATGATTATATTAATTGACTAGCTACCTGCCATCATAAAAAAGTTATACTTATCCAATTTAAAGTCCGCACATTTTTTTTTTAAACATAAAGAAATAACTGATTAAATTAATGGACTAATTAATGGCCATCATAAAAAAATAACTTTTGAAAGTTATACTTATCCTTTTTGAATAGAAAATCTTAAGTCAGCA